>NC_041381.1:469008749-469066761 GCF_002162155.2 Triticum dicoccoides
CCGCGGTGGTTGTCTTGCTGCCCTTCCTCATTTCTTGCCCGGCCCCCATGGACGACTTCGTAGTCATCTTCATCACCTTGCCACCGATAGCCATCCATGAAACCACGCAAGAGCAGGTGGTCCCACACCTGCCCGGAATCCGGGTCCGCAATAAGGCAATTCAACTTGCATCTTCGACACGGACATCTTATCTCCGTCTCGTTCTTTTGAAGCATCTCGGCCTTCGCGGACCTCAAAAACCTATTCACGATGCCTTCGGTCATCGTGCGGACCATGGTCGCCTGCGGGGTAGAGCAAAACGATATTTTAGAACCAAGAAAAAATTTGGCATGACTTTCCCTAAAAATAGGACCAAAAAGAATGCTTAATGCCAAAATTCTCGCCGAAACGGAAATGAATCAACATTCCGGCAAAATATTGGCAACTATCGCATTTCAAATACTGGTACACCTCCAAACACAAACACATATGCAACACCACAAACATATGCAACACCACGAACATACATAGATCTAGCTAGACCATAAAAAGTGCATGTGCACATTGTTGTAGGGAGAACAACATAAATATAGCTTCCCCCTTACTTACTTAGCAAAACAAGGTAACTTAACCACTTAATTTGAATGAATCTATGGTGGAAATGAGGTGAAAAAGAGGAGGCACCCGAGACAAGGAGGAGGCGGTGGAGAGAATGAAGTGGGGAGAAAGTGAGTGTGGGAAGAGAGGCTGTCCAAAATATCTTGTTGCTGCCCACTTACTAATGGCGCACCAGCAACAAATGCGCCATTAGTAATCCAGGTTACTAATGGCGCACCCCCTGGTGGTGCGCCATTAGTACCAAATTTTTTTTTGAACTGTATATACTAATGACGCATCAGAGGGTGGTGCGCCATTAGTATATACTAATGGCGCACCACATGTCTGGTGCGCCATTAGTGTCAATTCCATCTATAGCCCTTTTCCTAGTAGTGTTAAACCCTACATAACTGAGGGCCGGAGGGGTCTGGCGAACTCTATATAAGCCACCCCCTCCTTAGTGTAAAGGGTTCGCACCCCTGTAACTCATACACATATAATTCAGTCGACCGCCTCCGGGCTCCGAGACGTAGGGCTGTTACTTCCTCCGAGAAGGGCCTGAACTCGTAAATCCCTTGCGTATACAACTACTCCATAGCTAGGATCTTGCCTCTCCATTCCTACCCCCCTACACTATTGTCAGACTTAGAACCACGACAGTGGCCACACAGGACCTCTGGATTTGGCACTCCTTCTTTGGTATGTCAGGAACTCACAATGACATCAACATGCTGCAGTGCTCTCCTGTCTTTGCCAAGATTGTTGAAGGTCATTCTCCTCCGGTGAACTTCGAGAGCAATGGGCGGAAGTACAACAAGGGGTACTATCTAGCTGATGGCATCTATCCGAGATGGTCGACATTTGTCAAGACCATCAAAAACCCTGTGCCTGGAGGCAAGAACGCCTGGTTTGCGAAGATTCAGGAGGCTTGCGGGAAGGATGTCGAGCGGGCATTTGGTGTGCTCCAATCTCGATTTGCTGTTGTCCGGTACCCCGCTCAGACCTGGTCGAAAGATCAAATGTGGGAGATCATGACCTGTTGTGTCATCTTGCACAACATGATCATTGAGAGCGAGCAGGAAGAGACAATGTTTGACACTGAACCATACCACCGGCAGGGTCCTCTTGCCCAAGTTGATCACCAGCTACCGGCAACCTGGACTGCCTACCTCAGTATGCATCAGGAGATCCGAGACCCACATGTGCATCATCAACTGTAGCAAGATCTGATAGAGCACCTATGGAGGCTCAAGGGCGACACCGGGCGCGACGTGTGATAAAATATGAGTTTTTATTTGTTGAACTATATAATTTGTATTGAACTATTTGTTGTTGTACTATTTTGTTGAAGTATTTGAAATTTCTGTGATGAAATATGTGATAAAAAAATTATGTTGATAATTGAACGCCGAGCCACGGCGAACCACGCCGAATATGGGCCTATTCTTGCCCATATGGGCCTTTTTCGCCGAAATGGGGCTTCAAAAATGAACCAAAATCGACAACTGGGGGCGAGCTGGGGACGACGACCGGGCGCAAAACCGTCCCAGCACCGAAAGAATCGCCGGCTCGCGATTTTTATGCGCCACCTAGGGGGCCGAACGGCTCGAGATGCTCTTAGGACCACGACTCCACGAGGCACCGAGGCAGCAGCCAGCTCCCGATGTCACTGTGTTCTGTCGCAGGCACACTGAATCATGCACTTGCATCTGACGCAGTTCCTTGTATTTGTACTATCCTTTAATTAATGAAAATTGCCGTAAAACATTTTGTTCTACCGGTTAGGCTGAAAAAATAGGGCCAGGGGTGAGAGAGAGGGGGGGGGGGGTGCGTGGTGGCACTGAGCTCTGTTAGCTCAGCTGCAAGAGAATTCAGACCACGTAGCCGAGGAGCAGGGGCCAGATTATGCATCCACTTTTTTACCAGCTCCACGAGGTAAATTTGACAATTTTGATCTATTAATGAAATCATTTCATAAAATAAACTGCCACTTAAAAAATTCCATTCAGCTGACATTTTTGAGTGGCGCCCGACACGAAGGCGTCACACTACAATGACAGGCGTTGCACGCCTGGCCAGCATCGCATCCGGGTGATCCAAAAATTATTGTCAGTGTGCAGCGCCTGAGAGCTAGGCTCCACACTATACAGTGTGCGTTTAGGCGTTGCACACTATCGCCTAGCGTTTAGGCGTTGCACACTACAAAATGAAGCAACCACTAGTGCAACGCCTATAGGCTAGGCGCTACACTGTATAGTGTAAATGAAGCAACCACTAGTGCAATGCCTAGACGCTAGGCGCTACATTGTATAGTGTGGCGCCTAGCTCTTAGGCGCTACACATTGACTTAGTAATTTTTTAGACCGGGATGCGACGCTGGCGCGTGTAACGCATATTAGTGAGGCGTTGCACAGTGTAGTGTGGCGTCTTCGTGTCGGACGTCTTCGTGTCGGACGTCACTTAAAAATGTCGGGTGAGTGATTTTTTTTAAGAACAGTTCATTTTATGAAATAATTTCATCTATAGATCAAAATTGTTAAATTTACCGCTCTACGAGTGCTACTGCCAGGCATGAAAAGTTGCTTCCGTTGGGTAATGATCACTGGCTGGTTTGAAAAGTCGATCTGACAAGGAAGAGACAAGAACCAAGATTGCAAATCATGGACACTTTGTAGTTTGCACCCGGTGCTCCAAAGTGATTGTTTATTCTCTGTCGATGACGTGAGTCGTATGTGACAGCTACTTCATCTGGTTAAAAGTTTTTTTTTGACATTCAACACCTCCTTTATTAATTAGCTACAATAGTAGCATCAGAAACAATTAGGGGAATAACCGCCTCCGGGGCTGTATCCAGCCAAACACCATGAGGATTGAATTTAACTACTCTAGCTAACTCATGAGCTACTTTATTGTTTTCTCTACAGCAGTGTTTAAAGATGATATGAGTAAAATCTAAGGATATAAAAAAACAGTCATCAAATATGGCACTGGCAACCGAAGAAGAACTCCCTCCCTTCTTTAAGCGCGTTGATGACCTCAAGACTATCCGAATTTAACTCGGTCTTGTTGCATCGAGCGGCACGGGCTAGATTCAAGCCAAACCTTACTGCAATTGCTTCTGCGGTAATTGCATCATAACATATGTTCAGTTTTTCATTGGCCGCTGCCACGAAATTACCATTGTGGTCTCTAATGATAGCCCCCACAGATCCCTCCAGCGAATCATAGTCGAACCCCGCATCCACATTCAGCTTGACGTACCTATTCCTCGGCCTCATCCAGCCACCTTGTCGGATCTTTGGTTTTGTAGAATAAGCATTAATATAGTTAGCAGCAAGTGATCTCACCGCTATACTGATATGTGAAGCATTAAGCTTTACTCCTCCGTGTGTTAGCTTTCTTCTTTCCCACCACAAAAACCAGCAGCAAGTGGCAATTGTTTCTCTGAATTTGGGGAGTCCCAACACATGGATATGATTATCCGGAAGATTGAGAAGAAATTCTAAAGTTACTTCCCCAGATCTGTCCAGAACCAGGGCTTTAGTGGTTACCTCATGCAATCCAAGCAGCTTCCAAACTTCGGTGGCGACTGGGCACTCAAACAACAAGTGTCGAATGGTCTCAGGTCCTAGGTTACAAGAAGGACAGTGGACTCTTATCTTGATATGTCTATCCGCCAATAACGCCCGGCATGGAATAGCGCTGTGGATCACTGTCCAAACAAAATTTTTAATTTTTGCAGGACAATTCATCCCCCAAAGAGATTTCCAAGTGGGTTTAGGCGCTGATGAGCTACAGCCAGCCTGCAGATGGTGACCAAACTGGGCCTCCCAAATAGCATGATATGCAGATCTTACCGAGAAACCCCCTGTCTTTGTCAAGCTCCATGCCAAGAAGTCTGGCATTTCATATATAGGCACTGGGATAGCAAGTATTCTCTGGGCATCAACATGACAAAAAGTTTGGTACACAAGCTACCTATCCCACTCCCCCGATGCAGGATCAATTAGCTCAGATACACGGGATAACAAGTGGTTACCTCTAGGAGAGATAACTTTTTTAGATGGTGATTGTGGGATCCAGCAATCTTCCCAAATTTTAATTTTTTGTCCATCGCCCACTCTCCAGATCAGGCAGTGCTTCAAGGTGTCCATTCCTGCAATTATACTTTGCCATGTGTAGGAGGCCTTCTTCCTCAACCCCACATTCAAAAGATCGTCATTTGGGTAATACTTTGCTTTGGGAATCTTTGCACATAGTGACTCAGGATCATCAATAAGCCTCCATGCTTGTTTTACCAATAGAGCTAGATTGAAGCAGTGAATGTCTCGAAAACCCATACCTCCTCTGCTCTTCGGTATGCACATCTTCCATCAAGCAAACCAGTGCATTCTCTTGTGTGACGCATCATCACCCGACCAGAAACGTGATATCACATCTGTGATTCTTTTGCAAAAAAATTTAGGAATTTTGAAGACCGACATCGCATAAGATGGTATGGCTTGTGCAACAGACTTAATAAGCACTTCCTTACCTCCAGAAGACAGGCACTTTTCTTTCCATCCAGTAAGTCTCAAGATTAAACGATCAATTAAATATTGGAAGCTGTCGCTTTTATCCAAACACAGGGTAGCAGGCAAACCCAAGTACTTATCATTGATGGCCTCTGTCATTATATTAAGTGTGCCACAAACCTGAGCCTTCATGTTAACATTCTGTGCTAGGACTGAAGAAAATGCTCGATTTATCCACACTTACTAACTGACCTGAGGCACCACAGTATAAGTCTAGTAGTGATTTCAAACAAGTGGCATTTTGTACATTAGCTTTCATGAGAATTAACGAATCATCAGCAAATAAAAGGTTGGTGACCGACGGTGCATCACGATAAACCTTAACTCCCACTAACTTAGGTGCACCGACGCGTTGAATCAGTGAGCCCGCCCCTAGTCGGATCGGATGGTTTAACAAGCGTTCACAGATTCTCAAAAAGAAAAAGAAAAAGCGTTCACAGAATGCCTCCGCGCATAGCTAGTGGTACCGTTGAAATTCGGTTGCCGTCTACGGAACGTGGAATAGAGAAACTACATAATCATTCAAGTCGTCTAGTAGCAACCTACACATCACTACAATATCTAAGTTCCCTTGAATGTAAATGTAAGGGCTGTGAGCGCTCTAGAGCTGAGAGGGTCAAGTGGGCATGTCGCTTATTCTTCTTTAAAGAACCACTTAGATTTAACCATGTATTTTAATTGTAAATACATTCATTTTTATGTATTTCTCCGACAAGTATTTTCGGACGGAGAAAGTATTATTTATCTTAATCACGGTATAATCGAACTCACTCACATACACGATCACATACTCACCCCCTATGAATGCACCCATGCGCACCTTACCCCTATGAGCATTTCTGAGAGACTGAAACGGCACATCATCTTAAGATTGACGAAGTCGCACAGAGCATTCGTAGTTGGTGGGAATGTCTCCTCCCACTTATGCACACCGCCGAAAGGCCTGAAATAAGTCCCAAAAAATGCGAGCACCAATGTAAAGGTTGAGACTCTGGTGGGAGGTATAGCAATGCCCATCTAACCATCCAACAATACATATTGTTTACTGTCTGGGCCAACCATCCAACTACGTGTGTTCAACACTTGATGTGTTACGTGTCACTTACTCCCTGACCTAAAACCATAACGTTTCTTGTAGATCAGAGGGACTACTTTTCTGCAAGAAGAAAAATGTTTACATGTTGCTCATGTACATCGAAGTGATGTATCATCGCATAGCGGCACGGTTACCGCCCCCTCTGTGTCACATGGCTGCATGGGCGTCGTCAATCCACCACCACGCTGCATGCCCCGCCCATCTCTCTATCTTTCTCCCCTTCTGTCATGGCGGTATGCCTGAGCCATCACCGCCTCCTCTTCACCACATGGTTGCACAGGCACCCGACCCATCACCTGCTCCTCTGCATCATATGGTTGCACGACACCGCCAGTCCATCACCGCCTCATCCGCACCACACGGTTGCACGGGCGCCCGTCCCACGCTGCCTCCTCCGCACCACAAGGCTGCACGGGCTTTGCCTGTCCACCACCATGCCGCACACCCGGCCCATCCCTCCATCTTTCTCCCCTTCTTTTGTGCGGTAGTTAACGTCCAACGACAACGACGCTCGGGGCTTGGAGACGACTGTCGTCTTTAGAACTTGGTCACCTTCATCAACACGCCATGGCCCACAAGGTCTGCAGTACCACTCCCGATACCTCCTTCCTCTCCCTCTGTCATCCTTTCTTTGGCAGCCTGATTCAAATTCAATCTCGCTCGCTTCGGTGCTAAACAAGTAGCAGATTATACCGGAATTTTATCTCATTGTGTAAGGCTTCAATTTAAAAGCCTCATGTTTCATTGCTTGAGTACACCTCCATGCTTGTGGATTAACAACCTCACACAGTTTATACATGACATGTTGTATGATGCCTCTGTTCCATAATGTAGTGCGTATTAGTATTTCAAAAGTCAAAGATGTCCATTTGACCAAGTTTCTAAAATAAACTATCAATATCTGAAGTACTAAATAAATAAACTATAACGGTACATGTGGATGTTGATTTTTTTTAAACTTGGTCAAACATTGGTACATTTGACTTTTCAAAACAAAGTATGTACTATATTTTAGAACGGAGGGAGTATTAATTAGCATATCGTTCCACGCCTAAGGAGCATGGTCTTTGGGTCAGTTATGTACACAACTAATGATAACTAGGTTTTTTTGTGAAGATAATTTGCTTAATTGTCACTGGGTCACTTATGTACACACCTAATCAGACCTTATTAATGCATCAATAATATTACATTCAAATGAAAATTGAGATCAATCACTTGTACTATTATCTCTCTATATCCTCCCATTTCCACCTCTTCCTCTTAGAAGCCGCTATAAGCATGCTTCATTCCCTTAGTCTATGCAAATCATTACTTTTATTTCAAATATGTTCTTTCTATTTTGATTCTAACTACGCATATGAATGATCAATATTGAAAACCAAAAGCCATATACTTTGGTGATTTGTTGCAACTTCCAAGTATTTCTTACTTTCACTTTCCTTTTACCATTATTGCAGACCATTGTTGTTGGTGTTTTGTATTATTTGTCTGTGATCAAGGTAAGTTATGAAATATTGGTTGGTCAAATTATAAAGTTGTATGATTGTTGTAGATGATACTACAATCACAAGTCTCAGTTATGCATATCAAAGTTTTGAATTAGTTTTGCAGATTTACATTATCATGTTCATTCAGTATTATGGTTTAACCCTGCAGGTCCATGACATGTTTGACGCCAACCACTACTTTGGATACGTTTTTGGTAGTGTTGCTAACATATCATTTTTGCGAAGAACAATAGTTGTAAAAAAACTGAGTAATATCCTACCAAGTAAATGATGACGGGTCCTAGCAACTAGACATGTTCTGACACCAAAATTATGGAAGCCAAAACACGAAAGGCCCATGAAATAAACAACGACCCCAACCCGCAAATTGAGCGGCAAGAAATTTATTTGTGAATTAACAATCAAACAAATAAACGGTAGAAAAATAGAACGGCGCACGTACCCTTTTAGTATAACTATGTTCAAAGAAAACCCTACACATATAACACACATGAAGGACGATCTTGTATCAATGCTAAGTAGTCCATCCGTTCTTGGCGATCAGTCACGACTTCTTGCACAAGCTGTAGTGTAAGTAGGAGTACTGGGGTTAAGTTGGGACGAAATCTGTCCGAGTCGAGTTTCCTTGCACGGCAAATTTCAGTGGTTCCTTTCGCTGAAATGAATGTTGACGCGTCGTTCTCAACCTTATACTGTTCAAACGTCAACGTGCATCTACTGAGGTACTCCAATCCAATAAATCCTATTCACTCTACGTCCTCGACTCCTCGGGCACGACGGCCGGCCAGCTGCTCGCATGTGGCACCTCGCCTCGGCAACGGCGTCTCCACGCGCAACAGGAGGAATCTCTCTGCCTCACCGCTCACAGCAACATGGGGTTAGCGTTAACCAAAGCCAGGCTCTGTAATTTCTTCACACTAACATGACACCTAACAATAACCATGACCACAAGGACTTGTATATTTCTTCCTACTACTAACCAATCCTGGCCAGTCCAGCTAACCGCATCAGTTGTATAGCATCTAATGGCAGATGATTAAATTGCACACTGCCTTGAACGTGATCTTTCATGTACCACCACTACAGTAGAGTAGCTTTGTCTACTGTGGCTTAACCTGTCAATGTCACACCCTAACCAATTTGTGCTACTAGTTTATTAAGCAGTATGATGAGAGGACGGCAAGCGTAGGCAGGAAAGTTAATCATGTGTCGTCGTCCCGGTTGTTGAATGACCCCTCCAAAGATTCCTCACCTATCTATCTATCTATCTATCTATCTACTATCTATCTTAGCTTCAACAGAGACAGTCAAACATGCCTTGTCTAATCTCAAGCTAAGATCTGACTTTTTTTTTTAGAAATTGTTCATTCAAATCACGAATCAGTACAGAGTAGACGACCCTTACAAGCACACTGAAACGCAAAAACAAAGGACCATGAACACCTATAGTACCCTAAGACAACCATAACACAAGAAGATCTCCGAAACTCTGTGTCATCATCCTTGAATCTTGAGAGAAGACCCCTGTAGCAGAAGGATCTGCAACCAGTCGCAAACAGGTCATCATCTTCGACCACGGTATAATTGCCACCACGCACATGTGGAAGGACATGTCCTACTACGTGGAGACCCAGATCTAGCGAGGCAATCGTCGTTGCAACCACTTTTAACTTCTTATGCCGCCTGCTCCGAGAGATCCACTGCTGCTCAAGCTCATCTCCTCCCACGAGAAGCTACAACGGCCTAATGTAGGATCAGCGAGGATTTAATACTAGTTGCTTCATTAGGTGTACGTTAGAGCTGATGAGAAGTGCTTATGATTGATTACTAATGGCTCATTGTCAGCTTCTACTAGTATAACTTTTCAAGCAATGATGCAAATACTTACAAAAAGTATGAGCACATGGAAAGAGGGGGAACAAAATCATAGCAATATTTTTGGGAAGCAATACTAATCATACACCAAATCTGTAGTACAGGAGCCAAACTATATTAGGATTAGCTGAATAAACACTTGTCTTGAGACAGCATTACAAAACAAAATTTGACACCACTAGCTGAGACGGCCACAGCATTAGACCAAAATCCCACTCCTAACCTTTTTTTGGAAGGGTATATCCCGGTCTAGTTAACAAAGGATTCTGCACACCTCTTCTCCGGAGCATCAAGTATTTGCATCGGCACCTCCATCACAAATTTAAGTTGGCAGATTTTATATTCTAAACTTGATGGCATTAGAATGGTAGCAAACCCCCCACTTCTCAAATCTATGGATTTCATTTGGCAAATTCTACAATGCAGAGCCCATCCAGCAGATGACATTTTCACCCAAATATCCAACTTAAGACTCTAGGATGTTTTCACTGAAATACCCAACTTAAGACTCTCTATGACATTTTCACTGAAATACACCCAACCTATCTTATAACATTTCCTGCAACTTTTACGCTTCTTAGATGGGTTTGACGTATTCGGATTTTAGACGCAATATTTGCAGGCCGCCGATGCAAATTTCACACTACGGGAGAAGAGACGTCCAAAGGAAGGATTAGAGTCTCATTTCACCCCTTCGAACTACCCTTATTTACCAACATCATCTTAAAGTCTTGCCCAAAGGACACAAAGCTAATCAAACGAACAAAAATTAACACATGGATGGATACCACTGATTAATCAGCCTTACTTAGCTCCCCGCACGAATCCTAGTGCATGCATGCATGCACCGGCGCGCTCAGAACGCGCTGATCTCGCCGGCCGCCGTCGCCGCCGGCACCTTGCGCGGGCACAGGGACACGACGCCGCCCATTGTGTTCTTGCAGTGCGCGATAGCGCCCTCGATGGCGCTCTGGAGCTCCTCCATCGAAGACGACGACGCCGCCGACAGCGACACGGGCCGCATGCCAATGCTGCTTGTCATGGCCGCCGCTGCTGCGGCCGGCACGTCGGGGAAGCCCACGCCGCCCGCTCCGCCGAAGGAGAGCATCCCGGAGTGGTTCGGCGACGACCGCATCGACGACGGGCAGCTCGCCGCGCACCGCTTCTGACGCGGGAACCGGAGGTTACCGGAGAACGAGTTTGAGTGCGCGTACTTGCAGGTGCTCACCTCCGCCGCTGCCGCCGCTGCGGATGCGGCAGCGTTGTCTTCGTCGCCCCGCTTCTTCCGGATCGAGAAACTGAACGGCTTCTTAAAACACTGCTGCTGCTGCGCCGGGGGCTGCGGCTGAGGCTGGTTGCTGCCGCCGTTGTTCTGGTTCTTGGGGATCTGGGACAGCTTCTCGTACAGAGGCTTCACCTTCTTGGCGTACTTCTTGATCACCTCCTTGGCGAGCGACTTGTTGGACGGCTTCTTGGCGGCCGGCGCACCGCCGCGGTGGAGGAAGACCGAGGAGAAGCGGGTGGCGAAGGACGAGAGGTACTGCTTGCCGGTGCGCTTGGCTGGCGGGAGCCCGGCGTAGGAGGCGGTTCCCCGGAGCAGGTTGAGGTGGCGGTCGTCGTCGGTGGCGGAGCTGGGGCGGGAGGACGAGGGGGCGGAGTCCGGCAGCAGGAGCGCGGCGCAGTCGGTGGAGAAGGAGGAGGAGGTGCTGCCGTTGGAGTCGCGGGAGGAGTTGGAGGTGGAGGTGGAGTCGGAGGCGGAGGCGGACGCCGACGCGAGCAGCAGCGTGCGCACCATGGAGATGCGCGGCGACAGGTGCAGCGGCAGGAGCTGGCCCTTGTAGAACAGGTCGTCGGCGGGGCACAGCTGCGCCGCCGACCGCTGCTTGGACCCCGGCGACTGCGTCACCGTGAACTCGAACTCTGACGACGACGCCGAGGACGAGGCCGGCGACGGGAACGACTTGACGCCGCCGTAGCCGGCGTCCTTGGCCCTCGCACGGCCCATGGTTGGTTCACGGCCTCCGCTGCGCTGGGCTATGCCTACGCTGCGGGTTCGTTCATGGCGTGGCCTCGCGGTCGCGGGAGGAGGAGAGGAGTGGAGAGGTGGGGGCGGTCGGCAGAGCAGCGCGAGGTGGGATGGGAAGATCGAAGGAAGAAAGGTGAAAACTTTTACGAGGCTGACGACTTTATGATTGGGTTGGGAGCCGCGCGCGCCCTCGTGTCTGAGACGAGAAAGATGCCCATGCTCCGTCAGTCACATGGCAGCATGCCCTCGCCAGCCGTTCGATCGACCGCCATAAAAAATGGGCTTCTGGAGCACTGTTTGCAACGCTGGATTGATTGCTCAGCTGAACTGAAACTGAGCTGTTTCTGCTGAAACTCTTGCAGTAAAGTTTATACGTTTCGACCAGTGTTTGGAACACGGGACTGTTTTCTCAAATCCTCCCTGTAACTGGGCCGTTTCTTCTGGTAAAGCTTCTGTGTAGACCATGCATAATTAGTTTGGTCTGCTTTTTTTTTTTGTAACTCGTGATTTAAATGGTGTATCATGCAGTGTATCTTTTCCCTGCTTGGACAGATTTGTACACTCCTACTATGTCCTGTCCTACCGGAATTTAAAGTTGCATGTTCACGCTGTACCAGCATAGTATATTGCTCATTTCATATGTTTACGCTGTACCGGCTAAACGGTTAGGCAGTGGCTTATATAGTCTTAAAACAGGTGAATTTCAGTTCAACAGTCCATAGAAACCCAAGCTTGTTCTTTTTTTTTTACCAGCAACAATATGTTTACTTTCTCGTTTTACCCTCATTTCCACCTCCGGTGGTGCAGAGCAACACGTGGGAGAGAGGGGCCGCCGTGCATGTTGCATGTCCCCTTGACTCGCCGCTGTAGCCACGTCTCACCTCCCTCCCGGCCCGTATGATGATATCCATGCAGATGAGTATCAGATTGGCTCGCCGTTGCCGCCGTTCTTGTCTCTCGTCTCGTGTGCCGTGGTGTGCTTCTACGCACATCATCATTGCCAAGAATCATGATCCGCTTGATGGCTCGCTTATTGAATGATTGGGTGTAATGCCAATGCCAATGCGTACAAAACCAAAATCTAGAGGAGGAAAACGTAGCGTGCATGGATCGATGATGTGGCTGGGCTCCCCTCGCGAGAGCGCCAGCTCTGACTCCATCGATCATCGGCGCACTGTGCAAGTGACAAGACGCTGTCGACGGGTCGTACGCTTTGGAGTTTGGACGGGTGTCGTCTGCCTGCCCAGGGGCTGGATGGGTACGCCGTACCGTGCCATCCACCGGTGACACGCAAGCAGCAGGAGCATGCATGCATGCATGGTTTGATATCTAGAAATAAGAGAAGGAGGGATGGACAAGCCTCCTCAGAGCTCAGTGACTCTCAGCCGTTGGATGCGATCTCTTGATGCTTTCGTCCGTTCGATCAAGAGGTGGGAGGATCTGGGCCGTCGGATCCGGAAGAAACACTGCTGGAATGAATAGTAATGGCAACACATTGTAAATACCATGCCCCCACCAGGGCATTTTGGTCATTTCGCCTAGGGGGTATAAAATGGGGTCGCGCTCCTGTGGCGGAGACCTAGATGCCGCCGCTTTCTCCCGCACGCCTCCTCCTCTCTCCCTCCCTCCCGCAGCCGCCTCCCTCCCTCCCGCGCGCCTCCTCTCCTCCCCCCGCCTCCCGCAGCCACATCGCCGCCGCCGCCACCCGCCTCCCCACTCGGGCGAACCCCTCTCCTCTTCCCCCGCCTCACCTCTCTCCCTTCCCCCGTCCAAACCCTAGGCCCGCGCCCGCCGGCCGCCGCCGCCGCCGCTCGCCCAGGCCATCCTCCCGCTGTGAAGGAAGCGGCCAAAGAGGAAGGGCGTCGCCGGGTGTGCATGTGCCTCCGCGGATTCGTGCCACGGTTGCCGGAGGCGTGGGCGCCGCGGGTCACCTCTCCAGATCGGTGGAGGGCAAGGGCAAGGGCAAGGAGGAGGGGAGAAGAAGACCTTCGGCCAGCTGCGGGAAGCCGCCGCTGGTGTCCTCCGCGGCATCCACCGGCGCCGGTGGCGGGCAGAAGCGCAAGTGCCACGACCACGCGCACTCCGAGAACGTCGCCGGCGGAAAGTACGGCGCCTCCGGTGGCCGCCGCCACTGCTCCAAGCGCGGTTAGTAGTCTAGCAGATTCGGTTCACCCAGGGATGGGATTTCGTTGTTCCGTTCTTCGTCTGCCGGTGTTATCCATGTTGCTAAAGATTGAATGAATGGAACCGGCAGGAAGTCCCAGGTTCGGCGGATGACTCGCATGCCGGCAATCAGCTCGAAGGCGGCGGAGATCCCCGCAGGCGACTTCTCGTGGCGCAAGTACGGGCAGAAGCTGCCTGTGGAGAATGCCCTGGACTCAGCAGTTGACGTAACTCGGTTGAGCTGCGGTGCGCTATATTTAGCTGATTTTATTGGGAAGGTGGGCACTTACCTGGAAAATAAAATGGTCTGGTTTATCCTGTATTATGGCCTGTCGTTGATAACTATTAGCTTACTATCAGGTCTGCACCATTCTAGATATCATCTTAACTTTTAACTTCTCCAAATGCAACATTGGATAACATAAATATGATTTTTTTTGTCAAATTATGAAACTGTAATTAATAGGTTCACCTGAATATTGATCTGTTTTGTTATTTTAGGGAAGGGGTATGAAATTCTCAACTTAGAGGGAGCATACACAAGGTATTCCATGCTTCCCATTCTCCTCATGTAGCAAAGGAACATCCAACCTGTCATGTGTCAGATCACTAAGTAATAAACAGGAATCTGATGTTGGAAATAAGCAACTAGATATCAAAGCAAAAGGATCACGGCTCCTCTTACAAATCAGTGAACTATTCTAATTCTGGACTCTTATGGCCTAGATATGCCAAGCAGTCGCAATTGCTGTTTTAGTCAAACTAAAAAAATATTAACTTTGCAGTGTAAGCAGACCCTTGAGCAAGAGAGCAACATGACTGCTAGCTTCCCTGTAAGTTCAGTATGTTTCTTAACTGAAAATATCATTCTGTTATCAAGTCATTCTCAATGTGTGATGTTTCATTCTGGTGCCTGTAGGCTGCATTACAGGAGATGGATACGAAGTCCTCGGAGGAGGAATACAAAGCTCTACAAGGTGATGGAGCTGGAGATGTGTATTTCCAGTCTCTTGAAGAACGAATCATTTATATGAAGGTGTTCTGCCGATACTTTTCAGTTTGGTTGCTCCATGATTAATGCTAATTGATCTCTCTCTCTTTTTTCTTCTCATGGAGAAATACATATACATTACTTAGAATAATGCCATGTGCAGTCTTAAGAAGCTAAACATCTTTCTCTGTAGTGAGTTTCTGAACTAGGCGGGATACCATGGTCCATGGGTGCAAGATAACTCATATATGGATTACCACGGGTCCAGTGCGTTTAAAGTATGTATATGCTTATATGCGTGGCTGCTGTTGGTACAACTTGACAACTCCATATAGAGGTATTAAACATTGAGAATCACAACATTTACCAATGAAATGACTAACCAACAAGGAACAAGTATAAGAAGAAAAGCTAAGTATTCTTTCCATTTGCTTCTTCCACCATTTGCATCTTTTGTAGTTAGCTTCAGAAACCAAAAATACAAAAATAGAATAAGGCCTCGCTTTTTATAATTTCATTTATTTTTGAATGCTAATTATATCAAAGGCATGCCTCCAAGAGGGTGAGAAGCTAGATGATGCTATTTATAAACGTTTTGCTCTCCACTGAGTTTATACAGATTCTATAAGAGGAGAGAAAGATCAGTTCGTCTTCTTGTATGATCGTCTCTCTCGGCAGTTTTAGGTTACAACTTACAAGCGTGTGTTTTAATGTACATGGTGTGGGCTACACAGATTTTCTTTGACGTGATGCAACTATGTTTGCTTACCCTTTTTCTTAAACTACAAATCGAAACACGTTTCATGCAACATTGGAACAGGTTGATTCTTTATTTGTTCACACAGTACATAGTGCCACCCGCCGCTAACTACAATTTGTACAGATTTTGCAGGGATGTATATATATGGTCGTGTTTCACTGGGATCCTCAACTGTTCCAGTTCGTATTTAGCAGGATCACATGTTGACCAATGACTCAAATTAATTTTCTCACTGATCCAGTTAACTCAAGAACTTGTGACCCAGTTCTAGGACAACTGTGGACTAAGGTACGCTAGCTGCTTGCATCTTTCAGAGGATGTAATTAGAGCCAACTATATGTGTGTTTTATCCTCTTAGAACTGTTAGTATCCACTTAGGGGAGAAGTGCAAGCAGAAGCAGATTTCAATTTGAATAAGTGTGCTAGAAAGTGTGTTGGCAAACATTTGGTGCACTGTGATCTAAAGGAACATTGTATAGGTTGTTACAAATCCACCATAAACAGCTTAGCGATTCATGGACGACTTCCGCAAGCACACTAGATGCCTGAGACCAGATAAAATTATCATTTTTAGATTGGTGGTAGTCCCCCTGGGATTATTGTGCGCATTGCCAATTGGTGGTGGTCTTTGTTTTCAAGCAGAGTGTTGCTTTGTAGACATTACTGACTCTAATTTACTTTGGGATCCTGGTTTTCGCGTCTTGATTTTAGGGATGGAGGTTGATTTATCAGCGGTTACAGGCATGCATGCTTTATGGTGGCAAGCATTATATATCATTGAAGACTTTCCATTTGTTCAAGTTCCTGATATGCTAATCGGTAACCTTTAGGTATTCATATATAAAAAGTGTCACCATACAAGCGAATTACATTTATGTGATGATCTTTGAGTTTGATTCGTGTGTTTTATTTTGTAGATTTGTTTGGAGAGTTCTGTCCATCCAAGCACCATGCTTATGTGGCCAGTGAGTTTGCATTTGTGTAGAAAATTATTGCTACTAAAAGAAATGAAATTGTTTTCTTCATCCTTGTTTCAAACCAACTAATAAACTAGATGCTTGGAAGACTCTTTTCACTATACAGTTCATGTATGCACCTCTACTTGATAATCATAAATAGTTTGATCACAACATTCTTTCAAAAAAAAAAGCAATCTACTAAAAACAACCAGCAGATGATGTATCTGAAGGCATTTCGTTTCAGGTGATATGTTCGTGACTTAATTTTGTGGCCTACACAACTCATGTAGAGGTTATATAAGTGTAGAACAGTGATTTAGGATATGATGTTTTTTAAATACCTTTCGCGAATGTTTGTTTGAACTCCGTTCCGAGACCACATACTTTAGGAAATTTTTCTTGTGTTTCAACCAAATAAGCTCTCAAAGGATTAGCAAGCACATGGACCATTCCGATTAAACTATTTGTTCTAGGTCACAATTGAAGTATTGATATGTTCTGCCCAACGTTCATTACACCGAGTCATGTATTTTTTTTTCTGAACATACATTATATTTTCTAGAAATTCCTCCTCTGTTAGAGAAACATATAAATTCTTCTGTCTTTTTATTACATGATACAACCTAAGGAAATTGGGACGACTGATTTATGTGGGAAACTGATGGGCTAAAGCTCAAAAGCTCACACCTGGATGTTTTTTTGTCACACCTTCAAAATCGTGTAGAAGAAGCGCTTACAAAAAGAAGAAAGAGACCTGGTTTGCCTTCCTTGCTGGCGTCCTTGTCATCTCCAACCCGCCCACGGGTATTGCAACTCCTTCCCATCTGGTTTCCTCCTATGAGATATTTTCTTCACTTGAGCTTTAGAAACATTTATTTAAGTGGTTACTGGTTGCTCCAGAAATTTGATATTAATATGATTTTGATATAGCCATGATGGCTCCTGTGTAGTTGTTTGGTTTGGTATTTGATTGTAAACTCTGGTTTGGTATTTTTAGTCGCATGTTTCAGTGGAAGAAAAAAAATAGTGTCAAAGTAGAATGCACATCGTTGTGGCATAGTCGACTATGTCGTATGAGAAGATTTGATCAGATGGTCCTTTTTTATTCTTTCTGATTTTCTATAAATAGTTGGGTTTTCGGATGCAAATATAATTTTAGTAATCCCATGAGTTTTTGTCAACGTGTTCATTTCTTTTCTGCGTTTCCAGGCATGGAAGCACATTTTTCAGTGCTTTTTTGTTTAGCTCCATCCTATTTCTTACCACATGCTATGTGTTGATTAATCCTATATGTTTCTTGTGCAGGGTGCTCAAGGGGTTCGGCCAAGTCGGATGCCAGGCGGTGCGCGCAGCTGAGGAGCACTGGCAGCAGGCGCTTGATGCGGCGCTCCCCGCGTCGCCGCTGCTCATTCGCGGCTCCTCCTCCTCCCCAACGGATCGCGACTGAACCTTCCTTGTGCCAGCACCTCGTGGCCATGAAGGGTGGCTGAGCCATCAGGAGCGGCGGCGGCGGCCTGCTGCGGATGCTGCTGCGGCTCCCTCCTCTTCCTCGTCGGCTTCTACCTGCTTTGTGCCGACGCCATGTACATCGTGTCATCCCGGTGCTTCTGCTTTCCCGGGTCGCAACTCTTTGGTGTGCTCGACAAGGTGCGTCTTCTCCCAGTTTCTCTCTCTAATCCCCAGTGCTCACATCTGGTCTGCTCTTCCATGTGTACTTGCATGTGGCATTTTTTGGTATCTTCAGGTTGGGTGCCCAACATGACCATGATAGCTAGGTTGTTCCCCATGGTGTATGTGTATGTTCTTCTTGCTGCGTGCATACCTAATCTTCCGTCTTTTTTGTTTTGTTGGTTGGCTTTGCAGGCCAGGACTCACATTCTGGAGAGCTCCTTGGTCAGTCCATCACGAGGTATGTAACTTCACTAAGATCATGCATGGTCCTTATAAGCTAGGGATTACACTTCTTCATATTAACTGTATTCGAGCCATGAGACACCACTTTTGTTGTTAGAATGATGCAATGCAATGATGATTCTGACATATGGATTTCGTATGAAGGCTTTTCCGTAAACAAATGAACACTGTAAATTTAGTTAATGTGTTTGTAGATGATCTTATTGGCTTGCCACGGTGTAATAGCAGATAACACCGACCCAATTTCAGTAAGTTGTAGTGCAGTTGCTTGGTTTGCTGCTGATTTGCTGCCTACTACAAGGCGATCGACAACCTTAAGGCCATTTCAGGTTATGTTAAGGAGGGTTCGCAGTGAAATGTATGATGGCCTGATATTTAATTTTATCATATCTTGGATAAACCATCAGTATAATCTTATGTGCCATAAATTATGTTTTGTATTTTCTCTACTAATAAGGTTGCGTCTACAAGTTTGTGTACAACATTCTAATTAGTTAGAATTTCCTTGGATTTCATCGCGTCTCTTATAGCTCCAACATTTTTTTCCAGCCCATGGAAGTTTTAGACAAGTTCTTCTCTACAATTACAGAACCGGCAGCTACCGGATTCCTTTTGTGCTGCTGGAAAGGAGGCACATTGTTCCCATGCTCGTGCTCTATGGGTAGAAGCTGCAAATTCTGGAGGTCTTTTTCTATGGTTCATGTCTATCATAATCGCATCCTTCTTTTACGGTTTACATAGACATCTGATGTTCGCCTTTTCTTATATCAGGTATCAGACGAGGGTATTCGAAGAAGACACCATGAATGGCAGCAGACTCTACCGCTTCCATTACAATGGTATTCAAAAAAGATACCACCTTGTGGCCTTTCCTGTTTCCTGTGACTACGACTTCCAACTCTTTAACTGGGATGGTGTCAAAAGAAATTCTGTAACTGGGACACAATAAAATAAATTGGTACAACTATGTGGATTCCTTGGTAAGCTCATGATTCATCTGGCTAAGCAGTCTTAGTAGACCGCCAATGTTGTGTTATTAAGATGCAGGTTTCAATAACCTTCATGTTTGCGGCTAAAATAATGTAGTTATCTCGGTAGTCTAGGTAGATTGAAATAATTGTTTATCCTTGAAGCAAATCAACTAAACAACTGCCAGTAGATGATGAGGTGCCTTCTGCAAACAAAAAAGCTAAGCTCTAAGCGAGTATTTTTAGGCGACCTATCTTTTTCGGTGATTTGTTTAATCCTTCCTCTGCTCAATTGATGTGAAGCACAAACCTTGCTCTGCTAAATTGATGTGAACCACAATCCTTGCTCTGCTCAATTGATCTTCCCAGCAAATCAATGAACATGTGCCCACAGGGACACAGTCAAAGGTGCGCCTGTCAACTTAATGGTTTTCATCCATAGTGCTTTGCCATTATTTTATTTTTATTGTTTTTCTCATTTGCCACTGTTGCCCATTCTTTCTAGGACCAGTATATACATCATGATTTTCTTTTTATGACATTGTTATTTATACTTGAAGCAAGGTATCTGAAGACCTGATGGGAAATGAGGAGGTGCCCTTTGCAACTAAAAAGACTAAGTTGGAGACCAAGTGCCTTTAGGCAACGCGCCCTTTTGGTTCGTTTGTTCGGTACTTTTTTTTGCTAATTTACTGCTCCCTGTGGTATATATGTTTTGATTTTTGTTTGGAATTCTATTTCTGCAGGATTGTAGCGTATTAGTTGCGGATGTGCAGAAAATGCTGATTTAGCGGATGGTTGCCTTTTCCATCTGGGATCGCTTTTGTTGCGACCTGTCGCTTATAATAGAGTGATCTGTTTTACTGATCCTGGCCAAGTGGAATCTACTGTCTGTCAATGTCCAAATGCTGCAGTCAGTAGTTAGTGTGACATGGATCTTGACTAATGTATCCCATCAGTTTAGCCGTGTGTTGCTAGCTGATGTGAAAGTATGTGTGATTACCATACTTATTATGATTATGGATGTTGCTACATGTTTCATTAGCTAAAATTTACCTATGCATTCTGCCTGTGGATGCCATTTCCTCTGTTCTTTTATGTGTTTTATACATGCTTCAGATTTGGATCATATAAAATGCCCTTTTGGGAATGACTAAGGTAAGTTTCACTGGCATCTTATAAGAGTATCAAGCAGGAAATACATGCCATTAACTCTCATGTCAGTAGTTCCGTTCACAAAATGTCATGCTTGCCTTGCATTTGGTATATAATTGCCTTGGCAATTGCAATGACACTGGCAAATATTATCTTATCCCAGACAGCGGCAATGCTCTACATTTAGTGTATCCTCAATGTATGATTAGTTCTCTCTGGGAGCACTGATAGGTCTGCTTGGCCGCTGGAACAATACGCTGGACCAGGCACCGTGCGCCAGGGCGCACTTCCGATCTAGTTTCTGTGGCTTTGGGGGGCATATGGTCCTTCTGAAACCCGACGTACGTGCGTGTGTGTATGTTATCGCTTCTGTGTGGCTCTGACATTGAACTATGTTCGATGCATTCATCGCTAGGGAGAAAACAAAAAAAGATGTTTGGTCCAAAGTTTTGTAATGTGTATGAGGTGGATCTTGCTCTTGGGAGCGAACTTGGTTGTAACCGTGCTTTTCCTTAATACTCCCTCCGTCCTAAATATAGTCTTTGTGAAGATTTCACTATGAACTACTCCCTCCGTTTCAAAATATAAGAATGTTTTTAATACTATACTAGTGTTAAAAATGTTCTTATATTCTAGGACAGAGGGAGTACATATGAAGCAAAATGAGTGAATCTACACTCTAAAATGCATCTACATACATCCGTATGTGGTCCATAGTTAAATCGCTACAAAGACTTATATTTAGGAACGGAGGGAGTAGAAAAGACATGCAACGCTCTTGCATGTTCTTGAAAAGAAAAAAAGGCAAATTTCTCAACTAAACTTTAAGCTTAAATAGTGAAGATTGGTCCAGGCACAATCGTGCTTAAGCAAATATTACATCATACATGATGTCTTTTTGTCTCGCTCTTGTAGGAGGGAGGAGAATACTTTATTTCTTTAGAGCAACAGGGAGGAAAAGACTTGATTTCTTTAGAGCAAAAACTATGTGGCAAGAAGATCAACGCTAGTTGACATTGTGATTTATGAGTAAACCATTGTTAGCCAAATGATATTGGAGGCTTGGTGTTCAATAGAGGCTATAACAAACTGTTCTGTTGAAGAAATGTGTTAAAAAGCAATGCTATTCTGGTGTTAGACACAAACTTGGGGACTCACAGTTTTGGTGTGGTAAGCTAAAGTTATACTGAATATCTTGTACACATACCATAAGAAGCAAAAAGAAGTGGAAAGAATGCCAGATTTCGAGGAGACTGTGGGATTGACAATAAACCTGTAAACCAATCATGTCCAAAATTAAATAGTATTTGCTTCACTAAAGGGATTTCTGTGGCTATGTTCTGACAAATAAGTGGGATTATGTACAAGAACCATGTGGGAAGATACTTTTGTTTTGCGAGAAAATGTCAAAGCAATATGTGATGATACTGTTCTTACTGAGATGTGGGATTCTATTAAATGAACTCTAAATGCTAACTGGAAAAACATTGTGAGATCTTTGTAGAAGGAGGTCATCCTTCATTCTATAGATTTCTCTTAATTAAGATTCCTTTAAGAATTATATTTTCCTTTGGCTAATACCAAGGAATAATGTTTTTCTCTCGCGAATTTCTCAACGGAACAATCTAAGAACAAGTGATTAATAGTTTCATCCTCGCCCCCTACTTGCGTGCCACAGATCACCTCTCTTGTTTTCAGTGGCTATATTGATATGGGGAATTTTGAGACATGCTTTCAATTTCAGCAGTGTGCCAAACAATATACATAAGTTATTTAGCACATGGTTGCCTAGTTTTGGAAAACAAAATAAAAGATTGATTTTCTAGACAATGATGCTTGTTTTGAGTGAAAAGGATCTCTGATCCTTTTTGTCCTGATTCATATAGTCGGTTATTGGTTGAACTCCTGGTCAACTATGAATGCAGGGCACACAAAACAAGAGGGGCTAAATTGGGCGGAAAGCTCTTTGAGCGGGGTGGTGTCACGGAGTGCTTTAGCTTGCCGATGGGTGAAAGCTGAAGAAAACAGAGGATTGTTGGAGTCTTTGTCTTGTCGCTTCAGTTACGAGCCTGATTTTACATTGTTATTTTCTTTCAAGAGTGCGCCAAGAGCGTACCTAATATAAGCTTTATAGAAGAAGGAATTAGTTACAAGAAAAGTTTTCTGGCTCTCACCACAAGCCAGCGATACCAATTAACACTCCCACTCCAATGCTACACAACTACTCACATAATTGTTTTACACTCTGAGCTCCTGCCGCTAACCAAAGTCACAACTCCTGGTAGATCCTCGTTGACAGTTCCCATCCATTGATTGTGTCTCTCGCGCCAAAGACTCGCCCATTGATTGTCATTGTTTTTGGTGATGATGCTATGAGAAACTGTCTTTTATTCCTTGTCGCTCGCCCTTCTCTATGGCCATGTAACTCTTCCATGGTGAGGGTTATGCATGCTTTGGTTATTCCTGGAGGTTTGTTTGCTTTGTTATGTTGCTTTTGTTGTTACAAATGACGCAGTGATCCTTGTGTTGTATTAATAGAAATTAGAGCTTAAAAATTTCAAACTTAAAATTATAATTGCATGCCTTGTCATACAACTGTTCTCACGATTTTCTAAGTTTCTCCTTTATTATTTTGGAAATCTTGGAAACCAAGAGTCCATCGAAAGACCAACCCAAATTTTCCAGAAGATAAGAAATTCCATTTTGAACCACGTTTTTATTTACATAATGCCATATCAATCAAATTTATTTTTTGGTGCATTCTTTTTTGTGAAAAGGGCTCAAATCTACTATAAAAGGTTTAGAAGAAGTGAAAGCACACAAAACATAATAAAAATCACATCAAGGACTCTGCACCACCAAACGACCACTATTGTTGTCAGAATGAGCCGCCACGCGCCGCTGTCGACCTCCCCTATCAGGGTCGGATGGCTTGACATTGACATTGTCGATAACAGTTAGTAAGTCTTCATACACTAGCTTTTATATTCTTAATCACACATTTTATTCCACTTTGATCCATATTTTAGCATTGACGTGGTGGCCACTAGCTTCTGCTCTTCTCTAACCACTAACCCTAGCTACACCATTGGACCTCTAATTTACACTCAGCTGCACCATCAGTTACCGCTGGCATGTCGGCCACATAATTACAGTATGCATGACCCAACGGGCAAGGTAGAGTGCCACATTAGCCTGATGCTTGAGATCATCATATATGGCACAATGTTAGGGCTGCTGTAGGCCAGTGAGGCTTGCTCGATTTAGTCTCACCTCACTTACGAGAGGAGGCCACAACCAGCTTATAAGGGGGAGATTCCTTCCTCTCTTTAGTCCGGACTTTTGGAATGGAGTGGGCTCTCCGTTGAATGTTGGCTTGTGTGCGCATAAATGTCCAGAACGTGTGTGAGTGTGGGCTAGACCGAGTTGGACGCTAACATCTGGTATCAGAGCCAGCATCGCCATGCCTTCCTGAGGGGCTTCTCAGGGGGATGGGGTTGTTGGGGAACGTAGCAGAAATTCAAAATTTTCCTACGTGTCACCAAGATCTATCTATGGAGAGACCAGCAACGAGTAGAAAGAGAATGCATCTACATACCCTTGTAGATCGCTAAGCGGAAGCGTTCAAGAGAACGGGGTTGAAGGAGTCGTACTCGTCGTGATTCAAATCATCGATGATCAAGTGCCGAACGCACGGCACCTCCGCGTTCAACACACGTACAGCCCGGTGACGTCTCCCACGCCTTGATCCAGCAAGGAGAGAGGGAGAGGTTGAGGAAGACTCCATCCAACAGCAGCACAACGGCGTGGTGGTGATGGAGGAGCGCGGCAATCCAGCAGGGCTTCGCCAAGCACCACGGGAGAGGAGGAGCACTTGGGAGAGGGAGGGCTGCGCCAGGGGCAAGCGTGAAGCTCCCATGCGCCTCCCCACTATATATAGGGGTGGAGGGGGCTGGTTTCTTGCCCTCCAAGTCCATTGGGGCGTTGGCAAAGGTGGGAGGAAAGAAATCCCATCATTTCCTTCCCCACCGATTGCTATCCCCCCTTTTTAGGGATCTTGATCTTATCCCTTTGGGATATGATCTTATTCCTTCTAAGGGGGGATCTTGGTGCGCCTTGACCAGGGGTGTGGGGCCTTTCCCCCACTACCCACGTTCATGTGGGTCCCCCCATGCAGGTGGGCCCCACTCCGGAACCTTCTAGAACCTTCCCGGTACAATACCGAAAAATCCCGAACATTTTCCGGTGGCCAAAATAGGACTTCCCATATATAAATGTTTACCTCCGGACCATTCCGGAACTCCTCGTGACGTCCGGGATCTCATCCGGGACTCCGAACAACATTCGGTAACAACATACAAACTTCCTTTATAACCCTAGCGTCATCGAACCTTAAGTGTGTAGACCCTACGGGTTCGGGAGACATGCAGACATGACCGAGACGTTCTCCGGTCAATAACCAACAGCGGGGTCTGGATACCCATGATGGCTCCCACATGTTCCACGATGATCTCATCGGATGAACCACGATGTCAAGGACTTAATCAATCCCGTATTTAATTCCCTTTGTCTATCGGTATGTTACTTGCCCGAGATTCGATCGTCGGTATCCAATACCTTGTTCAATCTCGTTACCGGCAAGTCACTTTACTCGTTCCGTAACACATCATCCCGTGATCAACTCCTTGGTCACATTGCGCATATGATGATGTCCTACCGAGTGGGCCCAGAGATACCTCTCCGTTTACACGGAGTGACAAATCCCAGTCTCGATCCGCATAAAACAATAGATACTTTCGGAGATACCTGTAGTGCACCTTTATAGTCACCCAGTTACGTTGTGACGTTTGATACACCCAAAGCACTCCTACGGTATCCAGGAGTTACACGCTCTCATGGTCAAAGGAAGAGATACTTGACATTGGCAAAGCTCTAGCAAACGAACTACACGATCTTTGTGCTAGGCTTAGGATTGGGACTTGTCCATCACATCATTCTCCTAATGATGTGATCCCATTATCAACGACATCCAATGTCCATAGCCAGGAAACCATGACTATCTGTTGATCACAACGAGCTAGTCAACTAGAGGCTCACTAGGGACATATTGTGGTCTATGTATTCACACGTGTATTACGATTTCCGGATAATACAGTTATAGCATGAATAAAAGACAATTATCATGAACAAGGAAATATAATAATAACACTTTTATTATTGCCTCTAGGGCATATTTCCAACAGTCTCCCACTTGCACTAGAGTCAATAATCTAGTTCACATCGCCATGTGATTAACACTCACAGGTCACATCGCCATGTGACTAATACCCAAGAGTTTTAGGTTTGATCATGTTGCTTGTGAGAGAGGTTTTAGTCAATGGGTCCGAACCTTTCAGATCCGTGTGTGCTTTACAAATCTCTATGTCATCTCCTAGATGTAGCTACCACGCTCTATTTGGAGCTATTCCAAATAACTGTTCTACTTGGAGCTATTCTAAATTGTTGCCCCATAATACGTATCTGGTATCTCTTCTTAGAGCTATCCGGATAGGTGTTAAGCTTGCATCGACGTAACCCTTTACGACGAACTCTTTTACCACCTCCATAATCGAGAAAATTCCTTAGTCCACTAGTTACTAAGGATAACTTTGACCGCTGTCCTGTGATCCATTCTTGGATCACTCTTGTACCCCTTGACTGACTCATGGCAAGGCACACTTCAGGTGCGGTACACAGCATAGCATACTGTAGAGAGCCTATGATAAAAGCATAGGGGACGACCTTCGTCCTTCCTCTTTCTTCTGCCGTGGTCGAGCTTTAAGTCTTAACTTCATACCTTACAACTCAGGCAAGAACTCCTTCTTTGACTGATCCATCTTGAACACCTTCAAGATTATGTGAAGGTACGTGCTCATTTAAAAGTATTATTAAGCATTTTGATCTATCTTATAGATCTTGATGCTCAATGTTCAAGTAGCTTGATCCAGGTTTTCTATTGAAAACACCTTTCAAATAACCCTATATGCTTTCTAGAAATTCTACATCATTTCTGATCAACAATATGTCAAGAACATATACTCATCAGAAATTCTATAGTGCTCCCACTCACTTCTTTGGAAATACAAGTTTCTCATAAACTTTGTACAAACCCAAAATCTTTGATCATCTCATCAAAGTGTACATTCCAACTCCGAGATGCTTACTCCAGTCCTTAGAAGGATCGCTAGAGCTAGCATACCTTTTAGCATCCTTAGGATTGACAAAACTTTTCTGATTGTATCACATACAACCTTTCCTTACAAAAACTGGTAAGGAAACTTGTCTTGACATCCATCTGCCAGATTTCATAAATGCAGCCAATGCTAACATGATTCCGACGGACTTTAAGCATCGCTACGGATGAGAAAATCTCATCGTAGTCAACTCCTTGAACTTGTGAAAAATTCTTCGCCACAAGTCGAGCTTCATGGACGGTGACATTACCGTCCACATCCGTCTTCTTCTTAAAGATCCATTTATCTCAATGGCTTGCCGATCATCGGGCAAGTCCACCAAAGTCCATGCTTTGTTCTGATACATGGATCCTATCTCGGATTTTATGGCCTCAAGCCATTTATCGGAATCCGGGCCCACCATCGCTTCTCCATAGCTCGTAGGTTCATTGTTGTCTAGCAACATGACCTTCAAGACAGGATTACGTACCACTCTGAAGTAGTACGCATCCTTGTCATCCTACGAGGTTTGGGAGTGACTTGATCCGAAGTTTCATGATCAATATCATAAGCTTCCACTTCAATTGGTGTAGGTGCCACAGGAACAACTCCCTGTGCCTGTCACACACTAGTTGAAGAGACGGTTCAATAACCTCATCAAGTCTCCACCATCCTCCCACTCAATTCTTTCAAGAGAAACTTTTCCTCGAGAAAGGACCCGATTCTAGAAACAATCCATATTGCTTTCGGATCTGAATTAGGAGGTATACCCAACTGTTTTGGGTTTCCTATGAAGATGCATTTTATCCGCTTTGGGTTCGAGCTTATCAACCTGAAACTTTTTCATATAAGCGTCGCAGCCCCAAACTTTTAAGAAACGACAACTTAGGTTTCTCTAAACCATAATTCATACGGTGTCATCTCATCGGAATTACGTGGTGCCCTATTTAAAGTGAATGTGGTTGTCTCTAATGCCTAACCCATGAACGATAGTGGTAATTCGATAAGAGACATCATGGTACGCACCATATCCAATAGGGTGCAACTATGATGTTCGGACACACCATCACATTATGGTGTTCCAGGCGGTATTAATTGCGAAACAATTTCCACAATGTCTTAATTGTGTGCCAAAACTCGCAACTCAGATATTCATCTCTATGATCATATCATAGACATTTTATCCTCTTGTCACAATGATCTGCTACTTCACTCTGAAATACTTGAACCATTCAATAATTCAGACTTGTGTTTCATCAAGTAAATATACTCAACATTTACTCGAATCATCTGTGAAGTAAGAACATAATGATATTCACTGCATGCCTCAGCACTCATTCGACTGCACACATCAAAATGTGTTACTTCCAACAAGTTGCTATCTTGTACCATCTTACTGAAAATGAGGCTTTTCAGTCATCTTGCCCATGTGGTATGATTTGCATATCTCAAGTGATTCAAAATCAAGTGAGTCCGAACGATCCATTTGCATGGAGTTTCTTCATGCATATACACCAATAGACATGGTTCGCATGTCTCAAACTTTTCAAAAACGAGTGAGTCCAAAGATCCATCAACATGGAGCTTCTTCATGCGTTTTATACCATTATGACTTACATGGCAGTGCCACAAGTAAGTGGTACTATCATTACTATCTTATATCTTTTGGCATGAAAATGTGTATCACTACGACCGAGATTCAATAAACCATTCCTTTAGGTGCAAGACCATTGAAGGTATTATTCAAAAATAGAGTAACCATTATTCTCCTTAAATGAATAACCGTATTGCGATAGACATAATCCAATCATGTCTATGCTCAACACAAACACCAATCTCGGTGGTAGAGGGAGCGTGCGATGCTTGATCATATCAACCTTGGAAACACTTCCAACATATATCGTCAGCTCACCTTTAGCTAGTCTCCGTTTATTCCGTAGCTTTTATTTCGAGTTACTAACACTTAGCAACCGAACCGGTATCCAATACCCTGGTGCTACTAGGAGTACTAGTAAAGTACACATTAACATAATGTATATCCAATATACTTCTATCGACCTTGCCAGCCTTCTCATCTACCAAGTATCTAGGGCAATGCTGCTCCAGTGGTTGTTCCCCTTATTACAGAAGCACTTAGTCTCGGGTTTGGGTTCAACCTTGGGTTTCTTCACTAGAGCAGCAGCTGAATTGCCGTTTCATGAAGTATCACTTTGTTCCCTTGCCCTTCTTGAAACTAGTGGTTTCACCAACCATCAACAATTGATGCTCCTTCTTGATTTCTACTTTCGCGGTGTCAAACATCATGAATATTTCAAGGATCATCATATCTATCCCTGATATGTTATAGTTAATCACGAAGCTCTAGCAGCTTGGTGGCAATGACTTTGGGGAAACATCACTATCTCATCTGGAGGATCAACTCCCACTCGATTCAAGTGATTGTTGTGCTCAGACAATCTGAGCACAAGCTCAACGATTGAGCTTTTCTCCCTTAGTTTGCAGGCTAAGAAAATCGTCGGAGGTCTTATACCTCTTGACGTGGGCACGAGCCTGAAATCCCAATTTCAGCCCTCGAAACATCTCATATGTTCCGCGACGTTTCGAAAACGTCTTTGGTGCCTCTACTTAAACCATTTAATTGAACTATCACGTAGTTATCAAAACGTGTATGTCCGATGTTCGCAACATTGACAAACGACGTTGGGGTTCAACACACTGAGCGGTGCATTAAGGACATAAGCTTTCTACTGATCGCATAATCGCTACTATCAACTTTCAACTATATTTTCTCTAGGAACATATCTAAACAGTGGAACTAAAGCGCGAGCTTACGACATAATTTGCAAAAGGTCTTTTGACTATGTTCAGGATAATTAAGTTCATCTTATGAACTCCCACTTAGATAGACATCCCTCTGGTCATCTAAGTGATCACATGATCCGAGTCAACTAGGCCGTGTCCGATCATCACGTGAGACGGACTAGTCATCATCGGTGAACATCTTCATGTTGATCGTATCTACCATACGACTCATGCTCGACCTTTCGGTCTCCGTGTTCCGAGGCCATATCTGCACATGCTAGGCTCGTCAAGTTAACCCTAAGTGTTTTCGCTGTGTAAAACTGTCTTACACCCGTTGTATGTTAACGTAAGAATCCATCACACCCGATCATCACGTGGTGCTTAGAAGCGACGAACTGTAGCAACGGTGCACAGTTAGGGGAGAACACTTCTTGAAATTTTGTAAGGGATCATCTTATTTACTACCGTCGTCCTAAGCAAACAAGATGCATAAACATGATAAACATCACATGCAATCAAATAGTGACATGATATGGCCAATATCATTTTGCTCCTTTTGATCTTCATCTTCGGGGCTCCATGATCATCATCGTCACCGGCACGACACCATGATCTCCATCATCATGATCTCCATCATCGTGTCTTCATGAAGTTGTCACGCCAACGACTACTTCTACTTCTATGACTAACGCGTTTAGCAATAAAGTAAAGTAGTTTACATGGCGTTCTTCAATGACACGCAGGTCATACAATAAATAAAGACAACTCCTATGGCTCCTGCCGGTTGTCATACTCATCGACATGCAAGTCGTGAATCCTATTACAAGAACATGATCAATCTCATACATCACATATCATTCATCACATTCTTCTTGGCCATATCACATCACATAGCATACCCTGCAAAAACAAGTTAGACGTCCTCTAATTGTTGTTGCATGTTTTACGTGGCTGCTATGGGTTTCTAGCAAGAACATTTCTTACCTATGCAAGACCACAACGTGATATGCCAATTGCTATTTACCCTTCATAAGGACCCTTTTCATCGAATCCGTTCCGACTAAAGTGGGAGAGACTGGCACCCGCTAGCCACCTTATGCACCAAGTGCATGTCAATCGGTGGAACCTGTCTCACGTAAGAGTACGTGTAAGGTCGGTCCGGGCCGCTTCATCCCACAATACCGTCGAAACAAGATTGGACTAGTAACGGTAAGCATATTGAACAACATCAATGCCCACAACTACTTTGTGTTCTACTCGTGCAAAGAATCTACGCAATAGACCTAGCTCTGATACCACTGTTGGGGAACGTAGCAGAAATTCAAAATTTTCCGACGTGTCACCAAGATCTATCTATGGAGAGACCAGCAACGAGTAGAAAGAGAATGCATCTACATACCCTTGTAGATCGCTAAGCGGAAGCGTTCAAGAGAATGGGGTTGAAGGAGTCGTACTCGTCGTGATTCAAATCATCGATGATCAAGTGCCGAACGCACGGCACCTCCGCGTTCAACACACGTACAGCCCGGTGACGTCTCCCACGCCTTGATCCAGCAAGGAGAGAGGGAGAGGTTGAGGAAGACTCCATCCAACAGCAGCACAACGGCGTGGTGGTGATGGAGGAGCGTGGCAATCCAGCAGGGCTTCGCCAAGCACCACGGGAGAGGAGGAGCACTTGGGAGAGGGAGGGCTGCGCCAGGGGCAAGCGTGAAGCTCCCATGCGCCTCCCCACTATATATAGGGGTGGAGGGGGCTGGTTTCTTGCCCTCCAAGTCCATTGGGGCGTTGGCAAAGGTGGGAGGAAAGAAATCCCATCATTTCCTTCCCCACCGATTGCTATCCCCCCTTTTTAGGGATCTTGATCTTATCCCTTTGGGATATGATCTTATTCCTTCTAAGGGGGGATCTTGGTGCGCCTTGACCAGGGGTGTGGGGCCTTTCCCCCACTACCCACGTTCATGTGGGTCCCCCCATGCAGGTGGGCCCCACTCCGGAACCTTCTAGAACCTTCCCGGTACAATACCGAAAAATCCCGAACATTTTCCGGTGGCCAAAATAGGACTTCCCATATATAAATCTTTACCTCCGGACCATTCCGGAACTCCTCATGACGTCCGGGATCTCATCCGGGACTCCAAACAACATTCGGTAACCACATACAAACTTCCTTTATAACCCTAGCGTCATCGAACCTTAAGTGTGTAGACCCTACGGGTTCGGGAGACATGCAGACATGACCGAGACGTTCTCCGGTCAATAACCAACAGCGGGATCTGGATACCCATGATGGCTCCCACATGTTCCATAATGATCTCATCGGATGAACCACGATGTCAAGGACTTAATCAATCCCGTATTCAATTCCCTTTGTCTATCGGTATGTTACTTGCCCGAGATTCGATCGTCGGTATCCAATACCTTGTTCAATCTCGTTACCGGCAAGTCACTTTACTCGTTCCGTAACACATCATCCCGTGATCAACTCCTTGGTCACATTGCGCATATGATGATGTCCTACCGAGTGGGCCCAGAGATACCTCTCCGTTTACACGGAGTGACAAATCCCAGTCTCGATCCGCATAAAACAATAGATACTTTCGGAGATACCTGTAGTGCACCTTTATAGTCACCCAGTTACGTTGTGACGTTTGATACACCCAAAGCACTCCTACGGTATCCAGGAGTTACACGCTCTCATGGTCAAAGGAAGAGATACTTGACATTGGCAAAGCTCTAGCAAACGAACTACACGATCTTTGTGCTAGGCTTAGGATTGGGACTTGTCCATCACATCATTCTCCTAATGATGTGATCCCGTTATCAACGACATCCAATGTCCATAGCCAGGAAACCATGACTATCTGTTGATCACAACGAGCTAGTCAACTAGAGGCTCACTAGGGACATATTGTGGTCTATGTATTCACACGTGTATTACGATTTCCGGATAATACAGTTATAGCATGAATAAAAGACAATTATCATGAACAAGGAAATATAATAATAACACTTTTATTATTGCCTCTAGGGCATATTTCCAACAAGGGTGTTAGGGCTGCTGTAGGTCGGTGAGACTTGGTCGGTTTAGTCTTGTAACACCCACGATGCGGCTATATCTCCCACGTATCGAAGCACGACTTAGAGGCATAACCGCATTGTGGTTTTGTCGCAAGAAGGGTCATCTTCACACAATCCCATGTAATGAACAAGACTGGGATAAAGAGTTGGCTTACAATCGCCACCTCACACAATGAACATATAATAAATCATACATCATTCAGAGTACACACTTAGTCCGACTACAGACGAAGCCAAAAGAAAAGAAGATAACCCAACTGCTAGATCCCCGATCGTCCCAACTGGGCTCCACTACTGATCAACATGAAACGAAACATAGCAACAACTAAGATCTTCGTTGAGCTCCCAACTGAGCTCGGTTGCATCGCCTGCACTGGTATCATCGGCACCTGCAACTGTTGTGATAGTATCTGGTGAGTCACGAGGACTCAGCAATCTCAAAACCCGCGAGATCAAGACTATTTAAGCTTATGGGAAATGAAAGGGGGTAAAGTGGTGAGGTTGCAACAGCGACTAAGCATATATGGTGGCTAACATACGCAAATAAGAGCAAGAAGAGAGCAAATGGAACGGTCGTGAAGCTAGCAATGATCAAGAAGTGATCTTGAACTCCTACTTACGCCAAACATAACCCAAAACCGTGTTCACTTCCCGGACTCCGCCGAAAAGAGACCATCACGGCTACACACGCGGTTGATGCGTTTTAATTCGTATCTGGTGTCAAGTTATCTACAACCGGACATTAACAAATTCTCATCTGCCTATAACCGCAGGCACGGCTTTCGAAAGATTATACCCTGCAGGGGTGTCCCAACTTAGCCCATGACAAGCTCTCGCGATCAACGAAGGAATAGACCTTCTCCCGGGAAGACCCGATAAGACTCGGAATCCCGGTTTACAAGACATTTCGACAATGGTAAAACAAGACCAGCAAAGCCGCCCGATGTGCCGACAAATCCCGATAGGAGCTGCACATATCTCGTTCTCAGGGCACACCGGATGAGACATCCTACGAGTAAAACCAGCCCTCAAGTTTCCCCGAGGTGGCCCCGCAGTTTACTCAGTTCGGACCAACACTCGAAGGAGCACTGGCCCGGGGGGGTTAAAATAAAGATGACCCTTGAGTCTGCAGAACCCAAGGGAAAAAGGCTTAGGTGGAAAATGGTAAAACCAAGATTGGGCCTTGCTGGAGGAGTTTTATTCAAAGCGAACTGTCAAGGGGGCCCCATAAATCACCCAACCGCGTAAGGAACGCAAAATCCGGGAACATAACACCGGTATGACAGAAACTAGGGCGGCAAGAGTGGAACAAAACACCAGGCATAAGGCCGAGTCTTCCACCCTTTACCAAGTATATAGATGCATTAATTAAATAAGAGATATCGTGATATCCCAAAATAATCTTGTCCATCATGGAGCAATCTTCAACTTCACCTGCAACTAACAACGCTATAAGAGGGGCTGAGCCAAAGCGGTAACATAGCCAACAACGGTTTGCTAGGAAGGGTGAAAAAAAGGTTAGAGGCTGACATGGCAATATGGGATGCATGGTAAACAAGTGATAGGTAACGCAGCATAGCGATAGAACGAAGCAACTAGCAAGCAAAGATAGAAGTGATATCAAGGGTAATGGTCATCTTGCCTGAAATCCCGATAGGAAGAAGAATGAGTCCATGAAGAAGACAAACGGACGTAGTCGAACGAATCCTCACAACTCCGGAACGAAACAGAAGCTAACGAGAGAAGCAAACCGGAAAGAAGCAAACAACCATGGTAAACACACAAGCATAGTCAAGGCATGATGCACAATCAAGTATGATGCATGTCCGGTTTAATGAGGCATGGCATGGCAAAGTGAAGCAAACAACACTACAATTTAAGTGGAGCTCAATATGCAACGAGTTGCATATTGACGGAACACCACATCAATTATTTAGTTCTCTCTCGGTTAGGTACTCAACAATATTAAATGTTATTAAACATGGAAAGAGGTGGAGCATAAATAAACTAACTATTTAGGCAAGTTTAAGTGAGGCCGGAAACAACAAACAACAGTTCCGGAAAATCCCCATATGTCATTTAGCAATTTAAAGCAAACACAATTTTAAACATTTTAAATGTTGTTATCATGATGCGGATGACATATGCAAGTTTATGCAATTTTTATGAAAACGTTAACATGAGCATGATACGAGGCATTTGGTCACCATGGCGGAACAAAAGGGGTGCCACGGCAACGATAACGAAAATGGTGCCACGGGAACGACAACGAAAATGGTGCCACGGCAGCATATCCGAAAATGGTGCCACGGCAACATACCGGTTCCGGTACCTCACGGAGATACCGATGCAAGAGAGAAGTGTGCGGATGAGTGTGTCATGCAAAAGGTGGTGGGGTGATCCCGGATTCCGGGTTCCCACGGGACGGTGGCACGGCAAAAGAGGGACAATTCGGACACGGTGCAAACATATGGTTCAACTCATACAACACTCAAGCATTCGTTCACGGTCGGTCATCTCGGGTCTTATACCTTCGAAGCGTGCGTTTTCGGAGCGGTTTGGGTTCCATGCGGTGTAGATGGAAGTAGACGTTCACGGGTTGTCGTGGGAAGTAGATGTACACGGCGTCGGTAGAGGAAGTAGTCATACACGGCGGCGGCGGTAGTGGAAGTAGACGCTCACGGGATCTCGGCGGGTCGTCGTGTAGCCGTACATGTTCGAAGCAGAACTTGGCGTATCCATGTAGTAGGCGTTCCGGTCCTATAGTCGTACTAGGCATCCGGTGAACCTGGCGAAATCCACGAAGGCGTAGACGTTCCAAGGTACTTGACGCATCAGCATGTGTAGTCGTACAGGTTCGGAGCCGAACTTGGCGGTCCATGTACTCAAACTTGGCGTGTCCAAAGGGGATGACCGGCTGGGCTGCTACTCCGGTTGGCGTGGCAGCGAGGCAAAGGAGCTAGTGCTCCTTGGCAACGGGAGGCTCGGGGCATGAGCAGGGTCGAAGAGGGCCGAGGCAGGGGCGAGCCACGCGGTTGGCTGATGGACTTGGCATGCTGCTGCTCGATGCAGCCAGGGGATGCAGAGGACGCCGGGAAGGCAGGGAGGGGAGCCCGGGAGCAGAGGTCGGGCGTGCCGGCGAGGACGGGCAGCAGGATGACACGAGGTCGCAGGGGAGGCGGGCGACGGAGCAAGGTGGTGGTGGTGGAGGACGCGGGACGGCTCGGGCACGATGGTCGCGGGGGCGCTCGAGAAGGGGAGGCGCCATGGAGGAGGAGAGGAAGGAGGCCGGCTGATGCGGGCGCCATGAGAGGCGCGCGGTGCTCGCGCGCAGAGGCGACGGGGCCGCCGGAGTTGGCCACGCTCAGGGACGAGACGAGGCGGTTGGGCGCGCGGGGACGAGCTCACTCCGGCGAGGTTGCAGAGGTCCAAGGAACGGCTCCCGTTGACGTGGACGAGGCAAGGAGGAGCTGCTGCCGTTCGACCCGGCGCTCGCCAGGACGCCGCAGGCGGGACTTGGCGGCGGGGCCTCGGTAGCAGGGAGGCGCGGCCATGGCAGGGCCCGACGGATCCAGACGGGGGCGGCGCTGGAGGGCGACGCGAGGAAGAGGAGGAGCGGTTGTCGGGGCTCCTCATCCCTGCGTGTGGCGGCGCGAGGGAGAGAGTGGAGGGAGGAAGAGACGAGGGGGACCGAGCGGGACTGCGAGCGAGAGAGGTGGGGATCGGGCGTTCGGCTCTCCCCTGGCAGCGCAATCAGGATGAGGACGAGGGAGGTTGGCGGCACTGGAGGAAGGATCGCGAGATGGGGATCGATCGAGGGGGGCTAGGGTTAAGGGCAGGGGGTCGGCTGGGCCTTGGCCTTGGTGGGTCGGCCTGGCTGCTAGGCTTAGGGAGGCCACGGTGGCCTGGGCCGGCTGCTACGAGCAGGCCGAGCTACGGCTGCTCTCCTTTTTCTCCTTTCTCCCAAAAACAGAAAATGTCAAAGAGGAAAAAGGAGAAGAAAGGAAGGTAGAGATAGAATTTGGGCATGGGGATAAATTTCATGGACTCACAAAAATGTGCTTGTTCCAGGAAAAATAGAAGTGGCATGATCAAAAGATATAAATTCAAACTCCTTTGAATTTAATCCAAATGGTTTGAACTAGGACGGGTTTGAGAAGTGTCCAAAAATGTTGAGATTTTTGGTGGAGCTCCGGAAAGCGATGAAAGAATTATTGGCAAGGTTAGAGACCAAACTTGAAGCAGAAAAAGGAACAAAATTATTTTGCAAGTGTGTATATGGGTGATTTCCGAAACAATGGAATATTTAATATAGCTCCCTAATATTGGAGGATATGTTATAAAGAGAAGTCACCATGTGAGTTCCCTCGGTTTAAATAGATCAAAAGATCTATGCAATTTATTTAGTTGAGTTTTAAAAATTAAATGGCATGATGGCATGATGACGTGATGCAATGCACATGATGCTGAGATGAATGCACGAACCAAATAAAATCACACAACGAATCTCGGAAACCCTGGAAGGCATCTGAAGCTCCGGTCTTGGGGCGTTACAACACTCCACCACTACGAGAGGATCTCGTCCCGAGATCTAGAATGGCACCGGAGAGAAACGGAAGAGGAAGAGAGGAGGTAAAACTAAGTTGCTTCTTTGACAAAAGAGTGAAACCAAAGAACCTTGAGAAGTTGAAAAGTTGAGAGAAAGAACACAACGGAGTTGAACACAATTGAGAGCACTGCGGTAGAAAATAGAAACAAGGAACACCATGTGAACCTTGGAGGTTGCAAAGCTATGAATGACGAGTACAATTGACAAGAATGTATTAGAACCACTCTGGTTGAAACGAGATAAATAAGGAACGAGGAAGGACAAATTCGGACAGCACTCCGGTTGAAAGGAGATGCAAGACTTGATAAGATGAAAAGAACTTGAAGAGATAACGCAACATTCCGGTTAAATGGATAAGCACGAAAAGAACACGATCCTCACAATTCGAGATGATGAGTGAAAAGAGCAACATCACAATGCCTCCGGAAGAAATAATAGAAGATAGATCATTGGAATAATAGAATGGAGAAGGAAATGCCAACTTCTGCCACAAATGAGCTTGGAAAGCATCCTTGCAAAGAAGAATTGAACGGAGTTGTTGGAGAACCAACAACGGAACGAGTAAGCTTGTAGTGGACTTATGGAAAATATTTCAAAATTATGAGGTGACAACCGGCCACTAACGGAAACAATTGCTTGCTTGAGATCAACGAAGAGATGAAAAACTGCTTTCGCTGAGAGGATAGGAGAAAACTTGGATCATTAATAAGCACCACAATACAACATTCCTTAGGGAAGGCTTTAGGTGAAATCTATACCAAGATAACTCCAACGAAGAGATTGATGGATTTAAAATACCTCATTCTTGACAACAGATAAATCATGAAACATGAAGGAAATTGTCAAGAGTGACATAACACCATCTCAAAAGATAAGGTAGGAGAATTGCACTTTGGAATGCAAGATGAAGAATGCTTGAACTCCTCTGAAAAGAATCTCGATCAACACTTCGAGAAGGAATTAAATCCTTGATGAACCATCATGTAGAGCCTCCATGAAGAACTCCGGTAACAAAAGGATGATAGAAAGAAAGAGAAGTTGAAAATACAAGGTGAAGCCTTGCAATGATTTAGATGGAGCTTCGCGACGAGATAACCGAGAGAACTTGGAACTCCAGAAAGAAAAGATGAACATCTTAGAACCGAGAATTACTTCATCAGGAACAGTCTCCGGAAGAAAAGAATTGAATCACCTCGAGGAAATAAGAATAAGATTTATTGTATGCTTATCCTTCATCAAATTAAATTGATGACAAGCAATGGATTTGTCATACTACTTATTCTCATAGAGAGGATTAAGAGAGATATAGTGCAAAACTTGAGAAGGTCTTGATGGAACCACCGTTGGAATTTGGAAACAACGAATATTTGATATGATAACGAAGGAAGTGAAATCCTGAACGAACCACCGTACGAATTGAAAATGAAAGTAGCAAAGGCACAATTCACCGGGAAGAATTGGAAAACGAATGAAGATACTTGAGGGGATTTAGATACATGAGAGCGAAGAGATTATGAACTGATTAGAGGATATTTGGATGATGCACTGGAAGAATTCCAGAACAAGAGTTGAAATCTGAGAATGAATAATTCTGAGATGATTGGCTCCGGAGAATGAAACTGAAGAGACTCCTGAATTGCTCTGGATGGGTGAAAAGAATTCTCACAATCGAAAGCAATTATGAGAGGATGGCATCACGCTAGAACCATGAATCTTCAAGAGAACGGACAAGATTTAAGAGAACCTCTTCTTCGGTCTGCACATGCTGAGAATGATGACGAGAACCACCATGAATTGTTGAGACACTCCATAATAAAGAATAGAAAGGTTGAGTCAATGATGAAAGAATTTGAAAGATCTTGGAGAAAGACATTTAACTGATGATAATTCATTCTTACATCAAACTTTGAAATGAATTTGGGAATAACTCCGGGAGAATTAGAAGAGTTAGGTAAGATCCTGTGAAAAGACCTGTGGGTTAGGGCCCACTCAAAAGGAAAACACCGTTGAATGATTGATTGAAAGGGGGGGATTGAGCCGGTTGAATTAAATGGCTTGAATGAGATAACAACCTCAAAATAACTTGAACTGATTGAGAATGGAAACATGAATCTTCCGAGATATCTTCAGCACTCCGAATAAGAATAGAGAGAGGTGAACAATTATGAGAGGCACCGGCATGGGATAGCATTTGAACGAGGATAAGGATATGATCAACACCGAAAGCTTGAATTGGATCCACCGGAGAAGAAAAATAACGAAGAATGATGAACTCAAAGCTCCGTTAGCATCTTCCTGAGAATCACCGGATAAGAACATTGACGAAAAAGAATGGAGAGACTTCCCATCAATAAAATGGATACCCGATTAAGAAATCTGAGTCCTTGAAGAAAAAGGGTGGGAGGGTGGGGAAAACAAAGACAACTTGGGATGAAAGAAACAAACACCATTGAGAAAACTTGGAAATGATCTTGCGGATGTTGAAATGATCGGATCCACTTGAAGAGAAGCACGCCGGTTGGAAAAGAATTAACATGACAACCTCAATGATCAAAAGGATTAGCATTCATATAGAAATATGAGAACACCGTTTAGGAAAGGTATGGATTCAACATTTGACTTCGAAGCAACTTGAATACCACAACTCAAAACAAAACAAAGGATTTGGCTTGCAGAATAAGCCGGAACAAACATATGATAGAGATTTCGTCTGAAGTTTTCGTGGTGGGGCCCACACGGGCTCGAGTGTACAGCACCATCATGTACAAGGTAGTGCACATGACATACGAAGTGTCCCCGAACCAGCATAGCCAAGGGTTCTTTAAGACACAATGAGACCACTGTAAAAATGACCGTGGAAAGGCGGACCACTAGACGTCAAACCCCAATCTCATATCATGCATCTGTCAAAAAGATATTCTAGGAGCTACTTGAATTCCCACCTATAAAACTCCCGAAACTTTCTGGTTATGCAATCCGGTGTTGGGGATACAGGGGAAGCAGTATATATCTCACCCAAAACTAACAATACCTACATCCAAGCTGTATCCATCCGTCAATACATAACCAAGAAACCTTCGGAAATCATGTACCTCAACCTTCGAAAAGCATCCGTTATACGAGTTATGGCAATACTCTCGAGCTCGCCCCAGTACTGGGTTATCGAGGTTATCTCACCAACAACTGCATAAAAGAGATTTTCGATGTCGGCAAAACTCAGGTATTCCAGAACTGCAACGATAAAATTATGACGACAACACCTCGGAGCTCAACTCCCCGGGTCAAAGCCACATAAATAGACAGGAGGCACCAAGAACAATGTTCTCGTCACAAAACCATCGGAACGATTCCAAGATACCCGCGTGATCCTAAAATTTTTTTTAGTGAAATTTGAGGAGAGGAAAGTCAAAACATCTACGTCAGGAGACCTCACCAGAGTGACGAAGGGACTGAGGAGTAAAAAGAATCCTACTCTTCGATATATATAATCCTAAGACTCAAAACATTTTTGTTCTAGACTCAACAACGCCAGCAAACAATCAAGCAGGGGGCTCCTAAGTCGGGGATGGCTCTGATTACCAACTTGTAACACCCATGATGCGACTATATCTCCCACGTGTCGAAGCACGACTTAGAGGCATAACCGCATTGTGGTTTTGTCGCAAGAAGGGTCATCTTCACACAATCCCATGTAATGAACAAGACTGGGATAAAGAGTTGGCTTACAATCGCCACTTCACACAATGAACATATAATAAATCATACATCATTCAGAGTACACACATAGTCCGACTACGGACGAAGCCAAAAGAAAAGAAGATAACCCAACTGCTAGATCCCCGATCGTCCCAATTGGGCTCCACTACTGATCAACATGAAACGAAACATAGAAACAACTAAGATCTTCGTTGAGCTCCCAACTGAGCTCGGTTGCATCGCCTGCACTGGTATCATCGGCACCTGCAACTGTTGTGATAGTATCTGGTGAGTCACGAGGACTCAGCAATCTCAAAACCCGCGAGATCAAGACTATTTAAGCTTATGGGAAAGGAAAGGGGGTAAAGTGGTGAGGTTGCAGCAGCGACTAAGCATATATGGTGGCTAACATACGCAAATAAGAGCGAGAAGAGAGCAAATGGAACGGTCGTGAAGCTAGAAATGATCAAGAAGTGATCCTGAACTCCTACTTACGCCAAACATAACCCAAAACCGTGTTCACTTCCCGGACTCCGCCGAAAAGAGACCATCGCGGCTACACACGCGGTTGATGCGTTTTAATTCGTATCTGGTGTCAAGTTATCTACAACCGGACATTAACAAATTCCCATCTGCCTATAACCGTAGGCACGGCTTTCGAAAGATTATACCCTGCAGGGGTGTCCCAACTTATCCCATGACAAGCTCTCGCGATCAACGAAGGAATAGACCTTCTCCCGGGAAGACCCAATCAGACTCGGAATCCCGGTTTACAAGACATTTCGACAATGGTAAAACAAGACCAGCAAAGCCGCCCGATGTGCCGACAAATCCCGATAGGAGCTGCACATATCTCGTTCTCAGGGCACACCGGATGAGACATCCTACGAGTAAAAGCAGCCCTCAAGTTTCCACGAGGTGGCCCTGCAGTTTACTCAGTTCGGACCAACACTCGAAGGAGCACTGGCCCGGGGGGGTTAAAATAAAGATGACCCTTGAGTCTGCAGAACCCAAGGGAAAAAGGCTTAGGTGGCAAATGGTAAAACCAAGGTTGGGCCTTGCTGGAGGAGTTTTATTCAAAGCGAACTGTCAAGGGGGTCCCATAAATCACCCAACCGCGTAAGGAACACAAAATCCGGGAACATAACACCGGTATGACGGAAACTAGGGCGGCAAGAGTGGAACAAAACACCAGGCATAAGGCCGAGTCTTCCACCCTTTACCAAGTATATAGATGCATTAATTAAATAAGAGATATTGTGATATCCCAAAATAATCCTGTCCATCATGGAGCAATCTTCAACTTCACCCGCAACTAACAACGCTATAAGAGGGGCTGAGCCAAAGCGGTAACATAGCCAACAACGGATTGCTAGGAAGGGTGAAAAAAAGGTTAGAGGCTGACATGGCAATATGGGATGCATGGTAAACAAGTGATAGGTAACGCAGCACAGCGATAGAACGAAGCAACTAGCAAGCAAAGATAGAAGTGATATCAAGGGTAATGGTCATCTTGCCTGAAATCCCGATAGGAAGAAGAATGAGTCCATGAAGAAGACAAACGGACGTAGTCGAACGAATCCTCACAACTCCGGAACGAAACAGAAGCTAACGAGAGAAGCAAACCGGAAAGAAGCAAACAACCATGGTAAACACACAAGCATAGTCAAGGCATGATGCACAATCAAGTATGATGCATGTCCGGTTTAATGAGGCATGGCATGGCAAAGTGAAGCAAACAACACTACAATTTAAGTGGAGCTCAATATGCAACGAGTTGCATATTGACGGAACACCACATCAATTATTTAGTTCTCTCTCGGTTAGGTACTCAATAATATTAAATGTTATTAAACATGGCAAGAGGTGGAGCATAAATAAACTAACTATTTAGGCAAGTTTAAGTGAGGCCGGAAACAACAAACAACAGTTTCGGAAAATCCCCATATGTCATTTAGCAATTTAAAGCAAACACAATTTTAAACATTTTAAATGTTGTTATCATGATGCGGATGACATATGCAAGTTTATGCAATTTTTATGAAAACGTTAACATGAGCATGATACGAGGCATTTGGTCACCATGGTGGAACAAAAGGGGTGCCACGGCAACGATAACGAAAATGGTGCCACGGCAACAACAACGAAAATGGTGCCACGGCAGCATATCCGAAAATGGTGCCACGGCAACATATCGGTTCCGGTAGCTCACGGAGATACCGATGCAAGAGAGAAGTGTGCGGATGAGTGTGTCATGCAAAAGGTGGTGGGGTGATCCCGGATTCCGGGTTCCCACGGGACGGTGGCACGGCAAAAGAGGGACAATTCGGACACGGTGCAAACATATGGTTCAACTCATACAACACTCAAGCATTCGTTCACGGTCGGTCATCTCGGGTCTTATACCTTCGAAGCGTGCGTTTTCGGAGCGGTTTGGGTTCCATGCGGTGTAGATGGAAGTAGACGTTCACGGGTCGTCGTGGGAAGTAGATGTACACGGCGTCGGTAGAGGAAGTAGTCATACACGGCGGCGGCGGTAGTGGAAGTAGACGTTCACGGGATCTCGGCGGTTCGTCGTGTAGCCGTACATGTTCGAAGCAGAACTTGGCGTATCCATGTAGTAGGCGTTCCGGTCCTGTAGTCGTACTAGGCATCCGGTGAACCTGGCGAAATCCACGAAGGCGTAGACGTTCCAAGGTACTTGACGCATCAGCATGTGTAGTCGTACAGGTTCGGAGCGGAACTTGGCGGTCCATGTACTCAAACTTGGCGCGTCCAAAGGGGATGACCGGCTGGGCTGCTACTCCGGTTGGCGTGGCAGCGAGGCAAAGGAGCTAGTGCTCCTTGGCGACGGGAGGCTCGGGGCATGAGCAGGGTCGAAGAGGGCCGAGGCAGGGGGCGAGCCGCGCGGTTGGCTGATGGACTTGGCATGCTGCTGCTCGATGCAGCCAGGGGATGCAGAGGACGCCGGGAAGGCAGGGAGGGGAGCCCGGGAGCAGAGGTCGGGCGTGCCGGCGAGGACGGGCAGCGGGATGACACGAGGTCGCAGGGGAGGCGGGCGACGGAGCAAGGTGGTGGTGGTGGAGGACGCGGGACGGCTCGGGCACGGTGGTCGCGGGGGCGCTCGAGAAGGGGAGGCGCCATGGAGGAGGAGAGGAAGGAGGCCGGCTGATGCGGGCGCCATGAGAGGCGCGCGGTGCTCGCGCGCAGAGGCGACGGGGCCGCCGGAGTTGGCCGCGCTCAGGGACGAGACAAGGCGGTTGGGCGCGCGGGGACGAGCTCACTCCGGCGAGGTTGCAGAGGTCCAAGGCACGGCTCCCGTTGACGTGGACGAGGCAAGGAGGAGCTGCTGTCGTTCGACCCGGCGCTCGCCAGGACGCCGCAGGCGGGACTTGGCGGCGGGGCCTCGGCAGCAGGGCGGCGCGGCCATGGCAGGGCCCGACGGATCCAGACGGGGGCGGCGCTGGAGGGCAACTCGAGGCAGAGGAGGAGCGGTTGTCGGGGCTCCTCATCCCTGCGTGTGGCGGCGCGAGGGAGAGAGTGGAGGGAGGAAGAGACGAGGGGGACCGAGCGGGACTGCGAGCGAGAGAGGTGGGGATCGGGCGTTCGGCTCTCCCCTGGCAGCGCAATCAGGATGAGGACGAGGGAGGTTGGCGGCGCTGGAGGAAGGATCGAGAGATGGGGATCGATCGAGGGGGGCTAGGGTTAAGGGCAGGGGGTCGGCTGGGCCTTGGCCTTGGTGGGTCGGCCTGGCTGCTAGGCTTAGGGAGGCCACGGTGGCCTGGGCCGGCTGCTACGAGCAGGCCGAGCTACGGCTGCTCTCCTTTTTCTCCTTTCTCCCAAAAACAGAAAATGTCAAAGAGGAAAAAGGAGAAGAAAGGAAGGTAGAGATAGAATTTGGGCATGGGGATAAATTTCATGGACTCACAAAAATGTGCTTGTTCCAGAAAAAATAGAAGTGACATGATCAAAAGATATAAATTCAAACTCCTTTGAATTTAATCCAAATGGTTTGAACTAGGACGGGTTTGAGAAGTGTCCAAAAATGTTGAGATTTTTGGTGGAGCTCCGGAAAGCGATGAAAGAATTATTGGCAAGGTTAGAGACCAAACTTGAAGCAGAAAAAGGAACGAAATTATTTTGCAAGTGTGTTATGGGTGATTTCCGAAACAATGGAATATTTAATATAGCTCCCTAATATTGGAGGATATGTTATAAAGAGAAGTCACCGTGTGAGTTCCCTCGGTTTAAATAGATCAAAAGATCTATGCAATTTATTTAGTTGAGTTTTAAAAATTAAATGGCATGATGGCATGATGACGTGATGCAATGCACATGATGCAGAGATGAATGCACGAACCAAACAAAATCACACAACGAATCTCGAAAACCCTGGAAGGCATTTGAAGCTCCGGTCTTGGGGCGTTACAAGTCTCACCTCGCTTACGGGAGGAGGCCACAACCAGCTTATAAGGGGGAGATTCCTTCCTCTCTTCAATCCGGGCTTTTAGGATGGAGTGGACTCTCCGCTGAATGCTGGCTTGTGTGCGCATGAACGTCCAGAACGTGTGTGGGTGAGTTTGAGGCTAGACCGAGTTGGACGCTAACACACAAGTAGCTAGTTGGAAGCCGAATGAACAGCGCCGTGCCAATCAGTAACAAGTGCCAACAAAACTAGAATTGAACTGCAATGATTCAGTTTTGTATTCTGGACTGTGGCTGACATGTTCTGATGACATGTACTTTCTTCATAAAAAAATATAAAAATACTTATATCACTAAGTAGTACGTACTGTATTTGTGATATGGGGAGTACTTCGAAAGTTCAATTTGGTTCGTAGGTGTAGATGCATCCATTGTTTAAATACACATTTTAAAATGTTAAAAATTTCTCATGTTATCCATTACTAGTATTAGTGCATCTAGCCCATTGTATTATCTACTACTAGAACTGATTGCCCATATTGTTTGCTGGTACTAGCGGTATCGTAAGAGATCGCTTTACTTGGTAGTAATAAGTTGTGAACACCCTCAGCCTGGACTAATCTTTGTCTCGGTCCAAGCAACTGACATTTTCTTAAATCTATATCAAACGATGGAGCTGGGCGGTGGTCATTCCCGAATTTTCTCTCACCATAGGATGCCTCCGTCCTTCGCTGACGTGGCTGCGGTCCCCGTGGAATGCATCTGGGAAGGCGCCAAGTGACCTGCACATTTGGCACGCAGACATGTTACTTCCGTGGCAGTCGCTGGCCACCCAGCTCCGATCGGCGTGATCCGTAGATCTGGCAGTTGGTTTTTCTCACTGCGCCTGTCGGTGAAACGCGGCGTGCGCACACGTGGAGGCACGGCTTGGCATCTGTGCCGCCAGTATCAATATGGCTTTGGCTCAGTTGGCCAGCTGAGTTCGGGTTGTGTTTTCAGTGACATGCTGCCACTGGTGATGGTTCATCTGGTAACGACATGCATGGTAGTTCTGCGATCTGGCAAACATGAAGCTGCAGGAGCTCGGGCAGTTAGAGCATCTCCAGCCGTTCGGCTATCCAGGGCAGCGAAAAAAAGCCGTCAGGACGAACCAGCGGTAGTTTGACGCGTGGGGCGGCTTCGTTCCCAGTCGTCGCCCATCAGGTCGCCGCGAGTTCGGCAAAATTACGTGCAAACTTGTGCATACTCGGCGATTTGGTACGAACTCGGTGAAATTCCATTCAAGTTTGTACAAAAAAGGAAAAACATACAAACTACGCAAAACTACGCTAGCCACTACGCCGCGTCCATCGTCCGCCATCTACATGCCGAGAAGCCTGTAGAAGCGAGTGTAGTCGTCGACGTCGTCGTCGCGCGCCCCGCCGGAGCCACCCCATCCCTGCTGCACCCCTGCCCAGGGGAGCCGACGCGAGACGGCGCACTGGACGGCCCGACCTCGCCCTCATCGTCGCTGTCGAGGACGATGACGCCGCCCTCCTTGCGGCCGCGTCGCCTGGCCGCGCGCCGGGCCTGGAGCTCCGCGTACGCCTGGCGCTGGTGACGCACCTGCTCGCGGATGTAGTCCTCCTTCGCCCATTTCAGGGCGGCCTCATCGTCGGGGGCGACCATGTCGATGTGCTCCGGCTTCACGGGGAGTAGGCCCGGCTTGGGTTTCGGCCGGACCAGGCAAAGGGAGCGTGGGGGGCGGGCACCTTCACTGCGGTGTCTCCTCCGGCTCGGGCTTGACGGGACGGAGAGCCGGCGAGCCGGATCCCGGCGACGAGGACGTCGGCTCCATTCGCCGCGGCGTCCAGGAACTGCCGCGGCGACGAGAGAAGGACGGCCGCGTCGGGTACTCGAGGCGCGGCACATTGCCGGTGTCGATGTGGTCGAGGACGGCCTCGAGGGTGTGGCCAGGGACGCCCCACCACTCGCGCCGCCCTTCGACGTTGAGGCAGCCGCGGGGAATGACGCCGTTGACGGAGGCGATCTGCTCTTCACGGCGGAGCTAGAAGTACATCGTCCACGGCGTTTTGCTGTCAGGCGCGTACCTCGGCTCGTTCCGCTGTTCCTCCGTCAGGGACGAGCAGATGCGGGCGATCTCCGCCCGCCGTGCTGCCCCTTCGGGCATCGGTGGCACCGAGACGCCGCCGGCGCTCAGCCTCCACGCCCCCGACACGCGCATGTCTGGGAGCGCCGGGTACTCGGCCTCGTAGAGGAGGCGCATATCCGGCTCCTGGAGATGGCGGCGGCCGAAGCCGTTCGCCGCTGCGCCGTCGCCTGGGAACCTCTCGGCCATCTTAGCTCGTCGGCGGGAAGGGGGGAGGGCTGCTTTTTGCGAGGCGGATGCGGGGGAGGGTGTGGCGTTCACCGGCGGGAGGGGTTGCCTTTTATAGCCGAGCGGGGCGACGCGTGGCGGGAGCGGGCGGGACTTGCATCGGCGGTGCCTTCACTGCGCCGCCCGTGAGGCATCAATGGAGGCTGACCGGCACGGCAGCCTTGGCATTGATTCCCGTGGGAACCAAGGCGATGAGGACGACGAAGCGGCGTCTCGCTGACTCGGCGGCCCCATCCCTGTTCGCGCCAAAATCGCGTCCCCCGGCGCCCCCAGGTGCTCCCCAGCGCGCCGGGTTCTGTCTGGGTCCGCCTGTGCTAATTTCGGCCCAGACCGACGGAAATCGGGCTACTGGGGACGCGACTGGGCCGTTTTTTCGGCGCCGGCGCGAAGAAATCATCTGAGGGGGGCGTGTTGGGGGCTCGGCTGGAGATGCTCGAACGAGTCAGCAAGGTATACTATGACATGGTACAAACGCATAATAATTGAAGAAACTTCATGAAGCTGCCTGCTGCTCTCTACGACTCCCATTGTGGGTGGTAGGATCGGAAAACGTATCCTGTGCAACACACAGACTGGTGCACCAGGTACTCCACTGCTACAACAGCCCTTGGATTAAAAAGAGAGGGACAGGATGCGGTTCAAAGGGAGCTACTAGTACACTTTGCAAAACAGGCCTTCTAGTACAGTTAAATCGAGCAAATTGACCTTCCGTTCTGAGTTCGTCAATCTCCCCTTCCATCTTCTGTACTAATGCCTCGAGCTAGGATTAAGAGAAATCTGGGCGAGCTGCATCTCTCTCTTCATGTCCTTCCTCTCCCTCCCTCTCCTTGGCTTCTGGCGGTGAAGCACCACGAGCCCAGCATCCAAATCATGTGGTCCACCGGCGGCTGGCCACGATTGCGTCTAGCTAGCGACGCGGCGTTGTAGCTCCGAGGATATCAACGCTGCGGCTAATTAGGAGCCCGCCACCATCTTTTTACTGCTAAAGGACCTGCGGTATAAGCTCCAAATTTGGTCCTTCTGTTATGCATGTATAGTCTTTTTTTTCAATCCCTTCAATTTCCCCAATTTGTTTGAAACCAATGGCATTTGGATTGAATGAATAGTATGAGCACCAAATCTATTGTCTGAAATCAAGTTAACCACAGTCCGTAGGAAACAATTTTAGAAGATGTAGTAATAACTAGTAATGCTGACCGTGTGTGAAACTGGAAGAACTAAGAAACCTGAGGAAGCAAGATTCAGTAGATCAATGATACGATTGCGGGGTAAAGAGTAGAGACACAAGGACCAAATAACGGGGAAGGGACGGAACAGAACGTGCATACTACAACTTTCACCAACCAAATCCTCATATTCAAAGATTAACATGCATGGCCTTTACCATTGAATCAATGTGCGCACATCCAGTTTGGAAATTCTTACCACTAATTACAGCCGACAGTGGAAAAAAATAGATGAGGGAGATGTGCTCTTTCTGTTCTGATTTGTATATAGTTTTCATGTACGCTTGATGATTTTATAGTAAGGTTTGTACATGAAGGGACTTGACATGTGTGATAAAATGATTACCTGGGAGTCTGCATACATGGCAGGAGTAGGTTAATTACTAGGTGTTCCTGTGATGTTCTTGGACATGAACTACTAATGTATTGTGTTTTTGTTATCCACTTTAATTTGTTCATGTTAAATGGAACGGCCTTTACAATGTCCAGCCAAACTTTCTGTCTTATCACTAATTAAAATGGTTCCTCAATTTGTCTTTCCGCAATCACATTGTTCCTTTTCTCTCACGTAAACATCTTGATGTTGCTGCTTTGTTGTAGGTTACACCAGTTCTGCCAAATCCTATCATAATGGCCCAGCAAGAAATATGGTTGATGTAGTATGTCTTATTTTTCAAGCATTTTTGTAGTTGGATGGCAGTCCAGCAGAAGTGAATTGATGAAGATCTTGACATGACCCATGCCTGAAGTTCGAGAAATATCTATGGCCGACTTTGTATATGATGGCCTGAAATAGAATACGTAATGTTTAAGATGTATGAAAATCTTTATTGCTCTTCAAGTGGCAGTATTACTCTGCTGTGGATTGTATATGAAAGCATGTCTCATCTTCTGTTATAGATTTGTTTGACCGACCTTTTTTCTTTCAAACTGTGCATAGCACCTCAAAAAATTGAAAAGATGTGTTCTTGTATCGGCTTAGGTAACTGTTGCGTGATTGCTCATTGCTGACTTTGGCAAAAAAGAAAACCAAAATTTTCATGTAATTTATTTTTCATTCAATTGGAAAGTCTGCTTCAAGAACACGCTACGTATTCTGCCTGTCTTGCACAGATTTCTGCAGCAACATTTCTATTTTGTCATGCAAACTGAGACTTGAATCCTAGTCCTAGATGCATAAAGGAGTAAACTTCATATTGCGAGTGAACTGACACCCAACTGATAGCTGCCTTCCCTCTTCATTCCACGAAGATAGGATTTGACAGTCTGTCTCAACAAGCGCTTTAATCGTTGATGAAACACTTGCATAATTTCTCATGACTCGGTCTATTTTTCTCACTGATGACATCTTGGGGTCCACAACCTTACAACAAGAAGCAATGAAATGAGTTCATTCATGTAAGCTTGGGAAGATCACTTCAATAATTAACACATTGAATCGTAGCCCGCAACGGCGACGCCGGCGATGATGCCAAAGCAAAAGCGTGTACCGTCGGCAGCGCCAAGCCCTAACCAGCACCGTCGTGTAGAGGAATAGCTGATGGGAAAGAGGTGGAGGGAAGCAGGGAGAGGAATCGCTGTCGCACCAAAGGTGGTTGCCGCACACCATGGATCACAGATTGACAACTCGACGACTTGGTACAGAAAGCGGATCCCACAGACAGAGGAACATGAGATGGGGAAGAGAAGGGGTATGTTTGTTGAGGACTACTTAGGGCATCTCCAACAGTCGTAAGATAGGTGTTGGTTAATTTGCCACCTAGGACATAGTGATGATGTGGCATGTAATAAATATAGAGAGAGAGAGCAAAGTTGTATGTAGATTAACCAACAACCTTTGCACAAGCTCCAATGTGAAATAGAGAGCAATCGCATTTATTTTCTCACAATCTATTGGATAACTTACATACAACCTATTGGAGTAGTTGTATGATAGCTTGTTGGTTGATGACATGGACATTTTACCAACAAGACTAACATACAACCTGTTGGAGATGCCCTTACGCAATTCAATGATTCTGCAAGGTCCAAACATAAATCAGTCCCATCTGTTCGCTATCCCATGGACCAGAATCCATCGGTGCATCCGTTGCACTAGTTCAACCGTTGCATAGGATACGTTCTCGGTAGGATCGTTCCTGGACGCTGCTTGTTCGTCCTAGACTGTTGGACAAAGCAACATCACGATCTCTAGAATATCCTGGTGGTGGATGGTGCCCTGCGCTGCAAAGATCCACCGGCAGTGAGTCCATTCATTCAATGTCCCGTGCAAAGCCTGCGGCCGTATCCGTTTTGAGTTGCATTTCTCAACGACTTTACCGTTGACCCGTCGCCATTACCCAGAAGAAGAACAGCAAACCGCCCGAAAAAAAAGAAAAAGAAAAGAACAGCAAACCGTAGGTCGCTCGAGGCAGAGCGGTGCCAACTGCCCTCGCACGCCTTGCGCGGATCTGGGCAGAACGGTGCCGCTTGCCTGCGCCGCTGCGTCCAAGCCCGGTTTCCGCCGAAGCCCTCCATCACGGATACGAGCACCCCTAAAAAAAAATCACGGATACGAGCGCAGGCTGTGCATGGTATACTACGTTGTGTGCGTGGACTCACTGCTCGTGGGTCTTTGCCGTGCAGCTGTGCAGGGCACCACCCAACAGCAGGATACTCTAGAGATCGCGATGTTGCTATGTCCAACAGCTGCAGACAAGACATGTATCGTCCACGAACGATCCTTTCGCTGATAATAGTAATGGCAGAAACCAGCAGGCAGCTTCCTGAAGTTTCTCCCATTATGCGTTTGTGCCGTGTCATTTTAGAGCATGATTGATTCGATGCCGAAAGTTGACATGTCAATATTTGGCAAATACCTAATGTTGGCTAGTGAGTGGTTGACTACCAATTTTTCTTCTCAACCTCACAAAAAGTTGCCAATATTTGGCAACTTTTGATTTTGCCAAATGTTGGCTTGCCACATATTGGCAATGCCAAATATTAGCATCAAACCAATTATGCTCTGTCCACACGTAAGCGCTTGAGCAGAGCAGCATGTGTGAGATTGCTGCCCGTATCTCCGTCTCTTGCACGGCTGGGCGGAGTACACTGACAACGCTCATCTATCTGTTGGTTGATGCAACCATATGAGCCCTATGTCTTTAATGATAACAATAGATTAAGAAGACAAAGCAGCGGCATGTGAGGAGGCTTAGCAAATGACGCGTGTAGGTCTGAAGCGATGATTAGCAAACCCAAGTAGTAGATATACGTATCGCGGAAATCCGTTGGTGCGCGCGCTCCTGCACGCGGAAAAATATATTTTAAAGTGTGGAAAATTTTTAAACAAAACTTTGGCGCATACATCTCAACATTATATGTATGCACGCCAAGTTTCGAAGAAAATCAATATTTTTTGTGACTTGGGTAAAAAAGACAAAAGGATGTCATGTGAAAAGCATTTTTTAATACCGGATTTTATCCTTTTCACACGCGGCACATAAGTTATCGGTTTTTTGTGAAATGACTTTGTGAACATGTATAATATCTAGATGCACACGTCAAATTTTTGTTTGAATTCTTTTGATATTTTAAAATATGTTTAAAACATATTTTGAAAACCAGGAGTGCACAAACCCATATGCCAAAACGCCACTCTCACGATAGGATTTTTAATTTGTTAAGTTTCACTCATACGTGTCGTGGCAAGTTTATCCTAATTCACATGACATTTTTCATTCAATTTGCATGGCAATATATATAGCAATTGGCTAGCAACTGTTTTTTTTCTGCAATAACACAAACACCATTTGTCACTAGTAGAAAATAGGGCTTTGGTTCGGGCCTGGCCAGCCCATTAGTCCCGGTTCTTCACGAATCGGGACCCATGGGAGGCATTAGACCCGGTTCATGAGTCCAGGGGGCCGGGCGGGGCCTCGTGGGCATTGGTCCCGGTTCGTCTGGACCCATTTGTCCTGGTTCTAGTCACGAACCGGGACCAATGGGCCGAGCTCCTGGCCCACATCCATTGGTACCGGTTCGTGCCTTAAACCGGTATAGAAGGGGGGGGGGGGCTTTAGTCCTGGTTTATGCCACGAACCGGGACAAATAATTTGCCTATATATACGCATCGCCGCGACAGAGCACTCTATATTTTTTTGCCGGCGAGGGGAGGTCATTTGGATGCTCTAGTTCACCTCCTATGCACATGAGGTGTTCAATGAAATGCCTGAGCCACACTAGTTAAGTTTTCCCCTCTCGAAGCTCGACCTCGGAGCTCCATTTTTCCCGAGATTTGTCTAGATTTAGCAGTCCGTCACGCCCCGTCCCCGTTTTCACCGCCGTTGATCGCCCGCGCCGATCTCGTCGCCGGCACCACCGTGGTCAGCCTCTTGTTCTTATCTTCTTTCTGATTTTCTTACTTTAGATAGATACTTGTCTGATTTTCTTACTTTAGATAGATATTTGTCTAATTTTCTTACTTTTGACACACATAATTATATATAATGCACGCAGATGAACCGGCAATGGATGTATGGTGACAGACACACCTCTGAGTACATTAAGGGCGTGCATAATTTTCTTGAAGTGGCTGAGGCAAACAAGCAGAATGGTTTTATGTGTTGTCCATGCCCTAAATATGGGAATACGAAGTCTTACTCTGACCGGAAAATCCTTCACACCCACCTACTTTACAAGGGTTTCATGCCACACTATAATGTTTGGACGAGGCACGGAGAAATAGGGGTTATGATGAAAGACGGCGAAGAAGAAGAGGACGATGACAACTATGTGCCCCCTGAATACGGTGATGCTACAACGGGGGGAGCTGCTGAAGATCAAGAGGAACTAGACGATGTGCCCGATGATGCTGCAATGGGGGAAGCTACTGAAGATCAAGAGGAACCAGACGATGTGCCCGATGATGATGATCTCCGCCGGGTCATTGTCGATGCAAAGACGCAATGCGGAAGTCAAAAGGAGAAGCTGAAGTTCGATCGCATGTTAGACGATCACAAAAAAGGGTTGTACCCCAATTGCGAAGATGGCAACACAAAGTTGGGTATCGTACTGGAATTACTGCATTGGAAAGCAGAGAATGTTGTGCCTGACAAAGGATTTGAGAAGCTACTGAAAATATTGAAGAAGAAGCTTCCAAAGTATAACGAATTGCCCGACAGTACGTACGCATCAAAGAAGGTCGTATGCCCTCTAGGATTGGAGGTGCAGAAGATACATGCATGCCCTAATGACTGCATCCTCTACCGTGGTGCATACAAGGATGTGAACGCATGCCCGGTATGCGGTGCATTGCGGTATAAGATCATACGAGATGACCCTGATGATGTTGACGGCGAACCCCGCAGGAAGAGAGTTCCTGCGAAGGTGATGTGGTATGCTCCTATAATACCACGGTTGAAACGACTGTTCAGAAACAAAGAGCATGCCAAGTTGATGCGATGGCACAGTGAGGACCGTAAGAAAGACAGAAAGTTGATAGCACCCGCTGACGGGTCGCAGTGGAGAAAAATCGAGAGAGAGTACTGGGCTAAGTTTGCATGTGACCCAGGGAACGTATGGTTTGGTTTAAGCGCGGATGGCATTAATCCTTTCGGGGACCAGAGCAGCAATCACAACACCTGGCCCGTCACTCTATGTATGTATAACCTTCCTCCTTGGATGTGCATGAAGCGGAAGTTCATTATGATGCCAGTTCTCATCAAAGGCCCTAAGCAACCCGACAACGACATTGATGTGTACCTAAGGCCATTAGTTGAAGAACTTTTACAGATGTGGAATGGAAAAGGTGTACGTGCGTGGGATGAGCACAGACAGGAGGAATTTAACCTGCATGCGTTGCTATTTGTAACCATCAACGATTGGCCCGCTCTCAGTAACCTTTCAGGACAGACAAACAAGGGATACCACGCATGCACACACTATTTAGCTGACACCCAAAGTATATACCTAGACAAATGCAGGAAGAATGTGTACCTGGGCTATCATCGATTTCTTCTGACCAACCATCAATGTTGAAAGAAAGGCAAGCATTTCAAAGGCGAGGCAGATCACCGGAAGAAGCCCGCCATGCGTACCGGTGATCACGTACTTGCTATGGTCAATGATTTACACATAATCTTTGGAAAGGGTCCTGACGGACTAGCTATTCCGAGTGACGCTGGGGGACGCGCACCCATGTGGAAGAAGAAATCTATTTTTTGGGACCTACCCTACTGGAAAGACCTAGAGGACCACTCTTCGATCGACGTGATGCACGTGACGAAGAACCTTTGTGTGAACCTGCTAGGCTTCTTGGGCGTGTATGGGAAAACAAAAGATACAACTGAGGCATGGGAGGACCTGCAACGTTTGCACGAAAAAGACGGCATGCCTCCAAAGCAGTATGAAGGTCCTGCCAGCTACGCTCTTACCAAAGAAGAGAAGGAAATCTTCTTTGAATTCCTACTTAGTATGAAGGTCCCGACTGACTTCTCGTCGAATATAAAGGGAATAATAAATATGGCAGAGAAAAAGTTCCAGAACCTAAAGTCTCATGACTGCCACGTGATTATGACACAACTGCTTCCGGTTGCATTGAGGGGGCTTCTACCGGAAAACGTCCGATTAGCCATTGTGAAGCTATGTGCATTCCTCAATGCAATCTCTCAGAAGGTGATCGATCCAGAAATCATACCAAGGCTAAGGAGTGATGTGGTGCAATGTCTTGTCAGTTTCGAGCTGGTGTTCCCACCATCCTTCTTCAATATCATGACACACGTCCTAGTTCATCTAGTTGACGAGATTATCATTCTGGGCCCCGTATTTCTACACAATATGTACCCCTTTGAGAGGTTCATGGGAGTCCTAAAGAAATATGTACGTAACCGCGCTAGGCCAGAAGGAAGCATCTCCATGGGCCATCAAACAGAGGATGTCATTGGGTTTTGTGTTGACTTCATTCCTGGCCTTAAGAAGACAGGTCTCCCTGAATCGCGGTATGAGGGGAGACTGACTAGAAAAGGCACGCTTGGAAGTGACTCAATAATATGTAGGGACGGATATTCTTGGTCTCAAGCACACTACACAGTACTAATGAACTCTACCTTGGTGACCCCGTATGTCGATGAACACAAGAACAGTCTGCGCTCCAAACACCCGGAGCGGTGCGACGACTGGATTACAAGTGAACACACCAGGACTTTCAGCAGTTGGTTGGAAACACGTCTCAGAGGTGAGAACACTGTTTGTGCTGAGCTGTACTCGTTGTCCAGGGGACCATCTTTGACTGTATTGACTTACAAAGGATACGAGATAAATGGGAATACATTTTACACGATCGCCCAAGATCAAACGAGCACCAACCAAAACAGCGGTGTCCGCTTTGATGCAGCAACCGAGAGGGGAAAGGACACATATTACGGTTACATAGTGGACATATGGGAACTTGACTACGGATATGATTTTAAGGTCCCTTTGTTTAAGTGCAAATGGGTCAATCTGTTAGGAGGCGGGGTACAGGTAGACCCACAGTACGGAACAACAGTGGATCTGAACAATCTTGGGTACACTGACAAACCGTTCGTCCTAGCCAATGATGTGGCACAGGCTATCTATGTGAAGGACATGTCTACCAAACTGAGAAAAAGAAAAGATAAGGAAGCGAATACATAATACGATGAGCCAAAGCGCCACATAGTTCTATCAGGAAAAAGGGACATCTTGGGAGTGGACGGCAAGACAGACATGTCCAAAGATTATGAAAAGTTTCATGAAATTCCTCCCTTCAAAGTCAAGGCTGACCCAAGCATCCTGATAAATGATGAAGATTATCCATGGTTACGGTGCAATAAGGAAAGGACACAAGCGAAGAAAAAGTGAAGACATTCTCCACAACTATTATGATGATACCATACCGACTTTCAACCTTTTTGTAGTTCATTTGAAATGCCTATTGTAACAGACAAGTTTCCGTATGAAATCCTGATACTTCAAAAGAGATTGTCCGTTTTGTACATGAAGTGCATCCAGTTTTTCAGAGTTCATTTGAAATGCTTTTCAATTTCAGGGTCTTATAGCTCAAAATAATCAGTAAATGCATGAAAAATAACTAATGAAGTCAGAAAGGGTTGAAAATTAATGATGTGGCTTTGAATGGTGCATTTTGAACACACAAAAAGTCAGGAGTTCAAATAAGTTAAAAAAACGAAATCCCTGTGTAATAGATGAGTTTCCGTATGAAACCCTTATACTTCGAAAGAGATTGTCCATTTTGTACACAAAGTGTATCCAATTTTTCCCATAACCCACTCAACTAAAACAAAACTATGATATTCTTTAATAGCAAAAAGAATTTTGTTGATAGAAACTAAAATAACAAAATCTGTTTTTGAATATAAAGATAAAACACAGTAATATTAAATAGCAGGAAAAAGAATCACTCAAAATATATTTTTATAGTGAAGTTATTCACAAACTAGTGATTCACACAAATTTCAAAGAATTAAAATTTAAACTATTCAAATTTGGAAACTAATGGAGTAACAGAAAGTTTATAATTATTCTGAGCTAAAAGCAAAAAGAATAAAAAAAATAAAGCAAAAATCAAAAGAAAATAAATAATTCAAAAAACAAAAAAATACTGGAAAAAAATAAAAAAATGCTGCCTAATGTGCCACACAGCCTGCATACGACTAGAAACCCATCTGTACATGGGCCAGGATGCAGGCCCGCAGGCCCAGTAGGCCCGACATGGCAGTGACAAGGGTAGGCAAGTAATGTCTGCATATTAGAGAGGAGCTCAGCACCTGAGCTGCAACGCAGCTTATAAACAGGTGCTGAGCTCTCTCATCTAGCGAGGTGGGACTAAACTTCCCACCTCACCGCGCCAACACAAGGTCTTTAGTCCCGGTTGGTGCCACGAATCAGGACCAATGCACTCATTTGGTCCTGGTTGGTGGCACCAACTGGTACCAATGTCCCCCTTTAGTCCCGGTTGGTGCCACCAACCGGGACCAAAGCCCTCTGCTTCCCGCCCTTT
>NC_041381.1:469067268-469071354 GCF_002162155.2 Triticum dicoccoides
ATGTATAGGAAAATTATGTATGATCAAAGTCATTTATGTATATGTTCATATTTAGAAGAAAAAGCAGGAGAGGAAAAAGGAAAATAAGAAAAGAAAGTGTTTAATATAATTAGTTAGAAAAATAATAGAACTAGTTAAACTAGTTATTTTTAGTAAGTACTACTTTATTTTATTTATAGTAAGTGCTTAGTAGTTGAACTAGTTGATTTAATAAAACTACTTTATTTTACTATAGAAGTAGTTTATTTTTATTAAGTACTACTTTATTTATTTATAGTAAGTGCTTAGTAGTTGAACTAGTTGATTTAATAAAACTACTTTATTTTACTATATATAGAAGTAGTTTATTTTTAGCAAGAAAATTAATAGAACTAGTTTATTTTTTTAGTTCAACCAATTAATCCCGCATCGACGTCGATGATGCCTATCCCGCATCCTCATCGTCGACTCGGCGGAGGAGGCCGGCTTGATCAGAGGGGCCATGTCCGGGACTGGGCTCCGCCAGACTGGTATTGGGAGGTGCTACCTTCCGGGGGGCGTAGGTTGGTGAGGAGCCTACCTGTTGTTGACCCGATCCTTGTTTGATGGCGGTCGCGTGGGCCAGTGACAGTGCTGAGGCTTCCGGACACCGCGGAGGTGGTACGTCACCGTGTCAGCGAGGAGCACGAGCACGTCCGTCGCTATATGGTTGCGTTGGAGGGCAGGTTCGACAATACCTGACAGGTTCTTTAGGGATCTCACTGGAGCTATGATCCTGTGATGATTCCTTCTCTTTGGGTGTCCACCGCCGGCGACGATACCCGTCGGGCGCTACGGTTCTAGCTGTATTAGCGATGCTATGTATGATAGTATTCGAGGAGTATTACTAGTGATAATATTCGACGATGTACGGACACAACAGATGATGTACTTTATTTTACGATTTGGTTTTGTTTATTGAATGCTCAAATTGGAAAAGTACTCCTACTTTGAATGCTAAAATTGGAGAGCACTATGCAGAAATCTAGGAGCCCCCTCCATCATCCGCGTCGTCGTCCCCGTCACCGACCCCCCTCCGACCTCGAGGTGAGACCAGCCAAATCTCCATGTCAATATGAGTCCTATAATATGAGTCCTCGGGGTGACTTTAAGTCTGTCGAGTCTCCACCTATATGAGAGGACGAAGAATCCCGACTGTTATCGTGGGGGTAGCTTCTCCTTCGTTCCCGTGTGCTAGACACAATGTGTAATGCACTCAGGAACGAAATGAGGAGCTACCATCACCGACGGTCGCAAATGTCATAGAGGAATCAGTGAGGGAGAGTCTCCAACCATATATATATGAGAGGACGAAGAATCCTGACTGTTGTCGTGCGGGTAGCTTCTCCTTCATTCCCGTGCGCTAGACAATTTGGTGTAATGCATTCGGGAATGAAAGGAGGAGCTACCATCATCGACGGTCGAATATGTACACCACATGAGCTTAGAGTTTTTTAGTACATATATTTAATTGTACAAGTTTAATATTTGAATTATGAACATAGGAAATGTCGTACTCGGACGACGAAAACCGCCTGGGGGAGTGCGACTGGTGCCACGACGACCGAGGTATGTGCGACAGGTTCCTTGAGCTGGACGAAGATCGACGCTTTAGCATTAAGCTCGAGGAGACCTTCAATGTTGAAACGGTACACAACGACGACAATAGTTTTTTTCGTAATTAAGCACGACTTCAACTATTTTAACATGTATTTTTCATCTTTTCCAATTCGACTAGCTTATCCCATGCTATGCAAGACGCTATGTCTTGGAGAGGATGGGTTTTGAAGACCATGAAAGTATGGAAACAAAGAAAATTCACCTAAGGACCCATCATGGTGTGGATTTGAAGTAAAGTTGTACAATTCTGAGAGTGTTACCCATTTTGGTTACAAAAATTGGGAAGCACTTTGCAAGATGTATGGTTTTGATGAGGGTATGCTTGTCACCATGGATCTTGGTGATACTGAAATCGAGCAAGACAATATGGACATTTGGGTCCTTGTTGATACGCTTACAATTCTTCCCCTATGTGAGCTTCTCAAGCATAGTTATTAAGTAATTTATATTGTTTATTTCAAAATAGTTGACAACTTATTTCCATTGACAGCTTATTTTCATTCTTCAAAGAATGTGCAGAAGATGGTAGACAAAACCCACTATACCGATGGCTCCGGATTAACTTATAAGGAGAAAAATCATCTGATTGCATTTTGTAATGATCTTGAGAATTACAATATCTACAATCGAACTCCTCAACATTATGATCAATACATGCCACTAGTGCATGTGTTGAACTACGATAACTACCATGGAGATACCCTGGTAAGATTTTTTACTATTACGACATCCGTGCATCTTTTGCATACTTCTAAAACTAGTACATCATTGCTAACTACGAAGTTATTACTATGTTTATCAACAGATAATCCCGAATGATTGTGTGCCTCATCTGATGTATACGCATGGTCGCCTTGATGTTTTGAATATACAACCAGGTCGTCTACGAATCTCAATTGTCCATAACGGATTTCTAAAAGAAGTGGAGACATGACAATCAAAGAATGGAAAAAATGTATGGACAGTCGTAAGGAGGTTCTTGGAAGCAAAAGGAAGCGAAGCGCAAGAATTGGAGACAGGATGATCTCCATTCTCCATAATGGAGAGTCAGGGTCTATATTCTTTTATGCTATTTTACCTTAAAGAGGGTATTTATACCTCATAATGATGATCATGTGCTAATAACAATTAAGTAGGGTTGGTTCGATGACTATGATGATGATGATCGTATGACTTGTTATTAATAACGAGTAGAAGTTGTATGACGCTGATTAATTAGTAGGACTGGTTATTATATATGACGATGCATGATGCGAGCGGGTGAAATGAACATGGATTGGATTGAAGTGAAGGCACCATGCATGTGGTGCATGTCGAAAGTAGTACAATCCAAACTTGATCAAGTTAGGATTAGTATTACTTTCGACATGCACCACATGTTGCCTTCACTTCAATCTAAGCCATGTTAACATTAGGCATAGCAATAGCGTTGGTAAACCAAGCACGGAGATATATAAGAGAGGACACTTCTCTCTATTAGCTAGCTAATAACAACCTAAATTAACCCCTAAAACCCCTAAACCAGCACTTTCAAAAAAAAAATCCTCAGCTCCAGCCAGCTGCTGACGCATGGATGCCTATTGGTCCCGGTTGGTGTCACCAACCAGGACCAAAGGCCCCCCTGCCTAGGGTGGCCGCAGTGGCCACGTGGAGGCCCATATGTCCCGGTTCGTGTAAGAACCGAGACTAAAGGCCAAGGGCATTAGTAACGATCTTTTAGTCCCAGTTCCAAAACCGGGACAGAAGGCCCTTATGAACCGGGACAAAAGGCCCTTTTTCTACTAGTGTGTATGCATAAACCAGGGATTAGATCCTCATTTACACGCATTATTTCACATGGCAAAATCAATTACGTAATAATGGCAACTTTTGTTTTTCTATTCACACTTGCATTTTTTGACCACTCCATCTTGTTACAGTAACACAATTCCATCAATCACTATAATTGCAATCTTCCCATGGCAATTTTATACCTTTCTTTTTTTCATTTTTTGCCTTGTCTCTGTCGTACACATGTGCGTGTTGGTGTGGGAGGGCTAGAGACTTGCAATGTTGAAACGCTTATTTCTTTACCAAATCACACTACCGCATAACATTTAATTCAATTCCATGGCAACCATGCTATCACTCATAGCAAAAACCTTTCTACCCCCTTGATCTGTACACTGCAAAAAAGTTGTTTTTGGCCATGACATGATCTAGTGATTTGTTCCTTTTCCCATTTCACTTGAAATCAACAACAAAGAGGAGGGGAGATGGATGTGGGGGTAGTCTGATCACAAGTGATTACCTCAATTGTGTGATACATTGGTTGATTTCCTTCAAATCGAGCGATCTTCAAGCAAATTTGCCGTAGCGACTCGGGAGAGGAGGGGGGGGGGCAAAGAGTGGTGTCGAACTAGGTCAGGGTTGCTGGTGGAAAAATAGGGGGGCTTGTCTTGCCTGGCA
>NC_041381.1:469071674-469133004 GCF_002162155.2 Triticum dicoccoides
TTGGTTGATTTCCTTCAAATCGAGCGATCTTCAAGCAAATTTGCCGTAGCGACTCGCGAGAGGAGGGGGGGGGGCAAAGAGTGGTGTCGAACTAGGTCAGGGTTGCTGGTGGAAAAATAGGGGGGCTTGTCTTGCCTGGCACTGGCAAGAAGGTTGGAGGGAGCGGCTGGGTTGGTTTTATTTGGGAGGGGTTTGGGACGGGTGGGGGCCGAGTCGAGCCGATCACAACTCGCACTCTGCAATGTATCTATAATTTATGAAGTATTCATACCATGTTTGCAAAAAACTTATATGGTTTTGGTATGATTTTATTAGAACTAACCCAGACTGATGTTGTTTTCAGCAAAACTACCCTTGTGTCATTTTTTGTGAAGAAATAAAAGTTCTCAGAATGGGATGAAAATGTACAATGATTTTTGATGGACCAATAGAGACCCCCGAAGCACCGGAGCTGGGCCAGGAAGTCGATGAGGAGGCCATAAGCCAGGGGGCGCGCTCTTCCCCCAGGGAGGGTGCTCCTGGCTTGTGGGGCCCTCGGGCACCCCCTTGATGTGAGAGCGGCGCCAAAAATTCTTATAAATACCCAAACCTCCGAAAAGAGCCCTAGATCGGAAGTTCCGCCGCCGCAAGCCTATATAGCCACGAAAAAACCAATCGGGACTCCATTCCGGCACCCTACCAGAGGGGGAAATCATCACTGGAGGCCATCTTCATCATCCCGACGGTCTCCATGATGAGGAGGGAGTAGTTCACCCTCGGGGCTGAGGGTATGTACTAGTAGCTTTGTGTTTGATCTCTCTCTCTCTCTCTCTCTCTCTCTCTATCTCTCTCTCTCTCTATCTCTCTCTCGTGTTCTTGATTTGGCATGATCTTGACGTACCACGAGCTTCGTTACTATAGTTGGATCATATGGTGCTTCTCCCCCTCTACCTTCTTGTGATGAATTGAGTCTTGCTCTTTGAGGTTTCGTTATGTTGGATTGAGTATTGGATTTGAGAACACTTGATGTATGTCTTGCGGTGGGATATCCATGGTGACAATGGGGTATTCTTTTTTATTCACTTGGTGTATGTTTTGGCACTCAACTCGCGGATTCCTGAGGTGACATTGGGATAATCTATGCATAGGGGTTGATGCACGTTTTCATCCTTATTTCTTCGATAGAAATCTTGGGGCACTCTTTGAGGTTCTTTGTGTTGGATTGAATGTTATGAATCTGAAGTTGTTTGATGCATATCGTATAATTGACCCACGGATACTTGTGGTGACTTTAGAGTATCTAGGTGACATTAGGGTTGATTGATGTGTATCACTGTCACATCCCTAGTCTGGTATGACCTAGACTAGCTAGTCATTTGTGCATCATGTTTATATTCCATTTAAATTTGAAATGAGGATTGGTGGAACCCTCAGAATCATTTTTGAAAATGACCCAAATAAAAATTGCTCCAAAAAGGTCCAAGGAAATGTTCATGTTGCTCTCTGATAATATTGGTCAGAGGTAAAATTCATAACAATTTAACCATAGCTCAGATTGAAATAATTTATATATGAAAAATTATCAGAAAAATGTAATCTATCCATCTGTACTAGTTTCATGCATGACAAACCAACTTATACATGCTGAATATGAGAAAACACATTATGGCATATTAAGAGACTTATTTTAGAGTTGCATTTGAGCTTATGGTTCAAATGGACTTCAAACCAAATGAGTACTAGTTGCATTAGCTCAAACAGCATCACATCTTCATGCCATGTTCATGCATCATATTGTTGCATATGTTTGTGTATTGATTGCCGACACTGTTCCTTCTCGATAGGTCCTGCTCCGGAGTCTGTTCCAGAGTACCTGTCTATGAAGCAGTGCCTCCTCTGTTGATTTACCAGGAAACAAACCCCCTTGTTCATTTCGATAAAACCCTACTCTCTCGCTCCTGCTCTCAGTTATTGCATTAGGACAACAATGATACATCTGCTACTTTGTGCTGCGGTAGTTGAACCCATTCCTCTGCATGACCTGTCATTGCCACAGTAAATAGTTGAAACCCACTAGCATGTGTAGGAGTTGATTGAGCCATGTTGTGTTCCTACCATGCTATGCCTGCTATTGCTTAGAGTTGTGTCAGGTCTGGTTCATTGGGAATGAATTGGAGTGTTACGATATGTTCTGATGCTGATAGTGAAGTGTGTGAACACGATTTGGTAAAGGTAGCGGTGAGAGGCCATGTAGGAGTACATGGTGGGTTGTCTCACTGGAACCGTCCTTAAGCACTGAGTTCTATGTATGTTGTCCAATGACTCGATACTACCACACATTGGGATCCTTAATTAACTCTCTCGACTTATTAACCAACTTGGTCTCTGTCCAGGAGTCGCAACTAGTTTCTGGTGTTTGTAGGTAGTGCTATTTTTCTACCGAGTGGCACCCGGCAGGGTGGGCTTGGGACAGACCAGGCACAGGTGGCACGGTGTACCAAGTGGCACCCGGATGGTGGGCTTGGGAACCCTGCTCACATCGTTTGGGGCCGTGAGCGACACCCCGGCCGGATCTCCTTGCGGATGGAACCCGAATAGGCGATAAACCTGGGCTAGAGTCTTGTGTGGTTAGTCAGGTCGTGGCCGACACCCTCGCCAGGCTTCCGCTTGAAGGTTGCCGAGATACATGACGTGTACATGGCGGTAAGTGGCGAGAGCGTGTGTGAAGAAGTACACCCCTGCAGGGTTAACATGATCTATTCGAATAGCCGGGTCCGCGGTTATGGACTTCTTGGATGCTTACATGGTACATAGACAACTTGAAGTGGATACTATAAAATGCTCAAGACAAGTGTGAGTGCTATGGATGGCCTTCTCGTAGGAAGACGGGGATGAATCCATAGTAGTGTATTGTGTGGTGATTAGTGGACTCGTGTGCGCCATATCACCTCAAGAAGTTCTTGTAGTCGTAGAACAGGTTAGCCACAGAGTCAAAGCTGGCTTGCTGCAACTAAACCCCACATTACCTTCTCGATACACATGCATGTATGATAGGATCTGATGTAAGTCTTGCTGAGTACCTTTGTACTCATGTTGCTTTATTTATGTTTTTGCAGCGGAGACTTCGGTCTTACTAGTGTTCTCATGGACTTCGACAAGTAGCTTGTACCTCAGCTACGATCTTGATCGGACATTGTAGATAGTCAGGCTTTCAGCCTTTTTCATTTATAGATGTCTGTACTCAGACATGTAATGCTTCCGCTTGTTGCTTGTGTGCTCTGTATGATGGGTCTTGTGACCCCTGTTTGAATTAAATGCTATGATGGCTCGTCTGAGCCTTTATCTATATGAGTTATTGAGTTATGCTGTGATGCCATGTTGTACAACACATACTTGCATGTTATGCGTACGTGTAATGTGTATTGCTATGTGTGGGATCTGACTATCTAGTTGTTTATCCTTAGTAGTCTCTCTTACCGGGAAATGTCTCCTAGTGCTTCCACTGAGCCCTGGTAGCTTGCTACTGCTCCGGAACACTTAGGCTGGCCGGCATGTGTCCTTCTTCGATCCTGTGTCTGTCCCTTCGGGGAAATGTCACGCGATGAATACCGGAGTCCTGTTAGCCCGCTACAGCCCGGTTCACCGGAGTCCTGTTAGCCCAGTGCTACAGCCTGGATTCACTCACTGATGACCGACACGTTCGATGCTGGGTCATGGATGCCTGTCCCTGTAAGTTAGTGCCACTTTGGGTTTACGACTAGCCATGTCAGCCTGGGCTCTTTATCATATGGATGCTAGCGACACCATCATATACGTGTGCCAAAAGGCGCAAACGGTCCCGGGAAAAGGTAAGGCGACACCCGTGGGGATACCCTGCGTGAGGCCGCAAAGTGATATGAGGTGTTACATGCTAGATCGATGTGGCATTGAGTCGGGGTCCTGACAGCGTTGGTATTAGAGCCTGACTGCCTGTAAGTTTACCAAGCCAAACTGGTCGAAGTTGAGTCTAGAAATTCTTTAGTTATATAAGGGAATTGATTGTGGAAAGGAACGTAAGGCTCTTTTTACTCCTTATACCTCATGGCCTTCTGATCTGAGTCATCCTATCTTTCCTACGGGGTTAAGGAACTAGGCTTTCTCTTCCGTCTATCAGGATCACGTGTTACTACTCCGTAGTCCCATAGGGTTGGTTGATCAGAGTCATACCCTAGTTTTGAGTATTTCCGGTGTAGTCTGTTTAGTATGATCTCAGAACCTTGAGTAATGCTGATGAGTATGTTACCACCCCATTTTTAGTAGGATGTCTCATTCTAAGCATTTTACTGCCGTTATGCTGCCAGAATTTCCCTAGGAGTTCGAGAGATACTAATTCCTTGTCCTACATTCTACAGTCTATAGTTGATGCTGACTCCGTCCCTGGTTTCGTTTCTCAGGATGTCATCAAGTTCTATTGTTCGTAGCCAGAACCATGGAGATGGTAGGGATGAGGATCCTCCCGACCCACCTTCGTTGACAGAGTTCGTGTTAGAAATGGAGAGGAACAAGCGTGAGTCTAACCGTCTGTTGGCACGTATCGAGGAGGACACCGCACATCGGTCCAATAAGTCTGCGACCATTCATGACTTCATTCGTTTGCAGCCACCTACCTTTCATCATTCCATCGAGCCACTCGATGCAGATGACTGGCTCCGTAGCATCACTCATAAGCTGCGTTCCGCGAGCATAGCTGAAGATGACAAGGTCACTTATGCCACATATCACCTGGAAGGTCCTGCTAGTCTTTGGTGGCAGAACTATGAGGCTATGCTTCCAGCTGACCAGACTCCCACCTGGAGGGATTTCGTTGAGGCTTTTCGCGAGCATCACATTCCTGAAGCCCTCATCGATCGCAAGAGAGAAGAGTTCTGTAGTTTCACCTAGAGTAAGATGGATGTTGATGCTTATAGTAGAGAGTTTGAGAACCTTGCTCGCTATGTCACAGAAGAAGTGTCCACGGACGCCAAGAAGCAGGCTAGGTTCCGGAAGGGTCTCAACCCCAAGTTGCGTCGTGATCTCCACCTGCATCATTGTGATACATTCCAAGCCCTTGTGAACAAGGCCATCAATGCAGAGACAGCTCAGCTCACTTACGAGGAGTCCCGTAAGCACACCCGTGATTTGGGATCTTCCTCTAGCTCTAGTTCTCAAAAGCGCCGGATTTGGGTTCCAAACTCCGCTCTTCCTTCCGGATATGCACCGAGGCCATCCCATGTGGTGCCTCCCCCAGCTCAGTCATATGTTTCACCCAGGCCTACTGGTAGACCGCTTGTCAGTGCGGGTCCCCGTCCAACCTCAGGGACTTGCTTCACATGCGGGAAGCCAGGACACTATGCACGTGACTGTTCTCAGACTAGTTATGCTCCACCCCAGCCCGAGAAGACTGTTGGCTGTGTTAAGCCATCACGCAAGATGATCAGTGTCAAGTCAGCCCCCACTGAACGTGGACGTGTGCATCACGTCTCAGCTAAAGACGCTCATGTTGATCCGGATGTCGTTCTTGGTACACTCCTTGTCAATTGTCACCCAACATCAGTTCTATTCGATACTGGAGCATCTCACTCCTTCATTTCTGAAGGCTATGCTCGTTTGCACGACATGTCATTTTGTGATATGCCAACTCCGCTTGAAATCCAAACCCCAGGGTCTAGATGGCAGACCACCAGAATTAGCCGTGGTAATGAAATCCTTGTTGATAGACTTGTATTCCTTGCATCATTTGTAGCCCTCAAGTCCTCAGATATTAACATCATCTTGGGTATGGACTGGATGACAGCTCATCATGCCAAGATTGATTGTTACACAAGATCTGTTCAGCTTACACACCCATTTGGCAAGATAGTCACTGTCTCCACTAGAGTTGCAAAGCGTCAGCTCTATTCTCTTAATGCCAGCCCTCTTCCAGACCTTGAAGATATCCCGGTAGTCCGTGACTTTCCGGATGTCTTTCCAGAGGAACTGCCAGCTGTTCCACCTGACAGAGATGTAGAGTTCGTCATAGATCTTATTCCAGGAACTGCTCCAATCTCCAGAAGACCTTACAAGATGGCACCCTTAGAACTAGCCGAGCTTAAGAAACAACTTGATGAGTCCTTGCAAAAGGGTTTCATCCGTCCTAGTTCTTCTCCTTGGGCTTGCCCCGTCCTCTTCGTCAAGAAGAAGGATGGTACGGACCGGATGGTTGTAGATTATCGTCCCGTTAATTTGGTCACGATAAAGAACAAATATCCGCTCCCCAGGATCAACGATCTGTATGATCAGCTCGCTGGATCCTCAGTCTTCTCCAAGATGGATTTAAGGTTAGGCTACCACCAAATCAAGATCAGAAACGGGGACATTCCCAAGACAGCTTTTGTCACTCGTTATGGCCAGTACGAGTACACCGTCATGTCCTTTGGCCTAACCAACGCCCCAGCCACATTCTCCCGCTTGATGAACTCGATCTTCATGGAGTACTTAGATAAGTTCGTCGTGGTTTACCTCGATGATATTCTTATTTACTCGAAGAACGAGGAAGAGCATGCCGAACATCTTAGACTTGTATTAGAAAAACTCAGAGAGCACCGCCTTTATGCCAAGTTCTCCAAGTGTGAATTTTGGTTGCCAGAAGTGACCTACCTAGGCCACGTAATTTCTGGTAAGGGCATTGCTGTCAATCCCGAGAGAGTCAAGGCCGTTCTCGATTGGACTCCACCTGAGACCGTTAAACAAGTTAGGAGTTTCCTGGTCTAGCCAGCTATTGTCGCCGCTTTGTTGAAAATTCCTCCAAAGTAGCCAAACCCCTCACGGAACTTCTCAAGAAAGATAAAAAGTTTGAGTGGTCCCCATAGTGTGAGTACAATTTTCAGGAACTGAAAAGACGCCTGACTTCTGCTCCCATACTTGTGCCACCGGATTTCACGAAGGACTTTGTTATCTATTATGACGCCTCACGACAGGGACTAGGTTGCATTCTTATGCAGGATCGTCATGTGATTGCCTATGCATCTCAACAGTTGCATCCACATGAGGATAATTATCCTACACATGATCTAGAGCTTGCAGCCGTAGTCTATGCACTCAAGACCTGGCGACATTACCTTCTTGGTAAACGTTGCGAGATCTACACCGATCACCAGAGTCTCAAGTATATCTTCACCCAACCGGATCTGAACCTTAGGCAAAGACGTTGGTTGGAGTTAATCACAGATTATGATCTAGGGATTACCTACACCCCAGGCAAAGCCAATGTCATGGCTGATGCTCTAAGCCGTAAATCCTATTGCAACAATCTCATGTTGCAGCAAGGCCAACCACTTCTCCATGAGGAATTCTGTAAGCTTAATCTTCACATTGCTCCTCACGGATTCCTTTCTACCTTGGTGGCGAAACCTACTCTTGAGGATCAGATCATAACTAGCCAGCAATATGATACGGGTATTTCTCGTATCAAGGATAACGTTAAGAAGGGAGTTGCTGGTAGTTTCTCTATGGATGATCATGGTGTTGTTTTCTTTGGGAACCGCCTGGTGGTCCCCAAGAAGCAACATCTTCGACAATTGATTCTCAAGGAGGCGCATGAATCTCCTCTCACGATTCATCCCGGTAGTACTAAGATGTATCAGGACCTACGCCAGAGGTTCTGGTGGACTAGAATGAAGAGAGAAATCGCCGAGTTCATTACTAAATGTGACGTTTGTCGTCGCGTTAAGGCAGAGCATCAAAGACCTGCTGGCACCCTTCAGCCTTTAGCTATTCCTGAATGGAAATGGGATAAAGTTGGTATGGACTTCATCACCGGCTTTCCCAGGACCAAGAGAGGGAATAATGCTATCTTCGTAGTCATTGATCGTCTCTCCAAAGTGGCGCACTTCCTACCTGTTCAAGAGAGTATCACTGCTAGTCAGCTTGCTCACTTATACATTTCTCGAATAGTGTCACTTCATGGTGTTCCACTAGAGATCAATTCAGACCGTGGCAGTCTTTTCACTTCTCATTTCTGGGAGAGTTTCCAAACTGCCATGGGAACCCATCTTTCCTTCAGTACCGCTTTCCACCCTCAGTCGAGTGGTCAGGTGGAACGGGTCAACCAAATTCTCGAAGACATGCTTAGAGCTTGCGTTATCTCATTCGGTATGGATTGGGAGAAATGTCTTCCTTTTGCCGAGTTTGCTTATAACAATAGCTATCAATCCAGCCTCAAGAAAGCTCCTTTTGAGGTTCTCTATGGACGAAGATGTCGAACACCTTTGAACTGGTCAGAAACCGGTGAAATACAATTCTTTGGACCGGACATGATCCAGGAGGCAGAAGAGCAAGTTCGCATCATTCGTGAGAACTTGAAAACAGCCCAGTCTCGTCAAAAGAGTCAGTATGATCGTCATCATAAGGATATGACTTATGAAGTTGGAGAAAAGGCTTACCTTCGGGTTACTCCCTTGAAGGGTACCCATCGTTTCGGTATCAAGGGCAAGTTGGCTCCTCGTTACATTGGTCCTTTTCGCATTCTCGCTAAACGAGGAGAGGTTGCCTACCAATTGGAACTACCCCCACATCTTTCTTGAGTTCATGATGTCTTCCACGTCTCTCAACTCAAGTGTTGCTTCTCGGATCCTATCCGCGGAGTGGACCACGAAACACTTGATCTTCAAGATAACCTCACATACCGAGAGCACCCGGTTCACATTCTTGATCAAGCAGAGCGTGTTACCCGACGTCAGAACATCAAGTTTCTCAAAGTTCAGTGGTCTCATAATTCCGAGAGAGAAGCTACTTGGGAGCGAGAAGATCGTCTTCGACTGGAGTACCCCGCTTTCTTTCCGTCGACCCCTGAATCTCGGGACGAGATTTTTTCAAGTGGGGGCGAGTTGTCACATCCCTAGTCTGGTATGACCTAGACTAGCTAGTCATTTGTGCATCATGTTTATATTCCATTTAAATTTGAAATGAGGATTGGTGGAACCCTCAGAATCATTTTTGAAAATGACCCAAATAAAAATTGCTCCAAAAAGGTCCAAGGAAATGTTCATGTTGCTCTCTGATAATATTGGTCAGAGGTAAAATTCATAACAATTTAACCGTAGCTCAGATTGAAATAATTTATATATGAAAAATTATCAGAAAAATGTAATCTATCCATCTGTACTAGTTTCATGCATGACAAACCAACTTATACATGCTGAATATGAGAAAACACATTATGGCATATTAAGAGACTTATTTTAGAGTTGCATTTGAGCTTATGGTTCAAATGGACTTCAAACCAAATGAGTACTAGTTGCATTAGCTCAAACAGCATCACATCTTCATGCCATGTTCATGCATCATATTGTTGCATATGTTTGTGTATTGATTGCCGACACTGTTCCTTCTCGATAGGTCCTGCTCCGGAGTCTGTTCCAGAGTACCTGTCTGTGAAGCAGTGCCTCCTCTGTTGATTTACCAGGCAAGCAAACCCCCTTGTTCATTTCGATAAAACCCTACTCTCTCGCTCCTGCTCTCAGTTATTGCATTAGGACAACAACGATACATCTGCTACTTTGTGCTGCGGTAGTTGAACCCATTCCTCTGCATGACCTGTCATTGCCACAGTAAATAGTTGAAACCCACTAGCATGTGTAGGAGTTGATTGAGCCATGTTGTGTTCCTACCATGCTATGCCTGCTATTGCTTAGAGTTGTGTCAGGTCTGGTTCATTGGGAATGAATTGGAGTGTTACGATATGTTATGATGCTGATAGTGAAGTGTGTGAACACGATTTGGTGAAGGTAGCGGTGAGAGGCCATTTAGGAGTACATGGTGGGTTGTCTCACTGGAATCGTCCTTAAGCACTGAGTTCTATGTATGTTGTCCAATGACTCGATACTACCACACATTGGGATCCTTAATTGACTCTCTCGACTTATTAACCAACTTGGTCTCTGTCCAGGAGTCGCAACTAGTTTCTGGTGTTTGTAGGTAGTGCTATTTTTCTACCGAGTGGCACCCGGCAGGGTGGGCTTGGGACAGACTAGGCACAGGTGGCACGGTGTACCAAGTGGCACCCGGATGGTGGGCTTGGGAACCCTGCTCACATCGTTTGGGGCCGTGAGCGACACCCCGGCCGGATCTCCTTGCGGATGGAACCCAAATAGGCGATAAACCTGGGCTAGAGTCTTGGCCGACACCCTCGCCAGTCTTTCGCTTGAAGGTTGCCGAGATACATGACGTGTACATGGCGGTAAGTGGCAAGAGCGTGTGTGAAGAAGTACACCCCTGCAGGGTTAACATGATCTATTCGAATAGCCGGGTCCGCGGTTATGGACTTCTTGGATGCTTACATGGTACATAGACAACTTGAAGTGGATACTATAAAATGCTCAAGACAAGTGTGAGTGCTATGGATGGCCTTCTCGTAGGAAGACGGGGATGAATCCATAGTAGTGTATTGTGTGGTGATTAGTGGACTCGTGTGCGCCATATCACCTCAAGAAGTTCTGGTAGTCGTAGAACAGGTTAGCCACAGAGTCAAAGCTGGCTTGCTGCAACTAAACCCCACATTACCTTCTCGATACACATGCATGTATGATAGGATCTGATGTAAGTCTTGCTGAGTACCTTTGTACTCATGTTGCTTTATTTATGTTTTTGCAGCGGAGACTTCGGTCTTACTAGTGTTCTCATGGACTTCGACAAGTAGCTTGTACCTCAGCTACGATCTTGATCGGACGTTGTAGATAGTCAGGCTTTCAGCCTTTTTCATTTATAGATGTCTGTACTCAGATATGTAATGCTTCCGCTTGTTGCTTGTGTGCTCTGTATGATGGGTCTTGTGACCCCTGTTTGAATTAAATGCTATGATGGCTCGTCTGAGCCTTTATCTATATGAGTTATTGAGTTATTGTGTGATGCCATGTTGTACAGCACATACTTGCATGTTATGCGTACGTGTAATGTGTATTGCTATGTGTGGGATCTGACTATCTAGTTGTTTATCCTTAGTAGTCTCTCTTACCGGGAAATGTCTCCTAGTGCTTCCACTGAGCCCTGGTAGCTTGCTACTGCTCCAGAACACTTAGGCTGGCCGGCATGTGTCCTTCTTCGATCCTGTGTCTGTCCCTTCGGGGAAATGTCACGCGATGAATACCGGAGTCCTGTTAGCCCGCTACAGCCCGGTTCACCGGAGTCCTGTTAGCCCAATGCTACAGCCTGGATTCACTCGCTGATGACCGACACGTTCGATGCTGGGTCATGGATGCCTGTCCCTGTAAGTTAGTGCCACTTTGGGTTTACGACTAGCCATGTCAGCCCGGGCTCTTTATCATATGGATGCTAGCGACACCATCATATACGTGTGCCAAAAGGCGCAAACGGTCCCGGGCAAAGGTAAGGCGACACCCGTGGGGATACCGTGCGTGAGGCCGCAAAGTGATATGAGGTGTTACATGCTAGATCGATGTGGCATTGAGTCGGGGTCCTGACAATCACATGGTGTTATTTTAGTACGAACTCTAGGGCTGTTTGTGACACTTATAGGAATAGCTCAAAAGATTGATCAGAAAGAATAACTTTGAGGTGGTTTCGTATCCTACAATCAATTTCATCTTATGTTCTCCATGATAGGAACTTTGGAGCGACTCTTTATGGCATGTTGAGGGGTTGCCATATGATTTAATTATGTTATCATTGTAGAGAGACTTTGCACTAGTGAAAGTATGAACCCTAGGCCTTGTTTCCAAGCATTCCAATGCCATTTTGCTCACTTTTGTTACTACTTACCTTGTTGTTTTTATATTTTCAGATTACAAAAACCTATATCTACTATCCATATTATAGTTGTATCACCATTTCTTCGCCAAACTAGTGCACTTATACAATTTACCATTGTATTGGGTGTGTTGGGAACACAAAAGACTCTTTGTTATTCAGTTGTAGGGTTGTTTGAGAGAGACCATCTTCATCCTACGCCTCCCAAGGATTGATAAACCTTAGGTCATCCACTTGAGGGAAAATTGCTACTGTCCTACAAAACTCTATGCTTGGATGCCCAACACGAGTGTACAAGTAGAAGGTTGCATAGTAGACATCAAGCTCTTTTCTGGTTAGTGCTTGAAGGTATATCTTTAGATCTTGCAATTGAATCTTTTAGTTTCTTGTTTTATCACTAGTTTAGTCTATAAAAGGAAACTACAAAAAAATGGAATTGAGTTCGCCTCATATGCTTCATATTTTTAATGTCTTTCTGGTTAGGTAACTAAGTAGATGTTAATTAGGTTAGGTAACTAAGTAGATGTTAATTAGGTTAGGTAACTAAGTAGATTTAATTTAGGTTAATTTCGTTAACTAACTAGTTTAGGTAACTAAGTACATGTAAATTAGGTTAGGGCAGTAGTGGTACTAGTAGATGTTAATTAGATGTTTTTTAGTTAGGGAAGTAGTGTTTTACTAGGTTAATTAGGTGAAGTTAAATGAATGACCTAAATGAATGAAATTAGTAGTTAACTGATTTTTTAGGACAAATTTGAATATGCTTAAGTACTTAACTAGATATATTTTTTAGGACAAACTTGTATATGCTTAAGTAGTTAACTAAATATATTATAGGGTTGTGTATATAGTTGCTTAAGTACTTATATAGTTGTTCTGCACCCAATGTATGCTTAAGTAGTTGTATAATTCCTAGGGTTCATCAATGGGTGCTTAAGTAGTTGTAGATGCTTAAGTAGCTAGCTAGGGTTCATCTAATTAGTTAGTACTTGTAGATGCTTGAGTACTAAGGCAGTAGGGTTAGGGCAGTAGGACATAATTTGAATTGAGTTCTAGGGTTCATAATTTGAAATTTGTGTAGATTTTCTTGAAGTGTTAAACATTGAAGTGGTCATTATATAAGAAAATTCCTAGATTGTGCCCAAGTGGCCTTTTGTTGTTTCCAGGGAATGAAGCCGAGTGGCCTATGTTTTGCTGAAATGTTGATTCATTTCCGTTCCGGCAAATATCAGGTGCTCGATTGGTCCACTTTTTAGCAAAGGTCATGCCAAAATTTTCCATGAATTTCAGGATTACTTGTTCTACAAACTAGGACATATCGAGTGCCCGTGATTTGCCGCTCCGGGAAGGAATCAACATTCCCGCAATACATAGGCCTTTTTATGTTATTATTCATTTTATTAGGTCTAGAATTAATTGACTAGATTTAATCATAGGAAACATGGCTAGCAACAATGAAGGACATGATTCTGGTGATTGCGACGATGTCTACCTGGCGGCAGACGAATATTTGAACCTTGCTAACGATCCATGGTTGTTGTTGCTGGGCCCACCTGTCTCATCCGAGACCGACATCGAGACTGGCGTCGAGACTAGCGTTGAGACCTAGACCGACACTGAGACCGGCGCTGAGACCGGCACTGAGACTGGCAAAGCCATAGAACCGGAACCGAAGAGGAGATGTCAACACCCAAACCAGCTCCTCACTACTTGACTTGTGGTCACGGAGGTGGACGACGACAATTTTGAGCCAAAACTGACTATGGAAGCGCGCTCCTGCTACGGCAATCGAATAGGCTGCATCGTACGGGCGTGGGCCACCATCAATGATGAGAAACTAAAGAAGAGGCCAAATATGAAGCACTCCCTCCTAACCCTGGTGCACCAGATATTCTTGTTCTCGGGCCGGGATGAAATCCAATATACTGATCCACAGAAAGACCCGACAATGAAGAAGATAAACAAACGTGCCATGACTAGGTTTAGTGACGCATTGGCTGCCTGGAAAGTAAGGGTGAAACGCGCCATCGACAAAAAGGAAATCTACTCCAAGATTGTAAAGAATAATCCGACAATCACGGAAGAGCAGTTTCAAATATTCAAGGCGGCTTGCGATGCCGAAGATGCCAAAAAAAAGTCAAAGTACATGAAGGGGCCTCAAAAGAGGAACATGGGGTGCCACTACCTTGGAAGTCGTGGTTACGCGGGGAAGAGGTCCATATGGGCCAAGGAGGACATGTAACGTGAAAGTCTGGGCATGCCAGACCCCTTGGCGGAGTTCACCGTCCCGCAGGAGCATGACGTTCTTAGGGCCCGGTACAGTTGGGACCCAGTCAAGAAGGTTTTCGAGACGGACCCGGTCACAACGGAGTTCATGAGACTGCTGGTAATTTTTGTTTCTGATATTTTTGACTGCATGTTTAGTCATATTTGTAAATGATCCTTGTTCTTTTTGTAGAGAGAGTAGCACAAGATTGTGGCCAAAAGCGACTCGCCATCTGAGGCGTTGGCGAGGCCCAAGTGGGACACCCCATTCAACCGGGTGTTGAACATATTGAAACAATTTCCGATGGACACTCGACTGTCGTATGGACGCGTGCACGGTGTCGGAGACAGCGCCAAGTGGAAGAAGTACTATGGTGAGACCACGGAGGATAGAAAGGAAAGACAGAGGTTAACTAAAGAAAGCATCGACAATAAGGTTGAGATTGCGGTTGAGAAGAATCCAGCTAAGACAGTCGCAACAGTGGTAGCTGCCGCAAAATGGGAGCTGACAGTCTTGCTTCTGGCTATCGTTAGTTGGAGCAGGCGAAATCCAGAAAAAGATGCAGCTGACTTTCCCCTTGCACTACAAAAAAATACACTTCCGTGATGATATGTGTTTGTCACATTAGGTCGCGTTTTTTGTCATGCATGTACATCCATGACAAATTTATGACAGAATCAAGATAGTCATACCTGTGCTGTCATAGAAGTGTTCCATGACATTACCAAAATTATCATCATGGAAGTGTTCACTTCCATGACGATAAATCGTGCGTCACAGAAGTGCTTTTGTCAAGGGTGACCGACACATGGAATCCACCATAACGGAACACCGTTAAGCTATCGGGTCGGATTTTCGATCCGATAACCCGTTAACAGCCCTGACCAATGGGAAATTTCCACGTATAAAATTTTGATTGGCCGAAGGGAACACCTGTCAACTCGTCAGTGGGCCAGATGTCGCCCGTCCATTGGAGGAGACATGCCTATGGTACGTCGACACGTGGTTGGGCCCAACGGAGGCCCATATAGGTTAATAAGGCCGGCCCAGTCAAAGGCCCGTAGAACTTAATCAGGTACTAGTGGGCTAGCCCAATAACGGCCTCCTTAATAAAGGCCCATTTATGGCCCGAAACCAGATCTGGACCGTTAATTGTTCGCCCAATATTTGGGCCCATTTACGACCCGAAGCCAGATCTGGCCCGTTAATTGTTCGCCCAATATTTGGGCCCATTTGCGGCCCGAAGCCAGATCTGGCCCGTTAATTGTTCACTGAATATTCGGGCCCAACTACAGCCCAGCCCCGACCAATGTGAGGAAAGGATGATGGAAACTATGATTCTCTCACAAGTTGGGATGAGACTCCGGACTTAAAAATAAAAAAAGAGGCCAAAGAACCCAAAATAGAAAAGAGAGGCCAAAGAGCCCAAAAATAGAGGCCAAAGAGCCCAAACAAAAAAACAAAAAATGAGAGAGAAAGAGAGAAGGGACAATGTTACTATCTTTTTTCCACACTTGTGCTTGAAAGTAGCACCATGTTCTTCATGATAGAGAGTCTCCTACTTTATCACTTTCATATACTAGTGGGAATTTTTCATTATAGAACTTGGCTTATATAATCCAATGACGGGCTTCCTCAAATTGCCCTAGGTCTTCATGAGCAAGCAAGCTGGGTGCATACCCACTTAGTTTTCATTCTGAGCTTTCATACACTTATAGCTCTAGTACATCCGTTGCATGGCAATCCCTACTCACTTGGATTGATATCAATTCATGGGCATCTCCATAGCCCATTAATTTGCCTAGTTTATGTGAGACTTACTCCTTTTAGTCTTCTCCTCACAACCTCCACCATACTCTATTCCACCTATAGTGCTATATCCATGGCTCACGCTCATGTATTGCGTGAAAGTTGAAAAGGCTTGAGAACATTAAAAGTATGAAACAATTGCTTGGCTTGTCATTGGGGTCATGCATGATGAATTTTTTGTGTGATGAAGATAGAGCATAGCAAGACTATATGATTTTGTAGGGATAACTTTCTTTGGCCATGATATTTTGAGAAGACATGATTGCTTTATTAGTATGCTTAAAGTATTATTTTTTTATATCAATATTAAACTTTTGTTTCGAATCTTATGGATCTGAACATTCATGCCACAATAAATAAGATTACATTGATAAATATCTTAGGTAGCACTCACACTTAATAAATTCTTTCTTTTATTAGTTACCTACTCGAGGACGAGCGGGAATTAAGCTAGGGGATGTCGATACGTCTCCAACGTATCTATAATTTATGAAGTATTCATGCCATGTTTGCAAAAAAATTATATGGTTTTGGTATGATTTTATTAGAACTAACCCGAACTGACGTTGTTTTCAGCGGAACTACCTTGGTGTCATTTTTTGTGAAGAAATAAAAGTTCTCGGAATGGGATGAAAATTTACAATGATTTTTGATGGACCAAAAGATAACCCCGAAGCACGGGAGCTGGTCCAGGAAGTCGACAAGGAGGCCACAAGCCAGGCGGTGCACCTTCCCCCAGGGAGGGTGCTACTGGCTTGAGGGCCCCTCGGGCACCCCCTTGACATGAGACCGGCGCCAAAAATTCTTATAAATACCCAAACCTCCAAAAAAACCTAGATTGGAAGTTCCGCAGCAGCAAGCCTCTATAGCCACAAAAAACCAATCGGGACTCCATTCCGGCACCCTGCCGGAGGGGTAAATCATCACCGGAGGTCATCTTCATCATCCCGACGGTCTCCATGACGAGGAGGGAGTAGTTCACCCTCAGGGCTGAGGGTATGTACCAGTATCTATGTGTTTGATCTCTCTCCCCCTCTCTCTCTCTCTCTCGTGTTCTTGATTTGGCATGATCTTGACGTACCACGAGCTTCATTACTATAGTTGGATCATATGGTGCTTCTCCCCCTCTACCTTCTTGTGATGAATTGAGTCTTGCTCTTTGAGGTTTCGTTATGTTGGATTGTGTAAGTGCATCTAGTGCCCCTCAATGATTTTGGTGTATTGAAGACTTATAGGTTGAGGGACTAATATGTTTGTGAGTGTACTCATGCTCTATAAGTCGATGAGGAGTTTGATATTTACGATGAAAGTCGATCCCTAAAAATGTATGTCTTCAGCTGAAGACTTTGGTCTCCTGAAGATTTTGAAAGTGAAGAAATTGGTGTGACCTTGAAGACTTGGATATTCATGCGAGGATTATGAAGTGTGAAGACTTTTATTTTCGTAGTTTCATTTTCTCTTTCTTGAGTCATAGGAAACACCGTACTATTAAAGGGGGTCGAGGTAATACTAAGGAAACCGAGTTCCGAGTGATGCTCACCTCAAAATCCTACACCTACCCAATTCATCCGAGTGAAGCCATTGGAAATATCATATCAGTTCAATCAATTTCTTCAGTGACAGAGACGAAGATCTTCTGGTGAATGAGGAAATTTTCCTGACTCAGGAGTTAGGAATTCACCAGTGCGGATTGCCTACACAGTGAGGAACATGATAGCCTTGAGGAAGTTGAACCTCAAATATCCGACCATTGCAGTGCTATGTGATCCCATCTTGGGGCCTGTTCTGGAGCTCCGCCGGAGAGGGCATCTACCACGGAGGGCTTCTACATCAACACCATAGCCTCTCCGATGAAGTGTGAGTAGTTTACTTCAGACCTTCGGGTCCATAGCTAGTAGCTAGATGGCTTCTTCTCTCTTTTTGGATCTCAATACAATGTTCTCCCCCTCTCTTGTGGAGATCTATTCGATGTAATCTTCTTTTTGCGGTGTGTTTGTTGAGACCGATGAATTGTGGGTTTATGATCCAGTTTATCTATGAATAATATTTGATTCTTCTCTAAATTCTTTTATGTATGATTGAGTTATCTTTGCAAGTCTCTTTGAATTATCCGTTTGGTTTGGCCAACTAGATTGGTAGTTCTTGCAATGGGAGATGTGTTTAGCTTTGGGTTCAATCTTGCGGTGTCCTTACCCAGTGACAGAAAGGGTTGCAAGGCACGTATTGTATTGTTGCCATCGAGGATAACAAGATGTTTTTTTATCATATTGCATGAATTTATCCCTCTACATCATGTCATCTTGCTTAAGGCATTACTCTGTTTTTAACTTAATACTCTAGATGCATGCTGGATAGCGGTCGATGAGTGGAGTAATAGTAGTAGATGCAGAATCGTTTCGATCTACTTGTCTCGGACGTGATGCCTATATACATGATCATACCTAGATAATCTCATAATTATTCTCTTTTCTATCAATTGCTCAACAGTAATTTGTTCACCCATCGTAGAATACTTATGCTCTTGAGAGAAGCCACTAGTGAAACCTATGGCCCCCGAGTCTATTCTCATCATATCAATCTCCATTACTTTATTACTTGCTTTGTTTTTACTTTGCCTTTACTTTTTACTTTGCATCTCTATATCAAAAATACCAAAAATATTATTTATCATCTCTATCAGATCTCACCCTCGTAAGTGACCATGAAGGGATTGACAACCCCTAATCGCGTTGGTTGCGAGTAGCTATCATTTTGTGTAGGTACGAGGAACTCGTGCGTGATCTCCTACTGGATTGATACCTTGGTTTTCAAAAACTGAGGGAAATACTTACGCTACTTTACTGCATCATCCTTTCCTCTTCGGGGAAATCCAACGCAGTGCTCAAGAGGTAGCACGAAGAATTTCTAGCGCCGTTGCCGGGGAGTTTGCGCAAAAGTCAACCATACCAAGTACCCATCACAATCCCTATCTCTCGCATTACATTATTTGCCTCTCATTTTCCTCTCCCCCACTTCACCCTTGCCGTTTTATTTGCCCTCTCTTTCCCTATCTTCTCCTCTCTTTCCCGTTTGCCTTTTTCCCGTTGCCTTTCTGTTTGCTTGTGTGTTAGTCTACTTACTTGTCACAATGGCTCTCCCTAAGTTTAGTGATCTTCACCTTAAAAGGCTAGAGGAGATCGAAAGTAATGTCAGAAAGTTTATGGTTTTGCAATTTGAGCATAATAATTTCTTTAGAACCGAGCTTAAAGAACAAAAAGGTTTTATGAGTTTTATGAATAAAGAACTCGATGATATGTCTAAAAAATTCGATGGTATAAGTGCTCAAATTGCTTGTCTTGAAAAGATGACCGCTGAAATTTCGGATATGCAAGCTGCCTTAGTTAATAAGATGGCCGCTAAACCGAATTCCTATGAAAATCAAGATGAAGATCTAAAAGTTATTGATGTGCCCCCTATTAAATCTTTGTTTTGCAATATGAATCTTGATGAAACTGAATATGATCTTCCTTTACCTAGAAGGCGTTCTAAGAATTCGGAGTTTCTAGATCTTGATGATGAAATTGATGAAAGTGGGATTGAAAGAAATAAAAATCTTGATGTTGCTAAACCCACTCTCTTGGATCTCAAGGAATTTAATTATGAAAATTTCTCTTTGATTGGTTGTATTTCCTTGTTGCAATCCGTGCTAGATTCTCCTCATGCTTATAGTCAAAATAAGTCCTTTACTGAACACATTGTTGATGCTTTGATGCGATCTTATGAAGAAAAACTTGAGTTGAAAGTTTCTATCCCTAGAAAACTCTATGATGAGTGGGAACCTACTACCAAAATTAAAATTAAAGATTATGAGTTTCATGCTTTGTGTGATTTGGGTGCTAGTATCTCCACTATTCCCAAAACTTTGTGTGATTTGCTAGATTTCTGTGACTTTGAAGATTGCTCTCTAAACATGCATCTTGCGGATTCCACTATTAAAAAGCCTATGAGAAGAATTAATGATGTTCTTATTGTTGCAAATATAAATTATGTGCCCGTACATTTTATCGTTCTTGATATAGATTGCAATCCTTCATGTCCTATTATTCTCGGTAGACCTTTTCTTAGAACGATTGGTGCGATTATTGATATGAAGGAAGGGACTATTAGATTCCAATTTCCCTTGAGAAAGGGTATGGAACACTTCCCTATAAAGAAAATAAAATTACCATATGAATCTATCATGAGAGCCACTTATGGATTGCCTACCAAAGATGGCAAAACTTAGATCTATCTTCGCTTTTATGCCTAGCTAAGGGCGTTAAACGATAGCGCTTGTTGGGAGGCAACCCAATTTTATTTTGTGTTTTTTGTTTTTGCTTCTGTTTAGGAATAAACAATCCATCTACTTTCTGTTTAGATGTGGTTTTAGCTTTTAATTAGTGTTTGTGCCAAGTAGAACCTATAAGATAAGCTATGATGATAGTTGATTTGATTCTGCTGAAAAACAGAAACTTTGCGCTCACGAGAAAAAATTCAATAAATCACAGAAACGTGATTTTGCATTGATTCTTTTTGATGCGGATCAATAAACAAATTGTCCAGTACGTCCTATTTTGGTAGAAGTTTTAGAGTTCCATAAGGTTGCGTTAGTTACATATTTCTAAAGACTGTTCTGTTTTTGACAGATTCTGTTTTTCGTGTGTTGTTTGCTTATTTCAATGCATCTATGGCTAATAAATTAGTTTATAAACCATAAGGAAGTTGGAATACAGTAGATTTAACACCAATATAAATAAAGAATGAGTTCATTACAGTACCTTAAAGTAGTCTTTTGTTTTCTTTCACTAACGGAGCTCACGAGATTTCTATTGAGTTTTGTGTTGTGAAGTTTTCAAGTTTTGGCTGAATTCTTTTGATGGATTATGGAACAAAGAGTGGCAAGAGCCTAAGCTTGGGGATGTCCATGGCACCCCCAAGATAATCTAAGGACACCAAAAAGTCAAAGCTTGGGGATGCCCCGTGTCACACCCTAGCTAGTTCATGCATTAGAGTGTTGCATCATGTCTACTCTTTCATCAGAAACTTGAAATGGGGATGCCAGAACCCCCAGCCCCCTCTGAAAACAACTAGGGTTTACTAAAAATAATTTCAATGAACCTGAAATGCCCTTCTAAAATATCCATCATTTTTGTCCTGGTTCAGAACCTCTGCCAAAAGTGTTGCACAATTTTCTAGGTCATATTAGGGTCTTTGGATTAAATGATAAGTATTTGAATTTGGGCATTTAAAATTATATAAAATATTTCAAATGCTCAAATATTCCTAAACTGAAATGTTTCATGTTGGAAATATTCCAACTTTGAACCAGGAGCAGTTTGGTGAATTTTGGAACTTTCTAGGTATTTTTAAAAATTCAACAAAGTTGCAGAAAAATAGAAAAAGGAAAATAACAGAAAGACTTACCTGGTGCCCGCTAACCGGCCCACCTGCCGGCCCAGCCCAGCGCCGCGCCAGCGAGCTGCTTGCCGGCCAGGCAGGCAGGCAGGTGCTCGACGGCGAGCACCGCATGGGTGCCACGCACCTGCTCGCCGCCTCGCCGCTCCACTCGCCCGGCTAACGCCGTGGATCGACCCCTCTCTCTCCCCCGAACCCCCCAGACGTCCCCTCTCCTCTCCAGCTCCTCCCCCTCGCGCTCCCCAGCCATGGCCGACGCCACCGTCGCCGCTCCATCGCCGTAGCCGCGCTCCCCGCCGCCCATGCGTCGTCTCGTCGTGTCCAGGAGCTCCGCCGCCGTCCACTTCGTCGAGCTAACCGAGCCCCGCGTGCTCGTGAGGCCCGAGTCCACCGCACCGACCTCGCCCGAGTTCACCGTCACCGGAGATCCGTTTCAACGCCGTCGCCGCATCAGCTCGTCCGCGACCCCGCCGGTGGCCTCTACGGGTGCTCTGTGAGCCTAGCTACCCCTCCTACTCTTCCTCTCTCGCCCCCGAGCCGTGTAGCCACCGCACGAAGATCACCCGCACGCACCGCCATGGATCTCGTCGCCGACGTGCTCCCGGCCATCCTCCGGCCACCCCAGCGCCGCGCCAGCGAGCTGCTTGCCGGCCAGGCAGGCAGGCAGGTGCTCGACGGCGAGCACCGCATGGGTGCCACGCACCTGCTCGCCGCCTCGCCGCTCCACTCGCCCGGCTAACGCCGTGGATCGACCCCTCTCTCTCCCCCGAACCCCCCAGACGTCCCCTCTCCTCTCCAGCTCCTCCCCCTCGCGCTCCCCAACCATGGCCGACGCCACCGCCGCCGCTCCATCGCCGTAGCCGCGCTCCCCGCCGCTCGTGCATCGTCTCGTCGTGTCCAGGAGCTCCGCCGCCGTCCACTTCGTCGAGCTAACCGAGCCCCGCGTGCTCGTGAGGCCCGAGTCCACCGCACCGACCTCGCCCGAGTTCGCCCGTGCAAGGGAACATTAAGCGGAGAACATAACAAAACTTATCGCCTCGTGGGGAAGTTAACACGACTCCAGCCCCCGAGCCTTCCAGTTGCCTGGATCCATCAAAATGAATAGTCCAATATGTGTGATCCGGCTTCTCCTCTGGTGCTTGTAGCTCCGTCCAGTCATTGATGAAATCAACAAGTGCTTGAGACTTCACCGCCGTCCGAGGCACATACTTCAGTCCGTGTGGCCCAAGCTCTATAGCCCACTTGGCAATCCGGCCAGTCGCCTCCCGGTTCTGTATGATATCACCCAAGGGAGCTGAACTGACCACTGTGATGGGGTGTCCTTGAAAATACTGCTTCAACTTCCGACTGGCCATGAAAACACCATAAACCAGCTTCTGCCAATGCGGATACCTTTGCTTGGATTCAATAAGCACCTCGCTGATATAATAAACCGGCCGCTGAACCGGATATTCCTTGCCTGCCTCCTTGCGTTCCACCACAATAGCCACGCTAACTGCCCGAGCATTGGCTGCTACGTATAATAATAGTGGCTCCTTGTCGATCGGAGCTGCAAGAACAGGCGGATTGGCTAACTGCCGCTTCAAGTCCTCAAATGCTTCATCAGCAGCCAGACTCCAAATGAAATGGTCTGTCTTCCTCAGCATTTGGTACAAATGAATGGCCTTCTCTCCGAGGCGGCTGATAAACCGGCTTAGTGCGGCGATTCGGCCCGCCAAACGCTGAACATCATTGATGCACTTCGGTTTAGCCAGGGAGGTGATAGCTGTAATCTTCTCCGGATTAGCCTCAATTCCTCTATTAGACACCAGGAAACCCAGTAACTTGCCTGCCGGAACACCAAAGACACACTTGGCCGGATTAAGCATCATCTTGTAAACCCACAAGTTGTCAAAGGTTTCCTTCAAGTCATCCACCAGCGTCTCCTTCTGCCTTGATTTTACTACAATATCATCCACATAGGCGTGCACATTGTGGCCGATCTGTTTATGCAGGAAATTCTGTACACACCATTGATAAGTGGCTTGGGCACTCTTGAGTCCGAAGGGCATAGATGCATAGCAGAAGGCTCCAAAGGGAGTAATAAACACTGTTTTCTCCTGGTCCTTAACCGCCATTTTGATCTGATGATATCCAGAGTATGCATCCAAAAAACTCAAACGCTCACAACCCGCCGTGGCATCAATGATCTGGTCAATGCGGGGGAGGGCAAAAGGATCCGCTGGACAGGCGCTGTTAAGATCTGTGTAATCCACATACATACGCCAAGTGCCATTTTTCTTAAGAACCAGCACCAGATTAGCAAGCCACTCTGGATGGAACACCTCAATGATAAAGCCAGCTGCCAAAAGCCTGGCCACTTCCTCTCCAATGGCTTTTCGCCTTTCTTCGTTAAATCGGCGGAGGAATTGTTTCACCGGTTTATACCTAGGATCCACATTAAGAGTGTGCTCAGCGAGTTCCCTTGGTACACCTGGCATGTCGGATGGTTTCCATGCGAAGATGTCCCGATTCTCACGGATGAACTCGATGAGCGTGCTTTCCTATTTGGGATCCAAATTGGCACTGACAGTTAACAACTTAGATGAATCGTCGGGCACGAAGTCAACAAGCTTGGTCTCAGCTGCCGATTTGAACTTCACATCTGAATCATGCTCTGTAGTCGGCTTCTTCAAAGGAGTCATATCCGCCGGATCAACATTGTCCTTATAGTACTTCAACTCTTCCGTGGCACAGACCGACTCTGCATAAGCCGCATCACCTTCCTCACATTCCAAAGCGAACCTACGGCTCCCATGAACCGTTATTGTCCCCTTGTAACCCGGCATCTTGAGCTGCAAGTAGATATAACAAGGCCGCGCCATGAACTTGGCGTAAGCCGGCCGGCCAAACAAGGCATGATATGGGCTCCGGATCTTCACCACCTCAAATGTTAGTTTTTCCGACCGGGAGTCGTGCTCGTCCCCAAAAGCCACGTCCAGGGCTATCTTACCAACAGGATATGCAGATTTGCCAGGCACCACACCATGGAACACCGTATTAGACGGTCTGAGATCTTTGTCTGTTAAACCCATGCGGCGGAATGTCTCATAGTACAGTATGTTAATACTGCTTCCTCCATCCATGAGCACCTTGGTGAATTTATAACCCCCCACCTGAGGGTCTACCACTAATGCTAGCTGGCCCGGATTATCAATCCGGGGCGGTTGATCCTCTCTGCTCCACACGATAGGCTGCTCCGACCAGCGCAAGTAACGTGGTAAGGCCGGTTCAACAGAATTCACCGCTCGCTTGTGGAGTTTTCGGTCGCGTTTATCCAAGCTAGTTGTGAAAACATGATATTGCCCATTGTTCAACTGTTTTGGCTGGCTCTGATAACCCGACTGCTGCTGCTGCTGCTGCTGGCCGTTCTGATTATTCTGGTGATTGTGACCGCCCTGATTGCGACCTGAACCGGAAGCTCCATCGTGATCCGGCCCATGAAAATCGGATCCTGAACCGCCACCTGACCCATGATCATACCGGAAGGCATTAGAGTTTTTAAACTCCTGCATGATATAACAATCCTTCCAAAGATGGTTAGCCGGCGCCTTCTTCGTCCCGTGCTTCGGACAAGGCTGATTCAGCAAATAACTCAAGCGGCTTGCATTAGGATTGGGAGCCCCATTACGATTTGCCGCTTTACCTCTGCGCCGCTGCCCCCTGTCCTGTGCATTAGTGTTGGCCACAAAGTCCATGCTGCCATCCGCCTTGCGCTTGCCTCCGTTTCCATGACCCGCCGGTTTGTACTGCTGCTGTTTGGAGTTGCTATTCTTCCTTCCCTTCCCTGCTTCATCATCATCAGTCTCGGGATCCTTGGTACTGTCCGAATCAGCATACTTCACTAGAGCGGCCATGAGGGTTCCCATGTCATTACAGAACCGCTTCATGCGTCCCAATTTCAATTTTAAAGGCTCAAACCGGCAGTTGCCTTCCAGGGTTAAGATCGCAGAGTTAGCATTAATCCTGTCGGACGAGTGCAAAATTTCCGAAACGCAGCGCACCCAATGGGTCGTTGATTCTCCTTCCCCCTGGACACAAGCCGCCAGGTCTACTATGGACTTGGGCTGCTTACACGTATCCTTGAAATTCTGGATAAACCGGGCCCGCAACTGGGCCCATGAGCCGACAGAATTGGGCGGTAGGCTCTTCAACCAGGTACGAGCCGTGCCTTCAAGCATCATGGTGAAGTATTTTGCACACGCGGTCTCATCCACGTCTAACTTCTCCATGGCCATCTCATAACTCTCTATCCACGCTTCAGGGGATAAATCAGCGGTGTAATTCGGCACCTTGCGTGGACCCTTGAAATCTTTGGGCAGGGGCACATTGCGTAAAGCGGGGATTAAACAAGGCACTCCCAAAGCGGATGCTACTCCTGGTCCGGCGAAGGTGGTAGGGCGAACCGGTGTAAGTTGACCCGCATCATCCTGTGCTGCTAACTCGGCCTCCCTCCGTGCCCGGGCCCGGTCCACTACATCCTGAGCATCGCAAACACCACCTGCCAGGTTATTGCCACGGGCCGCTTCACGGCCTCGCGCATTGCTCGATATGGCCGGTTCATCCAAGCGCCTGCTATAGCTCCGGCTTGGACGGGGCGTAGAGTGCATCCGATCACGGCTGTATGAATATGCTTCCTGCTGAATCAGCGCGGTCCGGAGAAGCTCCTTAACCCGGCGCGTCTCTATCGCTTGCGGAGAGTCCCCTTCAACTGGGATAGCCTCTAATCGCGTGGCAGCTGCAACAAGGTTGTCCATAGGATTAGAATAATGACCTGGGGGCGTCTCGACCGGCGGAAGAATCACAATGTTCTGCTGAGGAGGTTCCATCAGGCGAGGTTGGACCGTCCCCCCTGGTCCTGGTGCCTCAATCCGGTTTGTCTCTAGGTGCTGCGGTGGATTACCGGGTCCAGCTCCTGGAGTGTGAAAGAGATTCCGGGGAACAAACCCTAACGGCAGGCGTGATCTGTGCTTCCGTTTTAAGACCTCCTGTGATGCGTTCTGGTCAAGCATGAGCTTATAAGCCTGGGCGTCCAAAGCGGCCCGCTCTGCGGCCATCCTGTCTTTTTCTGCGGCCAGATCCGCTTTGGCTTGCACGATCTGCTCTCTCACCTTTGCAATTTCTGCATTATGGGCCTCCTGATCCGCCGGATTGTCCTCTGCCATAAGCGCGGCTAGTGCATCAAACAGATCAGATAGAACTTGAACCGGCGGGCGCACAAGGCCTCCTGCCCCTGCTGCTGCTGCCACTGCTGATCCGGAGAGCATCGCTGCGGCGGTCGAAGAGTGATTCGCCGCCTGTGTGACGGCCATGAATATTCCAACCCGGTTGACCTGGCCTGGGGGGTCCGGAATACTGTCGCCATCGGAACAACCCCTAACCTGGTTGTCTTGTAACTGGTATAGTGATTCGGTCTCTCCGGTCGAGGACTCGTCGCCGGAATAGACGACGGTCTCGCTACCGTGTTCTGACTCGTCCTCACGCCCTCCTCCATGGATGACTCCAACGAAGGCACGCTTCACGGCCGGTTTAGCCTGGGTAGATCTCGCACGCTGAGCCGTCTCGACGAGGTCGATGCAGATGTCCGGCTCAGGCCCCGGCTCACCGATCTTGCCGATGAAAACGTGTATGCCACCAAAGGGGACCCGATACCCGTACTCAATCGAATCGGCCTTGGGACCCCATCCTGCATCGTCGATGTAGATCTTGCCACGACGACTCTTGGTCATCTGGACCACAGCATAGCCTTCGAGTCCTTTGAGTTTGCCCTCCAAGATCGTCAAACCATCGTGCGATAGCCCCACGGTGGGCGCCAACTGTCGTGGATTTGTCACGGCAGATGTCCTAGCGAAAGGACTTAGTCGTGGAGCCATCGCTACGAGTTTACTTGAAGGGGTTAAAGCGGACACAAAGACACGAGGGTTTTATACTAGTTCGGCCCCCTCGATGAAGGTAAAAGCCTACGTCTAGTTGCGATGGAATTGATGTGGTCTCGATGGCTAGGGAGCAAACAAGCTTCGCCTAGGCTCGAGTTGTCGTTCTCCCCCTGAACCGCCGCCGGGTCGTCCCCTTATATACACGGGTGACGCCCGTCGGTCCATAGAGTCCCAACCGGTCCATACTCGTATCCCGGTTGGTATCTCTCTGTTCCTAACTTACAATACAAGTTGCACATCAGGCTGCTTTATGGCTACAGGTTCTAAACCGGCTACAGGCCTTGGGCCTACATCTGTTCATACCACTAATGAAGTTATCCCGGCCCAAGCAGGCTGGTTCACGCCTAGTGGTAATATCCCCAACACCAGTGCTACAACCCGGACCCACTTGCTGATGATCGACATGTTCGATGCTGGGTCATGGATGCTTGTTTCTGTAAGTCTATGCCACTTTGGGTTTACGACTAGTCATGTCAGCCCGGGCTCCTTATCATATGGATGCTAGCGACATCATCATATACGTGAGCCAAAAGGCGCAAACGGTCCCGGGCAAAAGTAAGGTGACACCCGTGGGAATACCGTGCATGAGGCCGCAAAGTGATATGAGGTGTTACAGGCTAGATCGATGTGACATTGAGTCGGGGTCCTGACAGCGTTGGTATCAGAGTCGGACTGCCTGTAGGTTCTCCAAGCCAAACTGGTCGATGTTGAGTCTAGAAATGCTTTAGTTATATGTAGGGGAATTTATTGTGGGATGGTACATAAGGCTCTTTTTACTTCTTTACCTCATGGCATTCTGATCTGAGTCAGTCCATTCTTCTATCGGGGATTAAGGATTAAGATCTTCTCTCTATATCAGGTTCATGTGTTACGAATCAGTAGTACCTTATAGGTTTGATGACTACAAGCCTAGTTTAGTTCTACTACCTTGTTATGCTGATAAGTTGAACCCAGAACCTTGATATGATATTGTTGAGTGTCTATGCAATTTTTTGATAAATGTCTCAAACCTTTCTTGAGCATTTACAGCCGTTATGCTGTCGAAATTTTGCTAGAAATTCTAATGCCTTTGCATTATGATTGTGCTTTCAGATGGCCACTCGCGACCAAAATCAAGTGGTTCGCCTGACCCGATGCATTGGTGTGACCAGTCATACGGCCATGTTAGTCCGAGTGATGATCGAGACGGGTTACCGTTGGTATCCTGAATACACGGTCGAAGAGCAGTTTCGAGATTTTAACCAAAGCCAGTATCTTTGCACCGTCCGGATATTTCCCTCTTATCCTGGTTCTATCAAGGCTCTTCACTGTTCCTATGGGCTCGGTGTTACTATTGAGATGGCTGTGCAAGATGCGGCTTATTCTATGATGACCATCATGCGAGTCAGGACTGGCCTGCTTCGCAACACCGACTTTCGGTATATGCCAGCTTCACTTCCTGGAGCGCACGGTTATCTCTGGGCTATCTATGCTGACCCCAGTCAGGAGGACTCACTAACTCGCACCACTGTTGAGTTGCTCGAGGATAAGGATCGAGAGAATCGGGCCTTGAGAATGGAGCTTTTCAACACCCGTGCCGATCATTGGGCCACCTTGACTCGGTTTGCACCGGCTGTGCAAGCTGGATGCATGGATATGAGAGATCTGTATCCTGTTAGGTCTGCTTTGCCGGACATGATGGATTGGCGTGATGTGGGAGGCATCACCCCACCTCGTGGTCCTCGCAGGCCACCGTTTGTTGGTCCAAGACCTCACCCTAGCCCTTTTGGTCCATAGGCTCCTCAGGACCGGTTGTTTCCGGATGCTCACGTTGAACTTCCAGGCTGTGGAGGAGACTTCTATGAGAACTACTACGGAGATGACTGAGATAGTAGTAGTTCCACTAGGTATTGTAATAGTTGTATTCCCACCGTCCTGCGTGACTAGTGGAATATGACTTAGCATGTAGTAATCCCGGGGGTGTAGGAAAAATAATGTATAGGAGCTTGGGATGCCTCCGATGATATGTAATCCTCCTCTCACCGTAGTAGTACTTGTTGGTCTTGTACTAAACCTCATATGGTGTGTATGACGATGGAATAAAAGAAGTAGTTTCTGTATCTACCATGTCATACGGATGATCATCTTGCATTCTGAGTTGTCCATTACATTCTACATTCTATGTCGGAATCTTGTCATGTTGGACTAAACCATTGTCTTGTTTTTCCTAGGATGGTCAACACCCGCAACAACCCTGCTCCCCCAGAGCAGGCCGAAGGCAGCAGAGTTGGGGATACAAATCTGCCTCACCCTCCCTCTCTGGCAGAAGTTATGCTAGAGGCTGAGAGAAACAAGCGGGAGACCAACCGTTTGTTGGAGCGTATTGAACAGAACACAGCACACCATCAGAGGACTAACTTGGTGTCACTTGGTGATTTCATCAAGTTACATCCACCCACGTTCCACCACTCCGTTGAGCCTCTCGACGCTGATGACTGGCTTCGCAGTATTTCTCACAAACTGCGTTCTGCGCTAGTAGCTGAGGCTGACAAGGTCACCTTTGCTGCATATCATCTTGAAGGCCCCGCCAGTCTATGGTGGGAGAATTATGGAGCTATGTGCCCAGCGGACCATGTCACTACTTGGGCTGAATTTAGCGAGGCTTTCCGTGAACATCACATTCCGGAGGGTCTCATGGACCGTAAACGTGAGGAGTTCTGTAGTTTCACTCAAGGTCGACTCTCTGTTGACGCTTACAGCAGGGAGTTTGGTAACCTTGCCCGTTATGCAACGGAGGAAGTTTCTACTGATGCCAAGAAGCAGGCAAGGTTCCGTAAGGGGCTTAGTCCTGAGCTTCGCCACGACCTCCGTCTGCATGAGTGCACATCTTTTCAGAAGCTTGTTAACAAAGCCATCAGTGCTGAGACTGGTCAAACTGATTATGAAGCAACACGCAAGCATGGCCGTGACTTGGGTTCCTCATCCGGTGCTGGTCCTCAGAAGCGTCGCGTGTGGGTGCCTAACACTGCCCTGCCACCCAGGTTCACACCGAGGCCATCCTTCCAGGCGCCTCGCCCAGCTCAGCCATATGCACCAGCCAAGCCCTATGGTGGTCCAACCAACAATGCTCCCCCACGCACTAGTTCCGTGACTTGTTTCAAGTGTGGGGAATCAGGCCACTATATGCGCGAGTGTCCCCAAACCAACCCCAACCAGACAGCAAAAACTGTTGGCCGCGGCAAGCCGACAGGGAAAGTGTTCCACGCCAAGCCGGCCACCGCTACACGTGGCCATGTCAACTGTATCTCTGCTGAGGAAGCTCAAGAGGATCCCAACGTCGTTCTCGGTACGCTCCTTGTTAATTGCCACTCGGCATCTGTTCTTTTCGATACAGGAGCATCTCATTCATTTATATCCGAGAGTTATGCTCGTCTGCATAACACCACATTCTGTGAGATTCCCACCTCTATGGTAATTCAAACTCCGGGATCCAAATGGCAAACTTCTAGAGTAAGCCATGGAAATGAAATTCAAGTCGACAAACTTGTTTTTCTCGCATCTTTGATAGCCCTCAAATCTTCGGATATTAATATCATCTTGGGTATGGACTGGATGTCAGCCCATCATGCCAAAATTGATTGCTTTTCTAGGACTGTTCAACTCACCCATCCTTCGGGGAAGATAGTCAATGTCTTGACCCGAGTAGCCAAGCGACAGTTATATTATCTTAACGCCAGCCCTTTGCCAGACCTTGAGGACGTTCCGGTAGTCCGTGACTTTCCGGATGTCTTCCCAGAGGAATTGCCAGGTGTTCCACCTGACAGAGATGTCGAATTCGTGATAGATCTCATTCCAGGAACTGTCTCGATTTCCAGAAGACCCTACAATATGGCACCTTTTGAACTAGCCGAGCTTAAGAAACAACTTGATGAGTCCTTGAAAAAGGGTTTCATCCGACCTAGTTCATCTCCTTGGGCTTGCCCCGTCCTCTTCGTCAAGAAGAAGGATGGTACGGACCGGATGGTTGTAGATTATTGACTTGTCAACTTGGTCACAATTAAGAACAAGTATCCGCTCCCCAGGATCAACGACCTGTATGATCAGCTCGCTAGATCCTCAATCTTCTCTAAAATGGATTTGAGGTTGGGCTACCATCAAATCAAAATCAGAAACGGGGACATTCCGAAAACGGCCTTTGTTACTCGTTATGGCCAATACGAGTACATCGTCATGTCCTTCGGTTTAACCAACGCTCCAGCCACCTTCTCTCGGCTGATGAACTCAATCTTCATGGAGTATTTGGATAAATTCGTCGTGGTTTACCTCGATGATATACTCATCTACTCCAAGAACGAGGAAGAACATGCCGAACACCTAAGGCTAGTGTTGAAGAAACTTCGAGAGCATCGCCTTTATGCCAAATTTTCTAAATGTGAATTCTGGTTGTCAGAAGTGACCTATCTTGGACATGTAATTTCTGGTAAAGGCATTGCTATTAACCCTGAGCGAGTTCAAGCCGGCCTTAATTGGACTCCACCTGAATCGGTCAAGCAAGTTTGGAGTTTTCTGGGCTTAGCGAGCTATTGCCGTCGCTTTGTCGAGAATTTCTCCAAAGTTGCCAAACCTCTAACTGAACTCCTCAAGAAAGATAAAAAGTTCGAGTGGACTCCACAATGTGAGCACAGTTTCCAGGAATTGAAAAGACGTTTAACCTCTGCTCCCGTACTGGTACCACCGGATTTTTCCAAGGATTTTGTTATCTACTGCGACGCCTCGCGACAAGGACTAGGCTGTATTCTCATGCAAGATCGACACATAATTGCTTATGCTTCACGGCAATTACACCCACATGAGGAAAACTACCCCACTCATGATCTAGAGCTTGCAGCTATAGTCCATGCACTCAAAACATGGCGACATTATCTTCTCGGTAATCGTTGCGAAATCTACACTGATCACCAAAGTCTGAAGTATATATTCACCCAACCGGATTTAAATCTCAGGCAAAGACGTTGGGTCGAGTTGATCACAGATTTCGACTTAGGAATAACTTACACCCCAGGGAAAGCCAACGTCATGGCTAATGCGCTAAGTCGTAAATCTTATTGTAACAACCTGATGTTACAACAAAGTCAACCGCTTCTCCATGAGGAATTTCGGAAGCTTAACCTTCACATTGTTCCTCAAGGATTTCTTTCCACCTTGGTGGCGAAACCTACCCTTACGGATCAGATCATCACAGCACAGAAAGTAGATCCGGGAATTTCCCGCATCAAGAGAAACATCAAGAAAGGAGTTGCGAATTGTTTCTCCATCGATGATCAAGGAGTCGTATACTTAGGGAATCGGCTAGTGGTCCCCAAGGTGCGAAACCTGAGGCGATTGATCCTTGAGGAAGCTCATGAATCTCCTCTCACTATTCATCTCGGTAGCACTAAGATGTATCAGGACCTACGCCAGAGGTTCTGGTGGACTAGGATGAAGAGAGAAATTGCTCAGTATATTGCTAATTGCGACGTCTGCCGTCGTGTAAAAGCAGAGCATCAACGGCCTGCTGGCACCCTTCAACCCCTAGCTATTCCTGAATGGAAATGGGATAAAATTGGTATGGACTTCATTACCGGTTTTCCCAGGACCAAGAGAGGGAATAATGCTATCTTCGTCGTTGTCGATCGTCTTTCCAAAGTGGCCCATTTCTTACCTGTTCGTGAGAGTATAACTGCTAGTCAGTTAGCAGACTTGTACATCTCCCGAATAGTGTCTCTCCATGGTGTTCCTTTGGAAATTGACTCGGATCGAGGAAGTCTTTTCACCTCTCGATTTTGGGAAAGTTTCCAAAATGCTATGGGAACCTGCCTTTCTTTTAGTACCGCTTTCCACCCTCAATCAAGTGGTCAGGTGGAACGCGTCAACCAGATTCTAGAGGACATGCTTCGAGCTTCTGTTATCTCATTCGGAATGGAGTGGGAAAAATGCCTTCCATTTGCCGAATTTGCTTATAACAACAGCTATCAATCCAGCTTGGGCAAAGCCCCTTTTGAAGTTCTCTATGGACGAAGGTGTCGAACGCCTCTTAACTGGTCAGAAACCGGGGAAAGACAATTCTTTGGCCCGGATATGATTCAGGAAGCAGAAGAGCAAGTTCGCATCGTTCGTGAAAAGTTGAAAACAGGCCAATCTCGTCAAAAGAGTCAATATGACCGAAAACATAAGGCTATGACTTTTGAGGTTGACGAGAAGGCTTACCTTCGGGTTACTCCTCTGAAGGGAACCCATCACTTCGGTATCAAGGGCAAATTGGCTCCTCGTTACATTGGACCCTTTCGCATTCTCGCAAAACGAGGAGAAGTTGCCTACCAATTGGAACTACCTCCGCATCTCTCCAGAGTCCACGACGTCTTCCACGTTTCTCAACTCAGGCGTTGCTTCTCGGATCCTATCCGTGGAGTAGACCACGAAACGCTTGATCTCCAAGATAATCTCACGTATCGAAAGTACCCCGTTCGTATCCTCGATCAAGCTGAGCGTACCACTCGACGTCATAATATCAAGTTTCTCAAGGTTCAATGGTCGCACCATCCTGAGAATGAAGCAACTTGGGAAAGGGAGGATCGTCTTCGACTCGAGTATCCCGCCTTCTTCCCGGAGGAACCCAAATCTCAGGACGAGATTCTTTTGAGTGGGGGTGAGTTGTCATACCCTAGCTAGTTCATGCATTAGAGTGTTGCATCATGTCTACTCTTTCATCAGAAACTTGAAATGGGGATGCCAGAACCCCCAGCCCCCTCTGAAAACAACTAGGGTTTACTAAAAATAATTTCAATGAACCTGAAATGCCCTTCTAAAATGTCCATCATTTTTGTCCTGGTTCAGAACCTCTGCCAAAAGTGTTGCACAATTTTCTAGGTCATCTTAGGGTCTTTGGATTAAATGATAAGTATTTGAATTTGGGCATTTAAAATTATATAAAATATTTCAAATGCTCAAATATTCCTAAACTGAAATGTTTCATGTTGGAAATATTCCAACTTTGAACCAGGAGCAGTTTGGTGAATTTTGGAACTTTCTAGGTATTTTTAAAAATTCAAGAAAGTTGAAGAAAAATAGAAAAAGGAAAATAACAGAAAGACTTACCTGGCGCCCGCTAACCGGCCCACCTGCCGGCCCAGCCCAGCGCCGCGCCAGCGAGCTGCTTGCCGGCCAGGCAGGCAGGCAGGTGCTCAACGGCGAGCACCGCATGGGTGCCACGCACCTGCTCGCCGCCTCGCCGCTCCACTCGCCCGGCTAACGCCGTGGATCGACCCCTCTCTCTCCCCCGAACCCCCCAGACGTCCCCTCTCCTCTCCAGCTCCTCCCCCTCGCGCTCCCCAGCCAGGGCCGACGCCACCGCCGCCGCTCCATCACCGTAGCCGCGCTCCCCGCCGCCCGTGCGTCGTCTCGTCGTGTCCAGGAGCTCCGCCGCCGTCCACTTCGTCGAGATAACCGAGCCCCGCGTGCTCGTGAGGCCCGAGTCCACCGCACCGACCTCGCCCGAGTTCGCCGTCGCCGGAGATCCCTTTCAACGCCGTGGCTGCATCAGCTCGTCCGCGACCCCGCCGGTGGCCTCTATGGGTGCTCTGTGAGCCTAGCTACCCCTCCTACTCTTCCTCTCTCGCCCCCGAGCCACGTAGCCACCGCACGAAGATCACCCGCACGCACCGCCGTGGATCTCGTCGCCGACGTGCTCCCGGCCATCCTCCGGCCACCCCTCGGTGTCCAACGCACTCACCACGCTGCGTTGAGTCCAACCGTGCACTCCCCGCACCTTACCGCACACCCTAGCCTCGAGTTCGTCCCCAACCGAACTCCGGTGGCCGCCTAGGTCGTCGCCGGCGCCAACTCCGGCCACCCCGACCCCAACTGACTCCACCAAGAGCCGCGGCTCGTCCTCAGCTCCACCCCGATGCCCTCCGCGACCCATTTGGTGGCCGGAACGGCCAAAACCACTTCCGCCGCCGCGTCTGGCTCACCAGCGGCTAAACGCCGGTGCAGCCGTGTTGACTTTGACCACGGGTGGGCCCTGGTTGACTCTGTTGAGTCAATGACAGGTGGGCCCCCCTTCTGCTAATTATCCAGATTAGTTTAAACTAAATTAAATTAGTTAATTAGCCACTGACACCCTGGACCCACGCGTCAGGTTTGACCTGGACCGGGTCTGTTGACTTGCTGAGGTCAGCATGACCTCATGCTGACGCAGTAAACCTTTTCTGAAATTAAAATAAATCTAAAATGATTTATAAATTCCAGAAATTGTTGCAAACTTCAAAAATTCATATAAATTCAACCGTAGCTCCAAATCAAACAAGTTATATATGAAAAATGATCAGAAAAATCCAATCTATCCATCTGTACTGTTTTCATGCATGTTTAAACAAGTTAACTTGCTGTTTAGTGCAAAACATGATAAAGCACTATTTAAGATCACAAATGTGTTTGGAATTTGAATCTTTGGTTCAAATTGGCTCAAACCCATCTGGTCTTAGTTGCATTAGCCCAACACACTCATACTGCCATGTCTCATGCATGCATCATATTGTTGCATATTGTTTGGTGACGTTGTGTATCGGTGTTCTTTGCGGCAGGTTCTGCCCCCGAGGAGTACCGTGATTACCCTAACGAAGAGCAATATTAGTGCACCGACCCATCAGGCAAGCAACCAACCAGTTGATCATATCGATACAATCCCATGTTCTCGCTTCTGCTCTCTTTTACTACATTAAGACAACGCGTTTCAAACTGCTGTGTGCTACGGTAGTTGAACCCATTTCCTCTGCATGACCTGTCATTGCCACAATAACTAGATGAAACCCACTAGCATGTGTAGGAGTTGATTGAGCCATATGTATGCGTTGTTCCTACCTTGCTATGCCTGCTATGCTTAGAGTCGTGTCAGGTCTGGTTCATCTGGGTGATGGGCTAGAGTGAAATGATCATGCCAGTATTGAGAGTGATGTGGTGAACACGATTTGGTAAAGGTATCGATGAGAGGCCATGTAGGAGTACATGGTGGGTTGTTTCATTGAAGTCGACCTTAAGCACTGAGATCTGTATGTGTGATTTAAGAATCAGCTACTACCATGCATTGGGCCCGAAACCAATGGACCCTCTCGGCTTCTTATTCACCCTAGTTCTCTGTCCAGGAGTTGCAAGTAGTTTCTGGTGTTTGTAGCCTACTGGAGGCCGTGGACAGCGCTGACCGTAGGGGTGGGCTGTGATGCGGTAGGTACGTGGCACGGTGTACCGGATACCCGTTAGGTATCTCGGGAACCCTGTACACATCGTTCGGGGCCGTATGGGAAACCTCGGCCGGACTCCCTGCGGATGGAACCTGGATAGGCGATAAACATGGATTGGAGACTTAGGTGATTAGGTAGGTCGTGGCCGACACCCACGTTGGGCTTCCGCTTGAAGGTTGTCGAGTACATGTCGTGTAAACGGCGGTAAGTGGTGAGAGCGTGTATGAAGAAGTACACCCCTGCAGGGTTAACCTAATCTATTCGAATAGCCGCATCCGCGGTGAAGGACTACTTGGTTGCCTATACAGTTCATAGACAAGTAAACTGGATACTACTAAAAGCCTCAAGATAAGCGTGAGTGCCGAGGATGGCCCTCCGTAGGAAGACGGAGGTGGATTCTCAGTAGTGTATTGAAGTGGTGAGTAGTGGACTCGTGTGCGCAAAAAACCATTTCAAGTTGGTGTCTCGTAGGATAGTTTAGCCAAGAGTCAAAGATGGCTTGCCGCAATAACTCCACCAACCCTTCTTGATAATGTGCATGTATGTAGGATCTAACGTAAGTCTTGCTGGGTACCTTAGTACTCATGTTGCTATAATTTACATTTTTACAGAAGACGCTGCAACCCCTTCTGATGGGTTCTTCATAGACGTTGACATCGACGGGTAGACTAAGGCCCAGGTGGTAATCCTGAGCTTGTGAAGGTCCACTTAGTATAGCTAGGCTTTCCAAGCCTCTTTTATTTTACTAGTTGTCTATACTCAGACAAGTTACTTCCGTTGTTGGTTTGTATGACTGTATGACTTGAATGTGGGTCGTGTGACCCGTACTTGTATGTATGTTATGTATGGCTCTCTGAGCCTTTAAATAAAGTACTTGTGTCGTAGAGTCATGTTGTGATGCCTTGTTGTATTTGCACATATCGAGCATATTGTGTGTATGATTGAAATGCTTGGTATGTGTGGGATCTGACTATCTAGTTGTTTATCTTTAGTAGCCTCTCTTACCGGGAAATGTCTCCTAGTGTTTCCATTGAGCCATGGTAGCTTGCTACTTCTCCGGAACACTTAGGCTGGCATGTGTCCTTCTTCGTTCCTGTGTCTGTCCCTTCGGGGAAATGTCACGCATTGAGTACCGGAGCCCTGTTAGCCGCTACAGCCCGGTTTACCGGAATCCTGCTAGCCCAGTGCTACAGCCCGGACCCACTTGCTGATGACCAACACGTTCGATGCTGGGTCATGGATGCCTGTTCCTGTAAGTCTGTGCCACTTTGGGTTTACGACTAGTCATGTCAGCCCGGGCTCCTTATCATATGGATGCTAGCGACATCATCATATACGTGAGCCAAAAGGCGCAAACGGTCCCGGGCAAAAGTAAGGCGACACCCGTGGGAATACCGTGCGTGAGGCCGCAAAGTGATGTGAGGTGTTACAGGCTAGATCGATGTGACATTGAGTCGGGGTCCTGACACCCCAGAAGGCATCCCCTCTTTCGTCTACTTCCATCGGTAATTTACTTGGAGCTATTTTTTTATTCACCACATGATATGTGTTTTGCTTGGAGCGTCTTGTATTATTTGCGTCTTTGCTTGTTAGTTTACCACAATCATCCTTTCTGTACACACCTTTTGAGAGAGTGATACATGATTTAGAATTTGCTAGAATACTATATGTGCTTCACTTATATCTTTTGAGCTTGATAGTTTTGCTCATAGTGCTTCACTTAAACCTTTTTGAGCGTAATAATTTTTACTCTAGTGCTTCACTTAGATCTTTTAGAGCACGGTGGTGGATTTGTTTTAAAGAAACTATTGATCTCTCGTGCTTCAATTAGATTATTTTGAGAGTTGTTAATAGCATGGTAATTTGCTTAATGTTAATATACTTGGTATTCAAGATTTGTGAAACTTTCTTTTAAGTGCGTTGAATACTAAGATGAGTTTGATGCTTGATAATTGTTTTGAGATATGGAGGTGATAATATCAAAGCAATGCTAGTTCGGGTGAATATGAATTTAAATAATGCTTGTGTTGAAGTTTGTGATTCCCGTAGAATGCACGTATGGTGAACCGCTTTGTCATGAAGTCGGAGCACAATTTTATTTATTGATTGCCTTCCTTATGAGTGGCAGTCGGGGACGAGTGATGGTCTTTTCCTACCAATCGATCCCCCTAGGAGTATGCGTTTAGTGCTTTGGTTTTTGATGACTTCTAAATTTTTGCAATAAGTGCATGAGTTCTTTTGATTAATGTTGAGTCCATGGATTATACGCACTCTCACCCTTCCGCCATTGCTAGCCTCTCTAATACCGTGCACTTTTCGTTGGTATCATACACCTACCATATACCTTCCTCAAAACAGCCACCATACCTACCTATCATGGCATTTCCATAGCCATTCTGAGATATATTGCCATGCAACTTTCCACCGTTCCGTTCATATGACACACATTACTTTTGTCATATTGCTTTTTGCATAAACATGTAGTTGACATTGTATTTGTGGCAAGGCCACCTTCATAATTTTCATACATGTCACTCATGATTCATTGCATATCCCGGTACACCACCGAAGGCATTCATATAGAGTCATATTTTGTTCTAAGTATCGAGTTGTAATTGTTGAGTTGTAAGAAAAATAAAAGTGTGATGATCATCATTATTAGAGCATTGTCCCAGTGAGGAAAGAATGATGGAGACTATGATTCCCCCATAAGTCGGGATGAGACTCTGGACTTTATGAAAAATAAAAGAGGCCAAAGAAGCCCAAATAAAAAAAAGAGGCCAAAGAAGCCCACCAAAATAAAAAAAAAGAAAAAAAATATATGAGAGAAAAAGAGAGAAGGGACAATGCTACTATCCTTTTTCCACACTTGTGCTTCAAAGTAGCACCATGATCTTCATGATAGAGAGTCTCATATGTTGTCACTTTCATATACTAGTGGGAAATTTTTCATTATAGAACTTGGCTTGTATATTCCAATGATGGGCTTCCTCAAAAGTGCCCTAGGTCTTCGTGAGCAAGCAAGTTGGATGCACACCCACTTAGTTTCTTTTGTTGAGCTTTCATATACTTATAGCTCTAGTGCATCCATTGCATGGCAATCCCTACTCACTCACATTGATATCTATTGATGGGCATCTCCATAGCCCGTTGATACGCCTAGTTGATGTGAGACTATCTTCTCCTTTTTGTCTTCTCCACAACCACCACTCTATTCCACCTATAGTGCTATGTCCATGGCTCACGCTCATGTATTGCGTGAAAATTGAATTTTTTTGAGATTTCTAAAGTATGAAACAATTGCTTGGCTCGTCATCGGGGTTGTGCATGATTAAATACTTTGTGTGATGAAGATAGAGCATAGCCAGACTATATGATTTTGTAGGGATAACTTTCTTTAACCATGCTATTTTGAGAAGACATGATTGCTTTAATTTGTATGCTTGAAATATTATTACCTTTATGTTAATATGAACTTTTGTCTTGAATCTTTTGGATCTGAATATTCATGCCACAATTAAGAAGATTCACATTGAAATTATGCCAAAGTATCACTCCGCATCAAAAATTCTTTTTTATCATTTACCTACTCGAGGACGAGCAGGAATTAAGCTTGGGGATGCTTGATACGTCTCCAACGTAATAATTTTTTATTGCTCCATGCTACTTTATCTACTGTTTTGGACTATATTGGGCTTTATTTTCCATTTTTATATTATTTTTAGGACTAACCTATTAACCGGAGGTCCAACCCAGAATTGTTGTTTTTTGCCTATTTCAGTGTTTCGAAGAAACAGAATATCAAACGGAGTCCAAATGGAATGAAACCTTCGGGACCGTGATTTTCTCACCGAACGTGATCCAGGAGACCTGGACCCTACTCCAAGAAGTCCCAGAGGCGGTCACAAGGGTGGAGGGCGCCCCCCTAGGCGCGCCCCCTGCCTCGTGGGCCCCCTGTTGCTCCACCGGCGTACTCCTTCCTCCTATATATACCTACGTACCCCCATCAGATCAAATACAGAGCCAAAAACCTAATTCCACCGCCGCAACTTTCTGTATCCGCGAGATCCCATCTTGGGGCCTGTTCCGGAGCTCCACCGGAGAGGGCATCTACCACGGAGGGCTTCTACATCAACATCATAGCCTCTCCGATGAAGTGTGAGTAGTTTACTTCAGACCTTCGGGTCCATAGCTAGTAGCTAGATGGCTTCTTCTCTCTTTTTGGATCTCAATACAATGTTCTCCCCCTCTCTTGTGGAGATCTATTCGATGTAATCTTATTTTTGCGGTGTGTTTGTTGAGACCAATGAATTGTGGGTTTATGATCCAATTTATCTATGAATAATATTTGATTCTTCTCTGAATTCTTTTATGTATGATTGAGTTATCTTTACAAGTCTCTTCGAATTATCCGTTTGGTTTGGCCAACTAGATTGGTAGTTCTTGCAATGGGAGAAGTGTTTAGCTTTGGGTTCAATCTTGCGGTGTCCTTACCCAGTGACGGAAAGGGTTGCAAGGCACATATTGTATTGTTGCCATCGAGGATAACAAGATGGGGTTTTTATCATATTGCATGAATTTATCCCTCTACATCATGTCATCTTGCTTAAGGCATTACTCTGTTTTTAACTTAATACTCTAGATGCATGTTGGATAGCGGTCGATGAGTGGAGTAATAGTAGTAGATGCAGAATCGTTTTGATCTACTTGTCTCGGACGTGATGCCTATATACATGATCATACCTAGATAATATCATAATTATTCTCTTTTCTATCCATTGCTCAACAGTAATTTTTTCACCCACCATAGAATACTTATGCTCTTGAGAGAAGCCACTAGTGAAACCTATGGCCTCCGGGTCTATTCTCATCATATCAATCTCCATTACTTTATTACTTGCTTTGTTTTTACTTTGCCTTTTACTTTTTACTTTGCATCTCTATATCAAAAATACCAAAAATATTATTTATCATTTCTATCAGATCTCACCCTCGTAAGTGACCGTGAAGGGATTGACAACCCCTAATCGCGTTGGTTGCGAGTAGCTATCGTTTTGTGTAGGTACGAGGGACTCGTGCGTGATCTCCTACTGGATTGATACCTTGGTTCTCAAAAACTGAGGGAAATACTTACGCTACTTTACTGCATCATCCTTTCCTCTTCGGGAAAATCCAACGCAGTGCTCAAGAGGTAGCACTATGCGCCAGCTGTCCAAAAATATCTTCCACCTAACGGTCATATCATTGAAGGGCATTTATGTCTTATCATGACGGGCTGCTCCCTAGGCTATAAATAGCCGCCCCCTTCAACCACTACCTGGTTGGCGGCTCCGAGAGAAACTGACACTTATCATTGAGAGCATCCCATCCTCCGAGGACTTTGAGCGAAAATCATCAAGTGAGGAAAACCCAAAACCAAGCACCTACAAACCCAAAGTGATTGAGCATCACTGAAGAGACAGTTCCTGTGTGGAACCGACGCTTGTTACCTTTGAGGACTATGTATCCCCTAGACGGTTAGGTGTCATGGTCTGACCATACAAGAGGAATTGTGGATCGCTGAGTGACCAAGTCTGTGAAGGTCTGGAAGTCACTTGTGAAGACTTACCACGAGTGTTGGGCGAGGTCTGTGTGAATTTAGCTCAAGGCGAATATGATGAGGACTGTGTGTCCTCGAGTTTAAATACCCAGCTGCTCCAACCAAACGTAAAACTGTCACAACAGTTGGAAATGGTCTACCAAATCATTGTCTTCACCAAGCCAACTGGTTCTATTTCCTCAACCCTTTCATTTCCTCATTCATGTGTTGATGAACCTGATCATTACTATTTGAAGACTTTGACTGAAGTCTTTCTCTATTTCCTCAATCCAAATTTCTTCAGTCACATTGTCTTCAGCCTGCTTATCCTGTTTTCATGCTATATGTACCATGTGCTTGTTTTCATTTCATCATGATGACTATACTATTGCTCTGTTATGCTTATACCTGAGCACTTATTCTGATGCTAGTGTGTCGTTGCTTAGGAATTTCTTCACCTAGAAATTCCTCGGTGACGAGTTCGTAAAAATCGCCTATTCACCCCCCTCTAGTCGACTTAACGCACTTTTAGTTGGTATCAGAGCAAAGTACTCCCTTGTTCTGTGTGATTTTGGTTTAACCACCTGGAGTTCTAGTTATGTCGACTACAGGATGATGAAAGTGACATGCCCCATTTTTGACGGTCATGAGTATCCCAAGTGGAAGGCCATGATGAAGAAGCGACTCATGGCGATGAACAACAAATTGTGGACCGTCACTGAGATTGGTCTTACCGATCTATGCAAGATGGAGGAGGCTGATGATATTCGCAAATACACTCTACTTAACCTCACGGCGAAGGATATCATCTGCTCTTGTTTGTCCCAAAATCAGTTTAGGAACATCATGCATCTCAACCATGCGAAGCTTATCTGGGACCGACTCTCTGAGGTCTATGAAGGTCATCGAACTCATCATGATCCTTGGTTTGAGGATTTCAAGGAATCACTCAAGGAAATGACTTCCGCCCCAGAATCATCATCCACTGCACCATGCCTTATGGCAAAGGGTGCCAAGGTAACTGAATGCTACCTTTCTGAATCTAGTGATGATGAATCTGGTGATGAATTTGGAGCCAGATACACTAAACTTGCTTCCGTTGCCACTAAACAACAAAGAGCTCTTGAAAAAGTTCAAAACCTGCTTTATGAAAGCGATGGTATGTTGGGTGGGAACTGAATCGAATTGAGACCTTGACTGAAAATCTTCAGAGACTTCAGTCTAGGTTTGACAACCTTCAAAATCATCATAACACTCTCTTATCTGATCATGAGAAGCTTTCTCATGAATTTCTTCAGAGAAAGCAAGATCTTGAAAAGTTAAAATTGAGTTATGAATATCTTCAGAAGGAAAATGATTCATTGCCTGCTCAACAGATCAATTCCGCTCAGGAAGAATTTATTCCACCATGTCTGAAATGCATTGAGCAGGAATCTGCTAATTCTTCACAAATTCTTCAAAAAGACCTCATATAAACTCCTCACTGACAAGAAACCCAATGTAAGTTATTTCAAAGTCTTCGGTGCTAAATGCTAGATTAGAGATCCTCACCACCACTCTAAATTTGCACCGAAAGCACATGAGGGTTTTTATGCTTCGTTAAAGAAAGGACTCGCACACCTACAGAGTCTTCAAAACCTATCATCACAAGGTTGTTAAAACTGTAGATGTGCGATTCGATGAAACTAATGGCTCGCAAAGAGAGCACCTACCTCCTGTGCTAGATGAAGTGTCACATGAGGAATCCATCAAGTTCAAGGCTACTGAGGATGTCATCCCTATCGAAGAATCTGCTGAAGAAGTCATTCCGGATCGTGAAGAAAATCATGCTGGTGCCACTGAAGAAAGTGGCCCTGAAGAAATTTATGGGCCTAATCAAAGTCGTCAACCTGCTCATCCCTATGTTGCAAACAAAGTGCAGATTGAGAGAATTATCAACGACATCAATGCACCAGGTCCTCTCACGCGCTCAAAAGCTTTAAACTTTTCTAACTTTTGTGGGCATTTTGCGTTTGTCTCTATCACAGAGCCCACCAAAGTTGATGAAGCATTCATGGAATTTGAGTGGATTCAAGCCATGCAAGATGAATTGCATCAATTCAAGCTCAACAATGTGTGGGAGCTTGTCAAGTGACCAGACCCACGCAAGCACAACATCATCGGTACCAATGGATCTACCGCAACAAACAAGATGAAAATGGCCTTGTGGTGAGGAATAAGGCTCATCTTGTAGCTCAAGGCTACACACGGGTTGAAGGAATTGATTTTGATGGAACTTTTGCACCTGTTGCTAGACTTGAAGCTATTCACATATTGCTTATTTATGCTAACCATCATAATATCATCTTACATCAAATAGATGTGAAAAGTGCATTCCTCAATGGTAAGCTTGAGGAAGAAGTATATGTTGCTCAACCACCAGGTTTTGAGGATCCAAAATTTCCGGATCACGTCTAAAGACTCAACAAGGCCCTCTATGGCCTCAAGCAAGCACCTCGAGTGTGGTATGATACATTGAATGAATTCCTCATGAAGAAAGGCTTCAAACCCGGTTCAGTTGACCCAACTCTTTTCACCAAATCATATGATGATGAATTATTCATGTGCCAAATATACGTTGATGATATTATCTTTGGCTGTACTAACCAACATTATAGAGATGAATTTGCCTATATGATGAGTGAGGAATATCAAATGTCCATGAAGGGAGAGTTGAAATTCTTCTTAGGTCTTCAAATTTTTCAACAACACAATGGCATATTCATATCCCAGGAGAAATACCTCAAGGATGTGTTGAGGAAATTCGGCATGGAAGATTGCAAAGGCGTCAAAATACCTATGCCCACAAATGGCCATCTATGCACTGATGGAAATGGTAAATACTTTGATCAAAAGGCATACCACTCCATGATTGGCTCTTTATTGTATCTATGTGCATCTAGGCCGGATATTATGCTTAGTGTTTGCATGTGTGCCCGATTTGAAGCTACACCGAAGGAATCACACCATAAGGTTGTGAAGCATATTCTTCGATATCTAGCTCACACTCCAACACTTGGATTATGGTATCCCAAGGGCTCTTCTTTTGATCTCATTGGATATTCCGACTCTGACTATGCTGGTGATCGGGTGGACCGCAAGTCAACATCACGCACATGTCATTTCCTCGGATGATCCTTGGTATGTTGGTCCTCGAAGAAACAGAACTGCGTATCACTCTCTACTATTGAAGCTGAGTACATTGTTGCTGGTTCTTGCTGTGCTCAATTGCTATGGATGGTGCAAACCCTCAAGGACTATGGCATCAATGTGAAGAATGTGCCACTCTACTGCGACAATGAGAGTGCTATCAAGATTGCTCACAACCCAGTTCAGCACTCGAAGACAAAGCACATCCAGATTCGTCATCATTTTCTTCGTGACCATGTGTTGAAGGTCGACATCTCCATCGACCTCACAAATACTAAAGATCAGTTGGCCGATATATTCACAAAGCCCTTGGATGAGAAGAGATTTAGCAAGTTGCGGTGTGAGCTAAATATCTTAGAATCTTCGAATGCTCTTCGAAAAGGACACACATCCTAACACTTATGCAAATTTGATGACTTAGATGTGCAACACACGCAGTAACGTTTTTCTTCAATCAATGAAGACTAACCCTCTAAGTGTGAAAAATTAATGAAGAATTTGATTCTCAGAACCCTACGACAATTGTACGCGGTGTCTGAAATCATCATTCTTATACGGTGGGTTACGCCACCAACCAAAGTTGAAAATCTTCAATTTGATTTTTTGCGATTTCTTCAGATTTTCAATTTCCTCAGTCTTTCTGTCGTTGTTCTTCATTGCGATATATATATATACATATACATACATACATACATACATACATACATATATATATATATATATATTTGAGTTTTTTCATGACCTGTACAACATTCACTTATAGCTAATTCTTCAAGTTGCTTTTTTCATCTAAGTGAATGTGATCGGACCCGTTCCCCCACTATGCTATACTCAACCCAGTCTGTTCACAAATTCTTCATGTGCATTCTATATGAAACCCGTTCAAAATCTTCACTGTATCCTTGACAGCTGAAGAATTTGTGAATGAAACGTGAAAATTTTCATATCTAATTTTTTTGGCTTTTGCCGCTCAAATACTTCCGCATCCCACGACTAGATTTAACAACTCACCCACGATATCCACCTCTGTGTATGTGGGTGACACATGTCGCTAGGATGGCAAGGGTCAGAGGCATGTTCGTCCAAATTCTTCGGATGAACAGTTTTTCACTGCCTTATAAATACCCCTTCCCTTGCACCTCAGTTCATTTACTCCGCTCGACCTCTCCCTCTCCCGCTCAAGCTCTCTGACCTAGCACCGCTGCTAATCTCCATCGTCGCCGATGAGGAAGAGCTTAGCTGCCTCGACCTCATCGCCGCCGCACTCGCACCGGCCGCGGAAATCTTCACCTCCGTCACCGTTGTAGCTGTCTTCCTCCGCCAAGTTTGGGCGTGGAAGATCTAAACAGACGAGGTTCTCCAGTTCATCTCTCTGTTTGTCGTGTTCTTCGTCAAGGGTAAATAAAACTCATTTTTACTGCCCTTGTTGATTCTGATGATTCACACAAAATCTTCAAAAGGTGTTTATTCTTCAATCTTCACATTCTTAAACACCACAATTGCATCTGTTCTTGATCTTTGTCCCTAAGATGTACTTTTCTTCAAGATTCCTCAATTGTGTGGATTTCCGATCTATACAACTCTGGAACCTAAGACAAGAACTCTTCGTGAAATTCTTCAAGACTCCTTGGTTAAATTCCTAAAACTTGATTCCTTTTAAAAACAAATTGTGAGAACACATATGACCTCTTCAAATTCTTCACACCTATACTCTGTTCACAGGTACACATGTCTGCTGCTGAATCACTAGGTTCTCATCAACTTAACTCATTTGCAGCGTTCCTCGAAGAAAAACTGCACACTTCCTCAGAGACATCTATTGTTCAGAATCCTCGGCTGAAGAAAATGGCACAGGAAAAGCATCCTCAGAAGGGAGGCAAGAGGCCTGAAACAAACACATCGTTCAAAATCTCTGAAGACATCTATGCAGATTATTGCACTCCTGATGAGGCCACTCATGGCAAGGATAATAAAAACCAGTGCAAAGTGTGCATTCAGCGGATTGAATGAAGATGGGCACGGGAATGGAGGGATTACCGCTATGTAACTCCCAAATACATGAAGAAATTCGTAGTAAATCCTCCATGCCCAAGACCTCCACTGGCACCAGGCCAGGAAGCCAATCCCTCTAGCATTAGAAGAGGTGAGGAATTTCCTAAAGAATGGGCCAAGCGCCAAAGGAAATTGGCTAAAGTAGCAAAGGAGGCAGTGAAGAAACTCAATGAAGATTCTGCTGCTGCTGCTGCTGAAGCATCTGCTAGTCAGCCTAAGAAGGCTATGAAAAAGAAATTTGTAGTAAAGCCATCTTCCTCTGGAATGCCCTCACGGCCCAGCTCCTCAATGCCCTCATGACCCAGCTCCTCGAAACCCTCAGGGACTTCTAGTCAAGCAAAGCCCTCAGCTGCACCATCAAAGTCCTCAGCACCAGTGCATCTTGCCACGTGCCAACGGACGACAGGCTTTTCAATTGCTTCAGGAGCTTCAGCAAGTTCCTCAGCACAGCCGCAGCTGCTGAAGAAAAAGGTCACTGCTGGACGCGGCACAAGGCCAAGTCCTCACAAGAAGCAGGTCGCCTTTGAAGTTTCGTCGTCTGAAGATGAAGCTGATGATGAAGAGCTAGCTCAAATCATCAGAGACAGACAAAGCCGGCCCGCTAGTGCCAATGGCAGTGCTATGCCGCTCTTGCTGGATCTGAAGAAGATCCTTGACTACATTGATCTGTGGCATAAAGATCCCAACACACCCCTTCTTGATGTGAACCTCACACCAGGCAAAAGTCACGTGTTGACTAATTTCATTGCTGAAGAAAAATGGAAGTTTGAGAAGGCCAGATCAGTGAAGAAAGCTCAATACAGAAAGGAGCATTATTTGAAGAAGAATGTGCCGAAGATGACAACTGAAGAACTTGTTACTGTACAGTCGGAAATCAAAGCTCTCAGTGACGAATTTGATGCCTACAAAGCTGATTGGCTAGGAGCCAAAGTCAGATTTGTCAAACTGGCTAAAGGCCTCAAACCCAATGTTGCTGTTAAAGTGCAACAAGAAGTTCCTCAGGGTGAAGCGTCTGCTTAGCCCACTGAAGAACATGCCAGCACCGCTGATGAAAATCAGGCTACTGAAGATACTGAAAGTACCAGGACTGCTGATGATATTCTAGCTCTTGATGAAACTGCGAGGGCAACCACTAGTGTTGCGCCTGAAGAACAAAACATGCCAGCTGAAGCATCTGACGCTGCGCCTGAAGAATCTGAACAAGTTAGGACAACTGCATCAGTTGTGCCTGAAGAAACTGCACCAACTTTCACTGCTCCTACTGCACCAACCCCAAGTCCTATTCTTCCTTCTGCATCAGAAGCAAAGAAAACCAAGGCTGCAGAGCGAGAAACTAAGAAGAGGAAAGCGTCTGCCACCTCAGAGTCTTCAGTACCTAAGAAAATGAAGACCCTGACGAGCTCTTTTGAAAATCCAATAGATGATGTCCCTGTTTCAAGTGTGCCATCAAAGGAGATTGTTCCCTTTGGTGAGGATTATGAAATTCCTAATGACTCTGATGATGATGATCCTTCTGCTGCTTCGACAGAGCAGTTGGATGAGGAAATTGAAGCTGACCATGCCATTTTTACTCCATTGGTATCATTGCCCATGCCTTAGTTCACAGCTGAAGAGGCAGACATTCAGGAAGTTGATGAATATGATGAAGACATGGATATTGGGTGTTCCACTCCTATTATGAATGATGACTTCTGGGAAAGTCATCACCCCAATTCACCACTATTCACTCCTCTACAACAAATTCCTCAGTCCCTGGTTTAGACAAAAGAAATTCATACGGGCTCTGAAGAACATCAAGCTTCACTTCACTCCATCCCTGAAGAAATTCCAGCCACTAGTGCTGATGAAACAGAGAAGAAGACTGCAGAAGAAATTGCTCCAGAGATTCCTCAACCTGTAGTTCCAGAGGCTGCGCTGGAAATGGTTGTGAACACTTCAACTATAAATCTTCATCCCAAGCCAAAGGATCCTCACTCTAAGAAGCAGAAGTTCAAGGCTGATGACGTCTTAGTGAGCATCGTTTCTTCTCTGACATCAATCCATATGACGCTGCTCGTCTCCGCTGCAAACGCTTTTGGACAGCTTCACAGATGAACTTTTATTCCTCACTGCTGTTTGACAAAGAAAAAGAGTTTGACCATGAGCATCTGACAGTCAATGTTGACGATGTAAATTCATGGGTCTTGGACTGGATGACTGATAATACGCATCACAACGCTCCGGCCTCTAAATTGCTTCATGTCGTCCCAGTCAGTCCGCCCCCTGAAGGAGCCCTGAAGCTTTATGAGGAACCTGAACTATCAAATCATCTGATGCAAGTGCTAATGAAGCCCTTGAAGGTTGTCCAAGCACCAAGGACAAATTTCCTCATTAAGGAATTGATGTATGTGCCAACGACTGCCTATCACATCTTGGCCAAAACCCTCAGTCCAATCAAGGGCCACAACTCTAAAGAAGAAGAGGTTGTTGGCATCATGAAGAATCTGCTGTTCAACATCATGCATGGTATTCCAATGAACTATCATGATTTCCTCATGAGGACTTTGACCAATGCTGCTTTGTCACCGTTTGAGTTGAAGCCTTATGCTCCCTGGATCATGAAAGTCATCAGATCACGGACTTCAATTCACTACCAGGCTGATTTCAAAATCATCTCAGCTATTTGCCCCCTATCGAAGTCCTCAAAAGGACTATTTCCTCAGCTGATGAGAAGGGCACGGCTGTAGTTATTGATGAAGGCACTCGTCCTTTGGATGGACAGTTTCAAAAGGCAGCATCCTACTCCATCAATGATGACTCTGCCACTCATGACACTGCTGCAAATGCTTCAAAGCATAATCCCCAGGCAACAACTCCGCATGTGATGACTGATCGTGAGTTGCTTCTAAGTCTTCATCAAAAGGTTGACATAAATCACAAGTGGGTCAAGCATCAGTTTGGTGCTATTATTCACAACATGACAGTCACTCAAAATATTGTGAAGAAGAATCACTATTATCTGCATCAAGTCTTCGACCGCACCTGGGCTATTCTTTCACATGTCTACACAGATGATGAACTCAAGAAGATGGACTTCCAACAGGACTTCGACTGGTCTCAGCCACCTTCGAAGAAATTCAAGAAGGTCAAAGTTCCTCCACTGGTCGTCAGCTCATATTCTTCATCATGCGAGACGGATGAAGCTGAAGATTTGGATGACACTGCAGCAGGCCCTACCATAATGGATGACCCCAACAACACTGGCGCTCCTCCCTCGACATCATGAAGAAATTCTTCAGGGGCGTTAATCCTCACTTTTCGTCCCTTTTGGTCATTTGATGACAAAGGGGGAGAAATTTGAGTTAGTCTTCAAGCGGGTCTTTATATGGGCGTTTTTTTCTAAGTTACAACTCTCGCTCTTCTGAAGTATTTGTTGGATCGAGTTGTAAACTTAAGTCCGATGGTGACCTGATACTCTGGCTCTGTTTTTCTGCATGCTATTTCCTCATATATGTTAATGCACGCATACTGAATCACATCAGTCACGATATTTCATCATGCATTTCAAATTCTTCAATCGATATGTCAAATTCATGTATGAATTACAAGATATAAGGGGAGATCTCCATGATATAACTCTACAATGTGCATTGCTTTTTGAAAGCAAATTTCTCACATATGCACATCCTTAGGGGGAGTTCTTCTATATATTGCAATCAGATTCCTCAATATTGAGCACTTTCAATTGATATGTTTATCCCCGTTGAAAACTTAACCTATTTGTCGCCAATCACCAAAAAGGGGGAGATTGTAAGTGCATCTAGTGCCCCTTAGTGATTTTGGTGTATTGAAGACTTATAGGTTAAGGGACTAATATGTTTGTGAGTGTACATAGGCTCTATAAGTCGATGAGGAGTTTGATATTCATGATGAAAGTTGACCCTTAAAAATGTATGTCTTCAGCTAAAGACTTTGGTTCTCCTAAAGATTTTGAAAGTGAAGAAATTGGTGTAACCTTGAAGACTTGGATATTCATGCGAGGATTATGAAGCGTGAAGACTTTTGTTTTCGTAGTTTCATTTTCTCTTTCTTGAGTCATAGGAAACACCATACTGTTAAAGGGGGTCGAGGTAATACTAAGGAAACTGATTTCTGAGTGATGCTCATCTCAAAATCCTACACCTACCCAATCCTTTCGAGTGAATCCATTGGAAATCTCATATCAGTCCAGTCAATTTCTTTAGTGACAGAGTCGAAGATCTTCTGGTCGCTGAGGAATTTGTCCTGACTAAGGAGTTAGTAATTCGCCAGTGCGGATGGCCTACAGAGTGAGGAACATGATAGCCCTGAGGAATTTGAACCTCAAATATCTGACCGTTGATGTGCTATGCACCAGCTGTCCAAAAATATCTTTCACCTAACGACATTTATGTCTTATCATGTCGGGCTGCTCCCTAGGCTATGAATAGCCGCCCCCTTCAACCACTAGCTAGTTGGCTGCTCCGAGAGAAACTGACACTTGTCATCGAGAGCATCCCATCCTCCGAGGACTTTGAGCGAAAATCATCAAGTGAGGAAAACCCAAAAACCCAAAACCAAACACCTACAAACCCAAAGTTATTGAGCATCACTAAAGAGATTGTTCTTGTGTGGAACCGATGCTTGTTACCTTTGAGGACTGTGTATCCTCCAGATGGTTAGGCATCATGGTCTGAGCATCCAAGAGGAATTGTGGATCACCGAGTAACCAAGTCTGTGAAGGTTTGGAAGTCACCTGTGAAAACTTACCACAAGTGTTGGGCGAGGTCGACTTTTGCTCAAGGAGAATACGGTGAGGACTATGTGTCCTCGAGATTAAATACTCATCCGCTCCAACCAGACGCACAACTGTCACAGCAGTTGGAACTGGTCTACCAAATCATTGTCTTCACCAAGCCAACTGGTTCTAGTTCTGCAACCCTTTCATTTCCTCATTCATGTGTTGATGAACCTGATCATTACTGTTTGAAGACTTTGACTGAAGACTTTCTCTATTTCCTCAATCCAAATTTATTCCGTCACATTGTCTTCAGCCTGCTTATCGTGTTTTCACGCTATCTGCACTCTGTGCTTGTTTTCATTTCATCATGATGACTATACTGTTGCTCTGTTATGCTTATACTTGAGTACTTATTCCGCTGCTAGTGTGTCGCTGCTTAGTAATTTCTTCACCTAGAAATTCCTCAGTGACAAATTTGTAAGAATCGCCTATTCACCCCCCTCTAGTCAACTTAACACACTTTCAGATTGAGTATTGGATTTGAGAACACTTGATGTATGTCTTGCGATGGGATATCTGTGGTGACAATGGGGTGTTCTATTGATTCACTTGATATATGTTTTGGCACTCAAGTCGCAGATTCCTGAGGTGACATTGGGGTAATTTATGCATAGGGGTTGATGCACATTTTCATGTTTATTTCTCTGGTAGAAATCTTGGGGCACTCTTTGAGGTTCTTTGTGTTGGATTGAATATTATGAATCTGAAGTTGTTTGATGCATATCGTATAATTGACCCATGGATACTTGTGGTGACTTTAGAGTATCTAGGTGACATTAGGTTGATTGATGTGTATCATATGGTGTTATTTTAGTATGAACTCTAGGGCTGTTTGTGACACTTATAGGAATAGCTCAAAAGATTGATCAGAAAGAATAACTTTGAGGTGGTTTCATACCGTACAGGCAATTTCATCTTATGTTCTCCGTGATAGGAACTTTGGAGTGACTCTTTATGGCACGTTGAGGGGTTGCCATATGATTTAATTATCTTATCATTGCTGAGAGACTTTGCACTAGTGAAAGTATGAACCCCTGGCCTTGTTTCCAAGCATTGCAATACCGTTTTTGCTCACTTTTGTTATTACTTAACTTGCTGTTTTTTATATTTTCAGATTACAATAACCTATATCTACAATCTATATTACAGTTGTATCACCATCTCTTCACCGAACTATTGCACTTATACAATTTACCATTGTATTGGGTGTGTTGGGGACACAAGAGATTCTTTGTTATTTAGTTGCAGGGTTGTTTGAGAGAGACCATCTTCATCCTACGCCTCCCAAGGATTGATAAACCTTAGGTCATCCACTTCAGGGAAACTTGCTACTGTCCTACAAAACTCTGTAGTTGGATGCCCAACACGAGTCTACAAGAAGAAGATTGCGTAGTAGACATCAAGCACTTTTCTGGCACCGTTGCCAGGGAGGTGAGTGCTTGAAGGTATATCTTTAGATATTGCAATTGAATCTTTTATTTTCTTGTTTATCACTAGTTTAGTCTATAAAAGGAAACTACAAAAAAATGGAATTGAGTTTGCCTCATATGCTGCATCTTTTTAATGTTTTTCGTGAAAATGATGGAAAGGAAAATTATGCTCAAATCTTAGAAGAAGAAGTCAATACAATGTTTGGCACTAAATCTTTGAATGATGAGCATGATTGCAATGTTGTTAGTATGAATTCTTTGAATATCCATGATGCTAATGATATGCAAAGCCATAAGCTTGGGGATGCTATGTTTGATGAAGATGATATCTTTTGTTCCCCATGATTTGATGATAAAAGTTATTAAGATGATAGCATGCCTCCTATTTATGATGATTATGTTGATAAAAGTGGGTTTGGAAGAGTGTCAACTCTAGGAAATAATGATCCCACTATTTTGGAGTGTGTTGAATCTTATTGTTATAATTATGAAAGTGGATTTGGAGAGGTCATGACTTTATTTAATGATGATTCCACTATTTTGGAAGAGGTTCCAATTGACTGTGATAAAAAAGTTGCCATGTATGATGATTATTGTGATCACACCTATGTTATAAAAAGTAGTGATGGTTATATTTATAAAACTTGTCATAATTATGAATATCCTTTTTTTGAACATTACTCTTTTAATATGGGAACAATTTATAGTATTCGATTCTCTTATGATACTCCCATTATTATGAATGACAAGAAAATTGCTCATGTGGAGAGTAGTAAAATTTCTATGCCTATGCAGCATGAAAAGAGTGCTTTATGTGATAGTTATATTGTTGAATTCATTCATGATGCTACTAAAAATTACTATGATAGAGGAACATATGCTTTTACATATTGCAATAATATCGAGTTTCCTCTCTATGTGTTGAAGCTTTTTGAAGTCATGCTTGTTTTGCCTTCCTATGCTAGTTGATTCTTGTTCCCATAAATTATTTTCTCTCAAATCCTTATGCATAGGAAGTGGGTTAGACTTAAATGTGCTAGTCATGTGCTTCACAATGCTCCCATTATGTTTTAATTCTTATCTTTTATGTGAGCATCATTGAAATCATCATGCCCGACTAGAAAGGCATTAAAGAAAAGCGCTTGTCGGGAGACAACCCAATATTTACCCTACTATTTTTGTGTGTTCACATGATTAGGCTACTATAGTAATCATGTTTTATAGATTTTGTTTCAATAAAGTGCCAAGTAAAGCCTTTAGGATAGTTGTGGAGGATAGTTGACTTAATTGTGTGAAAAACAGAAACTTTTACACCCACTTCTGGAATTTTGTAAATTCATAGAAACTTTTGTAAATTCTCCGCGATAGGAACTTTGGAGTGACTCTTTATGGCACGTTGAGGGGTTGCGATATGATTTAATTATGTTATCATTGTTGAGTGACTTTGCACTTGTGAAAGTATGAACCCTAGGCCTTGTTTCCAAGCATTGCAATATCGTTTTTGCTCACTTTTATTACTATTTACCTTGCTGTTTTTATATTTTCATATTACAAAAACCTATATCTACTATCCATATTACAGTTGTATCACCATCTCTTCACCGAACTAGTGCACCTGTACAATTTACCATTATATTGGGTGTGTTGAGCACACAAGAAACTCTTTGTTATTTGGTTGCAAGGTTGGTTGAGAGAGACCATCTTCATCCTACACCTCCCACGGATTGATAAACCTTAGGTCATCCACTTGAGGGAAAATTGCTATTTTCCTCTGTGCTTGGAGGCGCAACACGAGTCTACAAGAAGGAGTTTGTGTGGTAGGCATCAATCGTCAAGTGGCTCTTCCTCACCATCTCAAGGGGCATCTTCGACATGGTGAATGTTGGAGATATGCCCTAGAGGCAATCATGTATGAGGATATTTCCTTGTGTTTATGAATAAAGATAGTCCTTGGACATTATTAATGATGTATATGAGCAAGTACGTGACTTGTTTGTGGGACTACGCATTGTATGATTACTTTCCTAAAAGGTCCCTAGTCAAAAGGGCTGTGTGGACGCGCAACCAACTAGACTAGCATATGACATGGTGGATGGCTTGGTCTCACTAGCCATGGATCATTGGATGCTAACCATATAATATGGACTCAGAAGGATCTGGTCGGATTCAAGTTGAGATAAGGTGTGAGTCGGACAGACCCAACTATGAGACGCAGCGATATGTCATATGTGAGTCTCTAGTACAACATATATGCTATGTCCTAAGACCTGAGCTGGCGCATGCACTCGGGATAGTGACAGACCTACTTTGGGCCAACCAAATGCTACTCCGTGACTGGGTAGTTACAAAGGTAGGTTTCAGGCTTGTCCAGGCCCATGCTGCGAGACATGGTCGAGCAAGATGGGATTTGCCCCTACGATCAGGAGAGATATACTATGGGCCCCTCGTGTGATCCGACTAAGATAAGCAAGGCCATGTGACAAGGATTATGAGATAATTCGGTTAGTGGTCGGCATCACTGGAAAGAGGTCAGGATAGCACAAGGATGACAAACTCGCCTTGAGCCTCACAACATATATTGTGTGGCAAAGGGAATGGAAGTGTGATGTATAGGTTCGCCAACCGGCTTCAATTTATGCTTGGTGGTTGGCACACCTTGCTAGAGGCTGCTACCAGCCGAGCAGGTCAGAGGTGATCCGACCTGCGACCAAGCCGACTTGAACCTAAGGGGTCGCGTGCTTAAGGGAAGGAACATGTAAGGCCGGGTCGGACTCCACGAGTCAGATGTGATCCTACTCGGATTTGGATATCAGCCGAACAGATTTTGGGCTTTAGGGTCCATGCGAGTCCCAAGTGTTGAGCCCGCGACGGATGCCTATATAAAGTGGAGGTGCGGCGCACTCATTCAGTTGATCGCTTCAGTGATGTCACTAGGGTTTGCATGTGTTGCGAATAGACACCTCCACTCACCGTCGGTTGTGTGATCGGACCTAGCATTCCTCCGCACGATGTTCCTGCTACACATGCGGATACAGTTAGAGGTGGTGCACTTGCGCCGCTCTGGAGAACCTGTACGAGGGATCCGATGACTGGATGTTCGAGGGAGATCGGACGAGGAGGAGATGAACCAAGCGTACGTGCTGCTCCAACTCTTCTTACGCTGCACGACACTGCGCGTCTAATGGTAATGATCTGTGATCCATTACCATAGCATGTTCCTGGTTGTTCTGCACCTAGGAAAATTTTAATTTGCAGTCGACGCACCCTACTGTAGAACCCCACAGTGAACACCCGCGACCCCTCGGCATATGCCATGTGGACGCGTTTGAGCGACCTCTACCTCGACAATCAACTTCAACACCGTGTCTTCCTTCAAGGAGAGTTCTCCATGCTACAACAAAACGATCTCTTGATCGATGATTATTGCACGCGGTTGAAGGTTCTCACTGATGAGCTCCGTGATGTCGGCATGACCATAAACAACTCCGTCCTCCTCACCAACCTCCTTTGGGGCCTCCACCTCGGACTCGGCCAGTCCGCCGCCAACCTCTCCCTCATCATGCCAACGTATGCCAAGGCTTTTAAGTATCTTCGCATGGAAGAGAAGCGCCTTCGCCACTCTACAAGACAGGCGACCCACACGGCTCTTCATGTCGGCCACGTTGGCGGCTCCAGCGCGCACCCACCCGCGCCCTGCCCTCCCTCCCAGGCTCGCCACCCGCGCCTTGATAACCCACAAGTATAGCGGATTGCAACAGTTTTCGAGGGTAGAGTATTCAGCCCAAATTTATTAATTCGACACAAGGGGAGCCAAAGAATATTCTCAAGTATTAGCAGCTAAGTTGTCAATTCAACCACACCTGAAAGACTTAATATCTGCAACAAAGTATTTAGTAGTAAAGTAATATGGAGGTAACGGTAACGGTGGCAAAAGTAACAGCAGCAGTTTTGTAGCGATCGTAACAGTGGAAACAGAAAAGTAACTTAGCAAAAATCAATATGTGAAAAGCTCGTAGGCAATGGATCAATGATGGATAATTATGTCGGATGCAATGCATCATGCAACAGTTATAACATAGGGTGACACAGAGCTAGCTCCAGTTCATCAATGTAATGTAGGCATGTATTCCGAATATAGTCATATGTGCTTATGGAAAAGAACTTGCATGGCATCTTTTGTCCTACCCTCGCATGGCAGCGGGGTCCTATTGGAAACTAAGGGATATTAAGGCCTCCTTTTAATAGAGTTATGAACCAAAGCATTATCACTTAGTGAATACATGAACTCCTCATACTACAGTCATCATCGGGAGTGGTCCCGATTTTGTCACTTCGGGGTTGCCGGATCATAACACATAGTAGGTGACTATTGACTTGCAAGATAGGATCAAGAACTCACATATATTCATGAAAACATAATAGGTTCAGATCTGAAATCATGGCACTTGGGCCCTAGTGAAAAGCATTAAGCATGGCAAAGTCATAGCAACATCTATCTTAGAACATAATGGATACTAGGGATCAAACCCCAACAATACTAACTCGATTACATGGTAAATCTCATCCAACCCATCACCGTCCAGCAAGCCTACGATGGGATTACTCACGCACAGCGGTGAGCATCATGAAATTGGTGATGGAGGATGGTTGATGATGACGATGCCGACGGATTCCCCTCTTCGAAGCCCCAAACGGACTCCAGATCAGCCCTCCCGAGGAAGATTAGGGCTTGGCGGTGGCTTCGTATCGTAAAACGCGATGAATCCTTCTCTCTAATTTTTTCTCCCGGACGTGAATATATGGAGTTGGAGTTGAGGTCTGTGGAGGTCCAGGGGGCCCACGAGGTAGGGGGCGTGCCCCCAGGGGGTGGGCGCGCCCTGCACCCTCATGGACAGGATGTGGGCCCCCTTACATTGATTTTTTCGCCAATATTTTTTATTAATTCCAAAACATGTCTCCATGGATTTTCAGGTTATTCAGAGAACTTTTATTTCTGCTGAAAACAACGTCAGTCTGGGTTAGTTCCATTCAAATAATGCAAGTTAGAGTCCCAAACAAGGGGAAAAGTGTTTGGAAAAGTAGATATGTTGGAGACGTATCACGCCTGCACCCTCTGGTGGTCGCTAACAGAAGGGTCAGAGGTGTCGCGACAGCCAGGCTCCCAACTCCAACATGGCATTGTGCCCTCCTGCCAACCCCGTTGCGCCCCCCACTCCACCATGGTTGTCGGGGTACAACCCATGGACGGGTGTAGTGCATGCGTATTCCATGCCCATCCTGCATCCAACTGCTCCGGGCATTCTCGGTCTGTGCCTGCCCCTATTCCCTCAGGGTATGGCGGTGTCGCGGCTTACGGTGGCCCCCCGTCGTATGGCGCTCCTGCGCTTTACGGTGGTGCCTCTGGTGGCGCATGGGACCCTGCGCTTCTTTCTGCTCTTCACGCCACGCCTTCGCCAATCAACTACAATGGCGGCAGCGACTGGTACATGGACACCGGGGCTAGCTCCCACATGGCTATGATACGTCTCCAACATATCTATAATTTGTTATTGTTCCATGCTATTATATTATCTGTTTTGGATGTTTTATATGCATTAATATGCTATTTTATATTATTTTGGGACTAACCTATTAACATAGAGCCCAGTGCCAATTCTTGTTTTTCCCTTGTTTTTGAGTTTCGTAGAAAAGGAATACCAAACGGAGTCCAAACGGAATGAAACCTCACGATGATTTTTCTTGGACCAGAAGACAACCAGGAGACTTGGAGATGAAGTCGAAGGAGCAACGAGGCGGCCACAAGGACGGAGGGCGCGCCCAGGGGATAGGGCGCACCCCTACCCTTGTGGGCCCCTCATGACCCTCCTGACCTAATTCTTTCGCCTATATATTCCCATATATCCCCAAACAAACAGGGGCATCCACGAAAACACTTTTTTTGCTACCGCAACCTTCTATACCCGTGAGATCCCATCTAGGGGCCTTTTCCGGCATCCTGTCGAAGGGGGATTCGACCACGAAGGGCTTCTACATCAACTCTATTGCCCTTCCGATGAAGGGTGAGTAGTTTACCACTGACCTATGGGTCCATAGCTATTAGCTAGATGGCTTCTTCTCTCTCTTTGATTCTTAATACCATGTTATCCTCGATGTTCTTGGAGATCTATTCGATGTAATACTTTTCTTGCGGTGTGTTTGTCGAGATCTGATGAATTGTGGATTTATGATCAACTTATCTATGAATATTATTTGAATCTTCACTGAATTCTTATATGCATGATTTGATATCTTTGTAATTCTCTTCAAACTATCGGTTTGGTTTGGCCAACTAGATTGGTTTTTCTTGCAATGGGAGAAGTGCTTAGTTTTGGGTTCAATCTTGCGGTGTCCTTTTGATACGTCTCCAACGTATCTATAATTTTTTATTGTTCCATGCTATTATATTATATGTTTTGGATTTTTAATGGGCTTTGTTATGCACTTTTATATTATTTTTGGGACTAACCTTTTAACCGAAGGCCTAGTGCAAATTGCTATTTTTTTTGCCTATTTCAGTGCTTTGCAGAAAAGGAATATCAAACTGAGTCCAAATGGAATGAAATCTTTGGGATAATCGTTTTTGGAACAAACGCAATCATGGAGACTTGGAGTGGACGTCAAGGAAGCAACGAGGCAGCCACGAGGAAGGATGGCGCGCCCAAGGGGTAGGCACGCCCCCACCCCGTGGGCCCCTCGTGGCTCCACCGACCTACTTCTTTCGCTTATATATACTCATATACCCCAAAAACATCCAGGAGCACCACGAAAACCTATTTCCACCGCCGCAACCTTCTGTACCCATGAGATCCCATCTTGGGGCCTTTTCCGGCGCTCCGCCGGAGGAGGAATCAATGACGGAGGGCTTCTATGTCAACACCATAGCCTCTCAGATGATGTGTGAGTAGTTTACCACAGACCTTCAGGTCCATAGTTATGAAGCTACATGGCTTCTTCTCTTTCTTTGTTTCTCAATACAAAGTTCTCCTTGATCTTCTTGGAGATATATTCGATGTAATACTCTTTGCGGTGTGTTTGTCGAGATCCGATGAATTATGGGTTTATGATCAAGATTGTCTATGAACAATATTTGATTCTTCTCTGAATTCTTATATGTATGATTTGATATCTTTGCGAGTCTCTTCAAATTATCAGTTTGGTTTGGCCTACTAGATTGATCTTTCTTGGAATGAGAGAAGTGCTTTGTTGGGGAACATAGTAATTTCAAAAAATTTCCAACGCACACGCAAGATCATGGTGATGCATAGCAACGAGAGGGGAGAGTGTTCATCCACGTACCCTCATAGACCGTAAGCGGAAGCGTTATGACAACGTGGTTGATGTAGTCGTACGTCTTCACGATCCGACCGATCCAAGCACCGAATGTACGGCACCTCCGAGTTCAGCACATGTTCAGCTTGATGACGATCCCCGGGCTCCGATCCAGCAAAGCTTCGGGGATGAGTTCCGTCAGCACGACGGCGTGGTGACAATGATGATGTTCTACCGGCGCAGGGCTTCGCCTAAACTCCGCGACGATATGACCGAGGTGGAATATGGTAGAGGGGGGCACCGCACATGGCTAAGGAACGAACCATAGATCAACTTGTGTGTCTATGGGGTGCCCCCTGCCCCCGTATATAAAGGAGGGAGGGGGGAGGCCGGCCGGCCCTTGTTGGGCGCGCTAGGAGGAGGAGTCCTCCTCCTAGTAGGAGTAGCACTCCTCCTTTCCTACTCCTACTAGGAGGGGAAGGAAGGGGGGGAGGAGGGG
>NC_041381.1:469133239-469164222 GCF_002162155.2 Triticum dicoccoides
ATGTGGCCCATTAACTCTCTGGGGGGGGGGGGTTCCGGTAACCCTCCGGCACTCCGGTTTTCTCCAAAATCACCCGGAACACTTCCGGTGTCCGAATATAGTCGTCCAATATATCAATATTTATGTCTCAACCATTTCGAGACTCCTCGTCATGTCCGTGATCACATCCGGGACTCCGAACAAACTTCGGTACATCAAAACTTGTAAACTCATAATAAAACTGTCATCGTAACGTTAAGCTTGCGGACCCTACGGGTTCGAGAACTATGTAGACATGACCTAGAACTATTCTCGGTCAATAACCAATAGCGGAACCTGGATGCCCATATTGGTTCCTACATATTATACGAAGATCTTTATCGGTCAAACCGCATAACAACATACGTTGTTCCCTTTGTCATCGGTATGTTACTTGCCCGAGATTTGATCGTCGGTATCCAATACCTAGTTCAATCTCGTTACCGGCAAGTCTCTTTACTCGTTCTGTAACACATCATCTTATAACTAACTCACTAGTTACAATGCTTGCAAGGCTTAGGTGATGAGTATTACCGAGAGGGCCCAGAGATACCTCTCCAACAATCGGAGTGACAAAACCTAATCTCGAATTATGCCAACCCAACATGTACCTTCCGAAACACCTGTAGAGCACCTTTATAATCACCTAGTTACGTTGTGACGTTTGGTAGCACACAAAGTGTTCTTCCGGTAAACGTGAGTTGCACAATCTCATAGTTGCAGGAACTTTGTATAAGTCATGAAGAAAGCAATAGCAACATACTAAACGATCAAGTGCTAGGCTAACGGAATGGGTCATGTCAATCACATCATTCTCCTAATGATGTGATCCCATTAATCAAATGACAACACATGTCTATGGTTAGGAAACATAACCATCTTTGATTAATGAGCTAGTCAAGTAGAGGCATACTAGTGACTTTATGTTTGTCTATGTATTCACACGTGTATCATGTTTCCGGTTAATACAATTCTAGCATGAATAATAAAAATTTATCATGATATGAGGAAATAAATAATAACTTTATTATTGCCTCTAGGGCATATTTCCTTCAGTCTCCCACTTGCACTAGAGTCAATAATCTAGATTACATAGTAATGATTCTAACACCCATGGAGTCTTGGTGCTGATCATGTTTTGCTCGTGAGAGAGGCTTAGTCAACGGGTCTGCAACATTCAGATCCATATGTATCTTGCAAATCTCTATGTCTCCCACTTGGACTTGGTCCCGAATGGAATTGAAGCGTCTCTTGATGTGCTTGGTCCTCTTGTGAAATCTGGATTCCTTTGCCAAGGCAATTGCACCAGTATTGTCACAGAAGATCTTCATTGGTCCCGATGCACTAGGTATGACACCTAGATCGGAAATGAACTCCTTCATCCAGACTCCTTCATTTGCTGCTTCCGAAGCAGCTATGCACTCCGCTTCACATGTAGATCCCGCTACGACGCTTTGTTTAGAACTGCACCAACTTACAGCTCCACCGTTTAATAAAAACACGTATCCGGTTTGCGATTTAGAATCGTCCGAATCAGTGACAAAGCTTGCATCGACGTAACCGTTTACGACTAGCTCTTTGTCACCTCCATATACGAGAAACATATCCTTAGTCCTTTTCAGGTATTTCAGGATGTTCTTGACCGCTGTCCAGTGATCCGCTCCTGGATTACTTTGGTACCTTCCTGCCAAGCTTATTGCTAAGCATACGTCAGGTCTGGTACACAGCATTGCATACATGATAGAGCCTATGGCTGAAGCATAGGGAACATTTTTCATTTTCTCTCTATCTTCTGCTGTGGTCGGGCATTGAGTTTGACTCAACTTCACACCTTGTAGCACAGGCAAGAATCCGTTCTTTGCCTGATCCATTTTGAACTTTTTCAAAATTTTGTCAAGGTATGTGCTTTGTGAAAGTCCTATTAAGCGTCTTGATCTATCTCTATAGATCTTGATGCCCAATATGTAAGCAGCTTCACCAGGGTCTTTCATTGAAAAACTTTTATTCAAGTATCCTTTATGCTATCCAGAAATTCTATATCATTTCCAATTAATAATATGTCATCTACATATAAAATTAGAAATGCTACAGAGCTCCCACTCACTTTCTTGTAAATACAGGCTTCTCCAAAAGTCTGTATAAAACCATATGCTTTGATCACACTATCAAAGCGTTTATTCCAACTCCGAGATGCTTGCACCAGTCCATAAATGGAACGCTGGAGCTTGCACACTTTGTCAGCACCTTTTGGATCAACAAAACCTTCCGGCTGCATCATATACAACTCTTCTTCTAGAAATCCATTCAAGAATGCAGTCTTGACATCCATTTGCCAAATTTCATAATCATGAAATGCAGCAATAGCTAACATGATTCGGACGGACTTAAGCATCGCTACGGGTGAGAAAGTCTCATCGTAGTCAACCCCTTGAACTTGTCGAAAACCTTTTGCAACAAGTCGAGCTTTATAGACAGTTATATTACCATCAGCGTCAGTCTTCTTCTTAAAGATCCATTTATTCTCAATGGCTTGCCGATCATCGGGCAAGTCAACCAAAGTCCATACTTTGTTTTCATACATGGATCCCATCTCAGATTTCATGGCTTCTAGCCATTTTGCGGAATCCGGGCTCATCATCGCTTCCTCATAGTTCGTAGGTTCATCATCGTCAAGTAACATGACTTCCAGAATAGGATTACCGTACCACTCTGGTGCGGATCTTACTCTGGTAGACCTACGAGGTTCAGTAGAAACTTGATCTGAAGTTTCATGATCATTATCATTAGCTTCCTCACTAATTGGTGTAGTTGTCACAGGAACTGGTTCTCGTGATGAACTACTTTCCAATAAGGGAGTAGATACAGTTATCTCATCAAGTTCTACTTTCCTCCCACTCACTTCTTTCGAGAGAAACTCCTTCTCTAGAAAGGATCCATTCTTAGCAACGAATGTCTTGCCTTCGGATCTGTGATAGAAGGTGTACCCAATAGTCTCTTTTGGGTATCCTATGAAGACACATTTCTCCGATTTAGGTTTGAGCTTATCTGGTTGAAGTTTCTTCACATAAGCATCGCAGCCCCAAACTTTAAGAAACGACAACTTTGGTTTCTTGCCAAACCACAGTTCATAAGGCGTCGTTTCAACGGATTTTGATGGTGCCCTATTTAACGTGAATGCGGCTGTCTCTAAAGCATAACCCCAAAATGATAGCGGTAAATCAGTAAGAGACATCATAGATCGCACCATATCAAGTAAAGTATGATTACGATGTTCGGACACACCATTTCGTTGTGGTGTTCCAGGTGGCGTGAGTTGCGAAACTATTCCACATTGTTTCAAGTGTAGGCCAAACTCATAACTCAAATATTCTCCTCCACGATCAGATCGTAGAAACTTTATTTTCTTGTTACGATGATTTTCCACTTCACTCTGATATTCTTTGAACTTTTCAAATGTTTCAGACTTGTGTTTCATCAAGTAGATATACCCATATCTGCTCAAATCATCTGTGAAGGTGAGAAAATAACGATACCCGCCGCGAGCCTCAACATTCATTGGGCCACAAACATCAGTATGTATGATTTCCAACAAATCAGTTGCTGGCTCCATAGTTCCGGAGAACGGCGTTTTAGTCATCTTGCCCATAAGGCACGGTTCGCAAGTACCAAGTGATTCATAATCAAGTGATTCCAAAAGTCCATCAGTATGGAGTTTCTTCATGCGCTTTACACCGATATGACCCAAACGGCAGTGCCACAAATAAGTTGCACTACCATTATTAACTCTGCATCTTTTGGTTTCAACACTATGAATATGTGTATCACTACTATCAAGATTTAATAAAAATAGACCACTCTTCAAGGGTGCATGACCATAAAAGATATTACTCATATAAATAGAACAATCATTATTCTCTGATTTAAATGAATAACCGTCTCGCATCAAACAAGATCCAGATATAATGTTCATGCTCAACGCTGGCACCAAATAACAATTATTCAGGTCTAAAACTAATCCCGAAGGTAGATGTAGAGGTAGCGTGCCGACCTCGATCACATCGACTTTGGAACCGTTTCCCGCGCACATCGTCACCTCGTCCTTGGCCAGTGCTCGCTTATTCCATAGTCCCTGTTTCGAGTTGCAAATATTAGCAACAGAACCAGTATCAAATACCCAGGTGCTACTACGAGCTCTAGTTAGGTACACATCAATAACATGTATATCACATATACCTTTGTTCACTTTGCCATCCTTCTTATCCGCCAAATACTTGGGGCAGTTCCGCTTCTAGTGACCAGTCTGCTTGCAGTAGAAGCACTCAGTTTTAGGCTTAGGTCCAGACTTGGGTTTCTTCTCTTGAGCAGCAACTTGCTTGTTGTTCTTCTTGAAGTTCCCCTTCTTCTTCCCTTTGCCCTTTTTCTTGAAACTAGTGGTCTTGTTGACCATCAACACTTGATGCTCCTTCTTGATTTCTACCTCCGCAGCTTTTAGCATTGCGAAGAGCTCGGGAATAGTCTTGTTCATCCCTTGCATATTATAGTTCATCACAAAGCTCTTGTAGCTTGGTGGCAGTGATTGGAGAATTCTGTCAATGACGCTATCATCCGGAAGATTAACTCCCAGTTGAATCAAGTGATTATTATACCCAGACATTTTGAGTATATGTTCACTGACAGAACTATTCTCCTCCATCTTGCAGCTGTAGAACTTATTGGAGACTTCATATCTCTCAATCCGGGCATTTGCTTGAAATATTAACTTCAACTCCTGGAACATCTCATATGCTCCATGATGTTCAAAACATCGTTGAAGACCCGGTTCTAAGCCGTAAAGCATGGCACACTGAACTATAGAGTAGTCATCAGCTTTGCTCTGCTAGACGTTCTTAATGTCGTCAGTTGCATCAGCAGCAGGCCTGGCACCCAGCGGTGCTTCCAGGACGTAACTTTTCTGTGCAGCAATGAGGATAATCCTCAGGTTACGGACCCAGTCCGTGTAATTGCTACCATCATCTTTCAACTTTGCTTTCTCAAGGAACGCATTAAAATTCAACGGAACAACAGCACGAGCCATCTATCTACAAACAAACATAGACAAGCAAAATACTATCAGGTACTAAGTTCATGATAAATTTAAGTTCAATTAATCATATTACTTAAGAACTCCCACTTAGACAGACATCTCTCTAGTCATCTAAGTGAACACGTGATCCAAATCAACTAAACCATAACCGATCATCACGTGAGATGGAGTAGTTTTCAATGGTGAACATCACTATGTTGATCATATCTACTATATGATTCACGCTCGACCTTTCGGTCTCCGTGTTCCGAGGCCATATCTACATATGCTAGGCTCGTCAAGTTTAACCTGAGTATTCTGCGTGTGCAAAACTGGCTTGCACCCGTTGTAGATGGACGTAGAGCTTATCACACCCGATCATCACGTGGTCTCTGGGCACGACAAACTTTGGCAATGGTGCATACTCAGGGAGAACACTTCTTGATAATTTTAGTGAGAGATCATCTTAAAATGCTACCGTCAATCAAAGCAAGATAAGATGCATAAAGGATAAACATCACATGCAATCAATATAAGTGATATGATATGGCCATCATCATCTTGTGCTTGTGATCTCCATCTCCGAAGCACCGTCATGATCACCATCGTCACCGGCGCGACACCTTGATCTTCATCGTAGCATCGTTGTCATCTCGCCAACTATTGCTTCTACGACTATCACTACCGCTTAGTGATAAAGTAAAGCAATTACAGGGCGTTTGCATTTCATACAATAAAGCGACAACCATATGGCTCCTGCCAGTTGCCGATAACTTCGGTTACAAAACATGATCATCTCATACAATAAAATATAGCATCACATCTTGACCATATCACATCACAACATGCCCTGCAAAAACAAGTTAGACGTCCTCTACTTTGTTGTTGCAAATTTTACGTGGCTGCTACGGGCTTTTAGCAAGAACCATTCTTACCTACGCATAAAAACCACAACGATAGTTTGTCAAGTTGGTGTTGTTTTAACCTTCGCAAGGAACGGGCGTAGCCACACTCGATTCAGCTAAAGTGAGAGAGACAGACACCCGCCAGCCACCTTTAAGCATGAATGCTCGCAACGGTGAAACCAGTCTCGCGTAAGCGTACGCGTAATGTCGGTCCAGGCCACTTCATCTCACAATACCGCCGAACCAAAGTATGACATGCTGGTAAGAAGTATGACTTGTATCGCCCACAACTCACTTGTGTTCTACTCGTGCAAATAACATCAACGCATAAAACCAGGCTCGGATACCACTGTTGGGGAACATAGTAATTGCAAAAAATTTCCTACGCACACGCAAGATCATAGTGATGCATAGCAAGGAGAGGGGAGAGTGTTCGTCCACATACCCTCGTAGACCGTAAGCGGAAGCGTTATGACAACGCGGTTGATGTAGTCGTACGTCTTCATGATCCGACCGATCCAAGCACCGAACGTACGGCACCTCCGAGTTCAGCACACGTTCAGCTCGATGACGATCCCCGGGCTCCGATCCAGCAAAGCTTCGGGGATGGGTTCTGTCAGCACGACGGCGTGGTGATGATGATGATGTTCTACCGGCGCAGGGCTTCGCCTAAACTCCGCGACGATATGACCGAGGTGGAATATGGTGGAGGGGGCACCGCACACGGCTAAGGAACGATTTGTAGATCAATTGTGTGTCTATGGGGTGCCCCCTGCCCCCGTATATAAAGGAGGGAGGGGGGAGGCCGGCCGGCCCTTGTTGGGCGCGCCAGGAGGAGGAGTCCTCCTCCTAGTAGGAGTAGGACTCCTCCTTTCCTACTCCTACTAGGAGGGGAAGGAAGGGGGAGAGGAGGGGAAGGAAAGAGGGGGGCGCCGCCCCCCCTCCTAGTCCAATTCGGACGAGAGGGAGAGGGGGCGCGCGGCCCTTCCTGGCCGCCCCTCTCTCTCCCCACCAAGGCCCATGTGACCCATTAACTCTCCTGGGGGGGGGGGTTCCGGTAACCCTCCGGCACTCCGGTTTTCTCCGAAATCACCCGGAACACTTCCGGTGTCCGAATATAGTCGTCCAATATATCAATATTTATGTCTCGACCATTTCGAGACTCCTCGTCATGTCCGTGATGACATCCGGGACTCCGAACAAACTTCGGTACATCTAAACTTGTAAACTCATAATAAAACTGTCATCGTAACATTAAGCGTGCGGACCCTACTGGTTCGAGAACTATGTAGACATGACCTAGAACTATTCTCGGTCAATAACCAATAGCGGAACCTAGATGCCCATATTGGTTCCTACATATTCTACGAAGATCTTTATCGGTCAAACCGCATAACAACATACTTTGTTCCCTTTGTCATCGGTATGTTGCCCGAGATTTGATCGTCGGTATCCAATACCTAGTTCAATCTCGTTACCGGCAAGTCTCTTTACTCGTTCTGTAACACATCATCTTATAACTAACTCATTGGTTACAATGCTTGCAAGGCTTAGGTGATGAGTATTACCGAGAGGGCCCAGAGATACCTCTCCGACAATCGGAGTGACAAAACCTAATCTTGAATTATGCCAACCCAACATGTACCTTCGGAAACACCTGTAGAGCACCTTTATAATCACTCAGTTACGTTGTGACGTTTGGTAGCACACAGAGTGTTCTTCCGGTAAACGTGAGTTGCACAATCTCATAGTTGCAGGAACTTTGTATAAGTCATGAAGAAAGCAATAGCAACATACTAAACGATCAAGTGCTAGGCTAACGGAATGGGTCATGTCAATCACATCATTCTCCTAATGATGTGATCCCATTAATCAAATGACAACACATGTCTATGGTTAGGAAACATAACCATCTTTGATTAATGAGCTAGTCAAGTAGAGGCATACTAGTGACTTTATGTTTGCTATGTATTCACACGTGTATCATGTTTCCGGTTAATACAATTCTAGCATGAATAATAAACATTTATCATGATATGAGGAAATAAATAATAACTTTATTATTGCCTCTAGGGCATATTTCCTTCATGCTTAGCTTTGGGTTCAATCTTGCGGTGTCCTTTCCGAGTGATAGCAGGGGCAACAAGGCACATATTGTATTGTTGCCATTGAGGATAAAAAGATGAGGTTTATATCATATTGCTTGAGTTTATCCCTCTACATCATGTCATTTTGCTTAATGTGTTACTCTGTTCTTATGAACTTAATACTCTAGATGCATGCTAGATAGTGGTCGATGTGTGGAGTAATAGTAGTAGATGCAGAATCGTTTCGATCTACTTGTCATGGACATGATGCCTATATACATGATCATGCATAGATATTCTCATAACTATGCGCTTTTCTATCAATTGCTCGACAGTAATTTGTTCACCCACCATAAGATATGCTATCTTGAGAGAAGCCACTAGTGAAACCTATGGCCCCCGGGTCTCTTTTCCATTGTATTATATCTCTTTTATTTAGATTGCATCTCGTTTACTATTTTGCAATCTTTACTTTTCAATCTATACAACAAAAATACCAAAAATATTTGTCTTATTATATCTATCAGATCTCACTTTTGCAAGTGGTCGTGAAGGGATTGACAACCCCTTTATCATGTTGGTTGCAAGGTTCTTATTTGTTTGTGCAGGTACAAGGCGGCTTGCGTGTAACCTCCCACTGGATTGATACCTTGGTTCTCAAAAACTGAGGGAAATACTTACGCTACTTTGCTGCATCACCCTTTCCTCTTCAAGGGAAAACCAACGCATGCTCAAGAGGTAGCACCTTTCCCAGTGACAGTAGGGGCAGCAAGGCACGTATTGTATTGTTTCCATCGAGGATAAAAAGATGGGGTTTTCATCATATTGCTTGAGTTAATTCCTCTACATCATGTCATCTTACTTAATGCATTAGTCCGGTCTTTATGAACTTAATACTCTAGATGCATGCTGGATAGCGTCGATGTGTGGAGTAATAGTAGTAGATGCAGAATCATTTCGGTCTACTTGACACGGGTGTGATGCCTATATTCATGATCATTGCCTTAGATATCGCCAGTAATTTGTTCGGCAGTAATTTGTTCATTGCTAGGTAGTAATTTGTTCACCCATCGTATTATTCGCTATCTTGAGAGAAGCCTCTAGTGAAACCTATGGCCCCCGGGTCTATTTTCCATCAGACAAGTTTCCGATCTACTATTCTTGCAATCTTTTACTTTCCGATCTATAAACCAAAAATACCAAAAATATTTACTTTATCGTTTATCTATCTCTATCTGATCTCACTTTTGCAAGTAATTGTGAAGGGATTGACAACCCCTTTATCCGTTGGGTGCAAGTTTGTTTGATTGTTCGTGCAGGTATTCGGTGATTTGTGCGTTGTCTCCTACTGGATTGATACCTTGGTTCTCAAATTGAGGGAAATACTTATCTCTACTTTGTTGCATCACCCTTTCCTCGTCAAGGGAAAAAACAACGGAAGCTCAAGAAGTAGCAGGCTTTAACTCCTGGTATCCTCTCCCATGCCTCTCCCTATCCTTTCTTCTCTCGCATCGTTGTTGGTGATGGCACAACACTTCCCATCACTCACCATGGCACATCTTCATGTCCTTTTCCTTCTTCTTGTTTAACTCTCAATAATGTGCTTGTCTCACCATCCTTAATCAAAAACTTGTGCTCTGTCCGTACTCTTACTCATGAACATCCTGTCACTGTTGAGTTTGATGCTCTTGATTATTCTGTCAAGGATGCCCACTCCCGGAAGGTTCTGCACCAATGTGATTCCCCCGACGACCTCTACCCATGCGGTACAATCACGAGCGGCGGTATGGTTGTTCTCCATGCCGACATCTCTCTTTGGCACGCTCGACTTTGTCACCCCAGCGCTGATGCTCTTTACAAAATTTTGCACACTTTACTTTTTCATGTAATAAATCGTCGGCTCATACCTGTCTTGCATATCGCATAACAAAACACGTTCATTTGCCGTTTTCATCATCTTCATCCATTGCTACTTTTCCTTTTGATGTTATTCATTGTGATGTTTGTTGGGAAATGTTGCATGGAAAACAAAGAAAAAATCTACGCACACGCAAGATCTATCCATGGAGATGTATAGCAACGAGAGGGGAGAGTGTGTCTACGTACCCTCGCAGACCATAAGCGGAAGCGTTTAGTAACGCGGTTGATGTAGTCGAACTTCTTCATGATCCAACCAACCAAGTATAGAACATACGGCACCTCCGTGTTCAGCACACGTTCAGCTCGGTGACGTCCTCGCCTTCTTGATCCAGCAAGACGGGCGAAGTAGTGGATGAGTTCCGGCAACATGATGGCATGGTGACGGTGATGGTGATGCTATCTCTGTAGGGCTTCACTGAGCACTCTGAAAATATGACCGAGGGACGAAACTGTGGAGAGGGGCGCCGCACACGGCTAAGATATTGTTGTGGTTATGTGTGGCGCCCCTCCCACATATATATAGGTGGGGGAAGAGGGGAGTAGCCAGGAAGCACCCCAAGTAGGGCCGCATCCTGCTTGGGCTCCTGCCCTGGCCACCCCACTTACCATATATGTCAGAGGGGGAAAGGAAAGGGGGAGTGGGAAGGAAGGGGGAGGCCGAATCCCCTCTTTCCTTTCTCCCATAGGCCGACTGCCATAGGGGGGTGTGCCAGCCCCTTGTGGGCTGGTATTCTCCCCTCTAATGGCCCAATAGGCCCATCATCCTCTCGGGATGTCTGGAACCCCTTCCGGTGATCCGATGACTACCCGGTGCACTCCGAAAATCTTCCGGAGTCCGAATATCATCGTCATATATATCAATCTTCACCTCCCGACCATTTCAGAGCTCCTAGTCATGTCATTGATCTCATTCGAGACTCCAAACAACATTCGGTCACCAAATCATATAAATCATATAACACTATATTGTCAACAAACATTAAGCGTGCGGACCCTATGGGTTTGACAATATGTAGACATGACCGAGTGATACATCCATTTTGCATCATGTTTTCCTATTGTTATTTATGTTGTTTTATTGTATAATAATGCTTTTTGGAGTAATTCTAATTCCTTTTCTCTCATAATATGCAAGGTATGCACTAAGGGGGAGAATTCTGGCAGCTGGAAATCTGGACCTGAAAAGGCTACGTCAAACTACCTATTCTGCACAACTCCAAATGAGTTGAAACTCCCCGAGGATTTTTATGGAATATTTAATTAATATTGGAGCAAATAAGTACCAGAGGAGGGCCACCAGGTGGGCACAACCCACCTGGGCGCGCCATGAGGCCCAGGCGTGCCCTGGTGGGTGCTCCCCTCCTCGGCCCACCTCCGGTGCCCATCTTCTGGTATATAAGTTATTTTGACCTACAAAAAATGAGGAGAGGACATTAGGGATGAACCGCCGCCGCCTCGAGGCGGAACTTGGGCAGGAGCACTTTTGCCCTCCGGTGGAGCGATTCTGCCGGGGAAACTTCCCTCCCGGAGGGGGAAATCATCGTCGTCATCATCACCAACAACTCTCCCATCTTGGGGAGGGCTATCTTCATCAACATCTTCACAGCACCAACTCCTCTCAAACCCTAATTCATCTCTTGTGTTCCATCTTTGTATCAAAACTATAGATTGGTGCTCGTGGGTGACTAGTAGTGTTGATTACATCTTGTAGTTGATTACTATATGCTTTATTTTGTGGAAGATTATATGTTCAGATCCAGTATGCTATTCAATACCCCTCTGATCTTGAGCATGTTTGTCGTTTTTGAGTAGTTACTTTCATTCTTGAGGTCACGGGAGAAATCATGTTGCAAGTAATCATGTGAACTTGATATGTGTTCGATATTTTGATGATATGTATGTTGCCATTCTCTTAGTGGTGTCATGTGAATGTCGACTACATGACACTTCACCATATTTGGGCCTAAGGGAATGCATTGTGGAGTAGTTATTAGATGGTGGGTTGCTAGAGTGACAGAAGCTTAAACCCCAGTTTATGCGCTATTCCGAAAGGGGCCGATTGGACCCAAAAGTTTAATGCTATCGTTAGAATTTATTCTTCATACTTATCTCATAGTTGCGGATGCTTGTGAGAGGGTTAATCATAAGTAGGAGGTTTGTTCAAGTAATAACAACTCCTAAGCACTGGTCCACCCACATATCAAATTATCAAAGTACCGAACATGAATTAAGCCAACATGATGAAAGTGACTAGATGAATTCCCGTGTACCCTAAAGAACACTTTGCTTATCATAAGAAACCGTTTTGGCATGTCCATTGCCTCAAAAGGATTGGACTATCTTGCTTCACTTTTGTTACTACTATCGTTACTTGCTCATTACAAATTATCTTGCTACGAAACTACTCTGCTACTCATAATTTTAGCACTTGTAGACATTACCTTGCTGAAAACCACTTGTCATTTCCTTCTGCTCCTTGTTGGGTTCGACACTCTTACTTATCAAAAAGGGCTACAATTTACCCCCTATACTTGTGGGTCATCACTGAGACAGCTCTTCGGTCAATAACCAATAGTGGAATTTGGATGCCCATATTGGTTTCTACATATTCTACGAAGATCTTTATCGGTCGAACCGTTATGACAACATACATAATTCCCTTTGTCTGTCGGTATGTTACTTGCCCGAGATTCGGTCGTCGGTATCTTCATACCTAGTTAAATCTCGTTACCGGAAAGTCTCTTTACTCGTTCCGTAATAAATCATCTTGTAACTAACTCCTTAGTCACTTTGCTTGCAAGTTTCTTGTGATGTGTATTACCGAGAGCGCCCAGAGATAGCTCTTCTATACTCAGAGTGACAAATCCCAATCTCGATCCATGCCAACTCAACAAACACATTCGAAGATACCTGTAGAGCATCTTTATGATCACCCAATTATGTTGTGAGGTTTGATAGCACATAAGGTATTCCTCCGGTATTCGGGAGTTGCATAATCTCATGGTCGAAGGAACATGTATTTGACATTCAAGAAAGCAATAGTAATAAACTGAACGATCATATGCTAAGCTAACAGATGGGTCTTTTCCATCACATCATTCTCCTAATGATGTGATCCCGTTATTAAATGACAAGACATGTATATAGTTAGGAAACCTTAACCATCTTTGATCAACGAGCTAGTCTAGTAGAGGCTTACTAGGGACACAATATTTGTTCATGTATTCACACATGTATTTTAGTTCCCAATCGATACAATTCTAGCATGAATAATAAACCTATATCATGATTTAAGAAATATAATAATAACCATTTTATTATTTCCTCTACGGCACATTTCCATAAGTGTCCCACTTGCACTAGAGTCAATAATCTAGTTGACATCACCATGTGATTAACACCCATAGTTCACACCGCCATGTAACCAACACCCAAAGAGTTTACTAGAGTCAATAACCTAGTTCACATCGCCATGTGATTAACACCCAAAAAGTACTAAGGTGGGATCATGTTTTTCTTGTGAGAGAAGTTTAGTCAACGGGTCTGTCACATTCAGGTCCGTATGTATTTTGCAAATTTCTGTGTCTACAATGCTCTGCATGGAGCTACTCTAGCTAATTGCTCCCACTTTCAATATGTATCCACACTGAGACTCAGAGTCATCTGAATCGGTGTCAAAGCTTGAATCGATGTAACTCTTTACGACGAACTATTTATCACCTCCATAACCGAGAAATATTTCCTTAGTTCTCTTAGGTAACTAAGGATAATTTTGATTGCTATCCAGTGATCTACTCCTGGATCACTATTGTACCCCCTTGCCAAACTCATGGCAAGGTACACAATAGGTCTGGTACACAACATGGCATACTTTATAGAACCTATGGCTGAGGCATAGGGAATGACTTTCATTCTCTCTCTACCTTCTGCCGTGGTCGGGCTTTGAGTCTTATTGAACTTCACACCTTGTAACACAGGAAAGAACTCTTTCTTTGACTGATCTATTTTGAACTTCTTCAAAACTTTGCCAAGGTATGTACTTTGTGAAAGTCTGATTAAGTGTCTCAATCTATCCCTATAGATCTTGATGCCTAATATGTAAGCAGCTTAACCGAGGTCTTTCATTGAAAAATTCTTATTCAAGTATCCTTTTATGCTATCCAAAAATTCTATATCATTTCCAATCAACAATATGTCATCCACATATAAAATCAGAAATGCTACAGAGCTCCCACTCACTTTCTTATAAATACATGATTCACCGCAAGTCATTATAAAATCATATGCTTTGATCACCTCATCAAAGTGTATATTCCAACTCCAAGATGCTTGCACTAGTCCATAGAGGGATCGCTGGAGCTTGCACACTTTGTTAGCACCTTTAGGATCGACAAAACCTTCTAGTTGCATCATATAAAACTCTTCTTTAAGAAATCCATGAAGGAATGCCGTTTTGATGTCCATTTTCCAGATTTCATAATTATAAAATTTGGCAATTGCCAACAAGATTCGGACTGACTTAAGCATCACTACGGGTGAGAAAGTCTCATCGTAGTCAACCCCTTGAACTTGTCGAAAACCTTTCGCGACAAGTCGAGCTATGTAGATAGTGACATTACCATCAGCGTTTGTCTTCTTCTTGAAGATCCATTTATTTTCAATGGCTTGCCGATCATCGGGAAAGTCCACCAAAGTACACACTTTGTTCTCGTACATGGATCCTATCTCAGATTTCATGGCCTCAACCATTTATTAGAACCTAGGCTCATCATAGCTTCTTCATAGTTCATAGGTTCGCCATGGTCTAATAACATAACTTCCAGGACATGATTACTGTACCACTCTGGTACAGAATGTGCTCTACAACCTACGAGGTCCAGTAGTAACTTGATCTGAAGTTTCACGATCATCATCATTAGCTTCCTCTCTAGTTGGTGTAGGCATCACGGGAATAGTTTTATGTGATGTTCTACTTTCCAATTCGAGAGAAGGTACAATTACCTCATCAACTTCTACTTTCCTCCTATTCACTTCTTTCGAGAGAAACTCCTTCTCTAGAAAGGATCCATTCTTTGGCAACAAAGATCTTGCCTTCGATCTGTGGTAGAAGGTGTACCCAATAGTTTCCTTAGGGTATCCTATGAAGGCATGCTTCTCCGATTTTGGTTCGAGCTTATCAGGCTGAAGCCTTTTGACATAAGTGTCGCATCCCCAAACTTTAAGCAACGATAGCTTAGGTTTCTTGCCAAACCACAATTCATACGGTGTCATCTCAACGGATTTGTATTGTGCTCTATTTAATGTGAATGCGGCTGTCTCTAATGCATGACCCCAAAATGATAGTAATAAATTGATAAGAGACACCACAGAACACATTATACCTAATAAAGTACGGCTACGACGTTCGGATACACCACTACGTTGTGGTGTTCCAGGTGGCATTGTTTTAAATAAACACCAAACTCATAACTCAAACATTTGCCTCCACTATTAGATCGTAGAAACTTTATTTTCTTGTTACGATGATTCTCCACTTCACTCTAAAATTCTTTGAACTTTTCAAATGTTTCAGACTTAAATTTAGTGAAGGGATCATCTTATAATGCTACTGCCGCTCTAAGCAAAATAAGATGCATAAAGGATAAACATCACATGCAATCAAAATATGTGACATGATATGGCCATCATCATCTTGTGCTTTTGATCTCCATCTCCAAAGCATCGTCATGATATCCATTGTCACCGGCTCAACACCTTGATCTCCATTGTTGCGTCGGGGTCGTCTCGCCAAGTATTGCTTCTACAACTATTGCTAACACATAGCGATAAAGTAAAGCAATTACATGGCGCTTGCATATCATACAATAATTAAGAGACAATCCTAAGGCTCCTGCCGGTTGTCGATATTACAAAACATGATCATATCATACAACAACGTATATCACATCACATCTTGACCATATCACATCACAACATGCCCTGCAAAAACAAGTTAGACGTCATCTATTTTGTTGTTGCAAGTTTTACGTGGGTGCTATGGGCTTCTAGCAAGAACCGTTCTTACCTACGCAAAAACCACAATGTTGATTTATCAAGTTTGCTGTTTTAACCTTCTTCAAGGATCGACCATAGTCAAATTCGATTCAACTAAAGTAGGAGAAACACACACCCACAAGCCACCTTTATGCAAAACAAGTTGCATGTTTGTCGGTGGAACCGGTCTCATGTGCGTGGACATGTAAGGTTGGTCCGGGCCGCTTCATCCCACAATAACTCCGAATCAAAATAAGACATTGGTGGTAAGTAGTATGACTATCACCACCCACAACTCTTTGTGTTCCACTCGTGCATATCATCTACGCATAGACCTGGCTTGGATGCCACTGTTGGGAAACGTTGCATGGAAAACAAAAAAGTTCTACGCACATGCAAGATCTATCCATGGAGATGTATAGGAATGAGAGGGGAGAGTGTATCTACGTACCCTCGTAGGCTGTAAGCGGAAGCGTTTAGTAATGCAGTTGATGTAGTCGAACTTCTTCATGATCCAACCGATCGAGTACCGAATGTACGGCACCTCCGCGTTCAGCACACGTTCAGCTCGGGTGACGTCCTCGCCTTCTTGATCCAGCAAGACGGGCGAAGTAGTGGATGAGTTCCGGCAACATGATAGTGTGGTGACAGTGATGGTGATGCTATCTCCACAGAGCTTTGCCTAAGCACTACGAAAATATGACCGAGGGACGGAACTGTGGAGAGGGGCGCCGCACACGTCTAAGAGATTGTCGTGGTTATATGTGGCGCCCCCTCCTACATATATATAGGTGGGGGAGAGGGGAGCAGCCGGGAGGCGCCCCAAGTTGGGCCAAATCCTACTCGGGCTCCTGCCCTGGCCGCCCCCCCTCCCCCCTACCATATATGTCGGAGGGGGAAAGAAAATGGGGAGAGGGAAGGAAGGGGGAGGCCGAATTCCCTCTTTTCTTTCTCCCATAGGCCGATTGCCATAGGGGGTGCGCCAGCCCCTTGTGGGCCTGTGTGCTCCCCTCTATGGCCCAATAGGCCCATCATCCTCCCGGGGGTGTCCGGAACCCCTTCCGGTGATCCAATGACTACCCGATGCACTTTGAAACTCTTCCGGTGTCTGAATATTATCATCCTATATATCAATCTTTACCTCTTGACCATTTTGAAGTTTCTCGTCATGTCTGTTATTTCATCTGGGACTCCAAACAACATTCGATCACCAAATCATATAACTCATATAACAATATAGCGTCAACGAACGTTAAGCGTGCAGACCCTACGGGTTCGAGAACTATGTAGACATGACTGAGACACCTCTCTGGTCAATAACCAATAGCGGAACCTGGATGCCCATATTGGTTCCTACATATTCTACGAAGATCTTTATCGGTCGAACTGTTATGACAACATACATAATTCCCTTTGTTTGTCGGTATGTTACTTGCCCGAGATTTGATCATCGATTTCTTCATACCTAGTTAAATCTCGTTACCGGCAAGTCTATTTACTTGTTTCGTAATATATCATCTTGTAACTAACTCCTTAGTCACTTTGCTTTCAAGCTTCTTGTGATGTGTATTACCGAGAGAGCCTAGAGATACCTCTTCGATACTTGAAGTGGCAAATCCCAATCTCGATCCATGCCAACTCAACAAACACCTTCGGAGATACCTGTAGAGCATCTTTATGATCACCTAGTTACGTTGTCACGTTTGATAGCACACAAGGTATTTCTCCGGTATTCGGGAGTTCATGATCTCATGGTCGAAGGAACATGTATTTTACATTCAAGAAAGCAATAGCAATAAACTGAACAATCATATGCTAAGCTAACAGATGGGTTTGTTCCATCATATCATTCTCCCAATGATGTGATCCCGTTATCAAATGACAACACATGTCTATGGTTAGGAAACCTTAACCATCTTTGATCAATGAGCTAGTCTAGTAAAGACGGACTAGGGACACGATATTTGTTCATGTATTCACACATGTATTTCGGTTTCCAATCAATACAATTCTTGCATGAATAATAAACCTTTGTCACGATTTAGGAAATATAATAATAACCATTTTATTATTACGTCTAGGGCATATTTCCATCAATGTTTGGACCTCTCCGGTGCCTAGCAATCCGGGCTTCTCATATTACCTAGTGATTTTAGATTATTTTTCTCACTTCACTTGGACTTTTCTGTTACGCCGTAAATCCGATGTAGCCTCGACTCTCCATGCCTTTTATGCTTATGTCGCTACCCACTTTGATCGCACCATTGCTCATCTTCAAACGGACAACAAAAAAGAATTTGATAATCTCTCTATTCGACACCTCCTATCCACTCATGGCACTATTTTTCGCCTCACCTGCCCTTACACATCACAACAAAACGGTCATGTCGAACGTGTTCTTTGCACCCTTAATGAGTGTGTCCGTGCTTTGCTTTTTCATTCACACATGCCCACACGGTTTTGGCCCGATGCTCTTGCCACCGCAACTCTTCTTCTGAACATCCGGCCTTGCAAACCACGGTGGAGCTACACACCTCATCATCTCCTATTCGGGTCTCCTCCATCCTATGACGATCTTCATGTTTTTGGTTGCTTGTGTTATCTTAATATCCTAGCCACCACGCCACATAAACTTGCGTCTCAGTCTCTTGCATGCGTCTTTCTTGGATATCAACCTAACACTAAAGGGTTTCGCTGCTATGACCCCGGCCGTGTCTCATCGTGTATTCGTCTCACGGCACGTTTACTTTGATGAGGTTGTTTTTCCCTTCTAGTAGGTCTCGCCAACAGTGCCCACGTCCCCGGGTGCACTTGCTCGTCGGCCTCGTGGAGCCCTTGAGCTCCATGCGCCGAGATCGCATGCTGCACATCCGGTCGCATGCTCGGCCTCCTCGGCTAGGACCACACCGCCGACTCAAGAGGAGTCAGCCCCGCCTTCGCTGGCTCAGGAGGAGCCGGCAGGGCCGGCCCATAGATATATGGAGCCGAGGGGCAAGAAAGCAATAAGGGGCCCTTGTTTACTCATAAGCTCAAAATATTTTATACTTCCTACATCCCAAAATAAGTGTCTCGACTATCGAGACACTTATTTTGGGATGGAGTCGAGACACTTATTTTGGGACGGAGGGAGTATTTCAAAAGCAAAGTAATATCTAGTACATAGCTTCTTAATTTGGACTCTAAAACTGATAGTACAATTGATTTATAGATCAAGTGAACTAATGAAATGATGTAGTTTGGCAAAAGCTCGATTTCCACAATAGCTTGTATTCCTAAATTTGAATGGAGACTTCATTTCTCAGCTGGTTGTTCTTCAACACTTACTATGGCCAATTGATTCTAGGGGATCTCTAGAAGAACTACCAGGTCTGAAAAAATTGTCAAGTGATCCTTTTAGGGATTTTACCTCTTCATCTATTTGCTTTTTTATCTTCCTTTTGTTACTACCAAATAAATACTTTCTAGAGGACATATCACTAAACAAGAACAATCAACATAAAATGATTAAAACAGGGAACAAAAGCACCTGAATGTGGATGTAGGTGGCCAAATCAGCAGATCCTCAGGTTGAAGTCAGCACGAATGAGAACACAACACCATGAACTAAATAAATTGCGTGCCCCGCTTCTCCAGTTCAGCAGCTCTCCTAATCTCGAGCACTCACACTTTGATCCATTGAAGTCTGAAGAGTAGAAAATAAGATGAAGAGATGTGGAGTCGTTGGAGGGCACATCTATTTAATTGAAAGGAGGAACATGATTATGGGGAGGAAGAAAAGAAGAACATGTACTGTCTCCAAGTCCCAACATCTAGCTGATGGGGAACGAGCCGAACATAGAAGAAGGAAGGAGAGCCGATTTGCGCCTTTAGTCCCCATTAATGGTCGGCGACGATCTAGGAATCAGAGACGCACGGGAACAGCGACACTGGTTTTGGAGTCTGGGATTTGGGGAAGAGGAGTCTAGGGGCACGAGAAAGAGCAACGCTGAGCGGGCCCTCTTTACTCTCGCTGTTTTTTCTGGGCTTCCTAGTATCATAGAGGAAATAATACCTGGGTTGGGGGCCCTGCCTACCGGGGCCCAGGGCGGGCGCCCTGTTTGCCCTTCCTATGGGCCGACCCTGGGAGCTGGCCTCCCCTTCGTCCTCATCGGCGCTGGTTTAGGGGAGCCGCCCTCTGTAGGTGCATCGGCTCCTCCATCCCCAACTCTGGACGGGTCCTCCGACACTCCTTCGCTCGCCTTCACCGGCTCGGTGGCTGCCTCCACGGCGGGTCCTCGTCTGGCCCCTCGGTCGTCTCATCAGCTAGGCTCGAGGCCTCGTCGCTACCCCCTGCGGCTTCGCCCGCGGCCCCGTCTCTACCTCCCACGATCGTGGTTGAGGTTCCTTGTCGTTGTAGTCCTCGTCCACCTCCTCCACCGCCTCATCCTTCCATGGTGGCGCGTGCCAAGGACGGTATCCGCCAGCTGAACCCATGCTACCACAACCTCAGTGTGACGACCATCTCCCCATTACCGCGCTCGGTGCACTCTACGTTTAGTGATACACACTGGCTTGCAGCTATGCATGCGGAGTATGATGCCCTCATTGAAAACCAGACCTAGACGTTGGTTCCTCGTGCTCCCGGCGCCAACATCATCACTGGCAAGTGGGTTTTTTTGGCTTAAACTCCTTCCGGATGGCTCTCTCGACAGGTAGAAAGCTCATCATATCATTTGAGGCTTTGCACAATGTGCCAGTGTTGACTTATCTGAGACTTTCTTCCCCGTCGTCCGGCCATGATTCATGTCGTCCTTCAGCTGGCCGCATCTCGCCAATGGCATGTACATCAGCTCGACATCAACAACGCCTTCCTATATGGTCATCTTAAGGAGTGTGTTCTTTGTCAGCTGCCCGCTGGTTTTGTCGACCCACATCGACTGAATGATGTATGTCTATTATCACAGTCCTTATACCGCCTGGATAGGCCCCTCGTGTGTGGTATCAACGCATTGCGGTGTTTCTTTCTGCTCCCGCTTTCCGCAGCACCACCTCTGAGGCTCTGACACATCGTTATTCATGCTCCATCGGATGATCATGTCGCCATGCTCCTTTTGTATGTTGATGATATTGTCATCACTGCATCCAGTGCGGACCTCCTTCACAACATCGTTGGTTGTCTTGGCTCCGAGTTTTTCCTGAAGGACCTGGGCGCTTTGCACTTCTTCCTCGGCATTAATGTGCGACATGATTCTCCTGGGTTCTTCCTTCATCAAGGGCAGTATGCTCTTGACCTGTTGGACTGTGCTGGCATGACCGACTGTAAGCCCACTGCTACACCTGTCGAGGCCAAGCCGAAGCTCTCTGCCACTGATGGACGCCGCTCTCTACCGCAGCATTGTTGGTGCGCTCTAGTACCTCATGCTCACCACACTAGACATTCATTTTGCCGTGTAGCAGGTTTGCTTGCATATGCACTCGCCTCGTGATGTTCACTGGTCTCTGGTCAAGTGCATTCTTCGGTATATTAATGGCACGCTGACCTACGGTCTTCATCTTCGCGCCTCCGCCTCCACCAAGTTTCTCGTTTATGCAGATGTGGATTGGGTTGGCTGTCCTGACACTCGACGATCCATGTTGGGTTACTGTGTCTTCTTCGGTGACTCTCTTGTCTCGTGGTCCTCTAAGCGGCAGCCCACTGTCTCATACTTGAGTGTTGAGGCCGAGTACCGCGCTGTTGCCAACGTCGTTGTTGAGACTTGTTGGCTGTGTCATATACTTGGTGAACTTCGGGTCTCAATCTTGAAGGCTACGGTGGTTTTCTGTGACAATGACTCCGCCACCTACCGCGTGGCCAATCTGGTGCAACATAAGCGCACTAAACACATTGAACTTGATGTTCACTTCGTCCACGAGAAGGTCCAGTTGGGTCAGCTTTGTGTTCTTCATGTGCCGATTACCCAACCGTTCGCCGACATGACCAAAGGGTTGCCAACCGCAGCATTCCAGGAGTTCCGTTCCAATCTTTGCATCGCCAACGCCGACACTTCGACTGCGGGGGGTGTTGAATGTGACATATCTGTACCTATCTCCAATTGATCTCTCTATGATCTCTAGCCTTGTTTAGTTTGACTTCTAGAGATATGGTAGGATTAGTTGGCTTGTCACGCAAGACATCTCCAGTATATATTGTAACCAACTCCGATGAATACAATTGAGTTGCATCCAATACCTTTCTACAATAGTGAACCAAACGCTAACCCTAACAGAGAGGATAAGATGACATACAGAGCAACATAAGAGGATGCAGGTGCGCAGTTCGTCATGTCGTCAAGGAGGTGGTCGGCGTCGGGGAAGAAATCGTTGTTGCTGAATTTGTTGTCAGGGATGTCGCTTCTCGCACCCACGATGAACAAGGATCTAGTAGTCGCGCAAAGGCGCTCCCCAAAAATTTGATCACCCCTCTCCCGTACTGGATCACAAGAGATGAAGTTTTGGGGGCATGCTTCTATCTCACTCCTCGGTGCACGCCGAGAAGTGAGATAGGAAAGTGGTAGGTGGCACAATGCTCAGGAATAGAGGAATGTAAATGTGTCTCGTCCAGGAACAGGTGCGACCTTTTACAAGCTAGGCAAGTTGCAATTGACCTGTTGGTAGTGGGGAATATAAACAGACACCCACTAGGGAGATAATGAGAAACAATCCTTGCAATTGTTCAGATTTGTCTCCCTCTCAAGAGGCAAAACGTTTCAACTTCTTTTTCTAGTGTGACAAAATTAGGGCAGCGTGTGAGGCGGGCAGTGATGGAGAAGCACGTGTGTATGTGCTCTCTTCTCAAGCTCCTAGTGGTAATGTGAAACAAATCTCCTTAAAGGTTGGTCTCACACATCCTTCGCCAGCGGGGTAGGACCAAACTATACACATCACTTTGTTATGCATGAATGGGCCAATGTCCATATGGGCCTACATGATTAACTATGAATTATTGGCAATATTCTAAAATATTAAATGTGCTAGGTCCATTGATTCCAACAGCCCCTACTAGATCCAGAGGCACATAAAATTTACCTATGGTCCAAAACATTGTTAATATAATGGTGTTTCAGTTATGACTGTTAATTTGAACTTGCATCTAGGACTTCATGCTACACTCGTTCACAACTTGAACAGTGGACTATACCTTGAACTGCAAATTTTATGCAAACAAGTTTCATGTAAAAGTCCTAATACCGCGGGTAGCAGAATATACGTCATACTCTGGGGCATCTTCATGAGTTTATTAGAGAGCACCCAACTCTCACAGACTGCAACATTTAACAGTCTAACTCATATAGATGTGTTCTTTCAAGTTGTTATGTAGGACAACATATATGCCTACTCAAGCCTTCCAGAACACATTAAGATAAATATCAGCCTGCCATACAGATTAGATGAGAAATGCATCATAACAAAGAGGATCTTATAAAACAAATATTCTCCTCTCAGTTATGCAATAGCTTGTCGACCTTGTTAAGATGGTCTTCTTGCAAAACTTCTAGGAAACAGTAGCACCACCAAGTACTATTGGATTCCTAGTATAGTGAAGTCCATAACTCGCGGTACCTTTTAGATAGTGCATTATCCTCTCAATAGCATGCAATGAACATCTTTCGGGTTTGAAACAAACCGGCTTAGTTTAATCACAGCAAACAAGATGTCAGGCCTCGTAACGCTAGCTAAATACATAAGCGAGCCAATTATTTGGGAATGTCTTAGTTGATCCTTTCTTTCTCATTCATTCTTTTGAATCAACACACTCGGATCATAAGGTGTTGGAGAAGGTTTACAATCAAAATATCCAAAGTGACTCAAAACCTTCTCCACATAGTGAGACTACAACAAAGTGATCCCACCATCATCACCTCTCAAAAGCTTGATGTTCAAGATAACATTAGTTACTCCATGGTCTTTCATCTCAAAGTTATGATTTAGAAAATCTTCCACTTCCTCAATGACCTTGAGATTTGTACCAAATATAAGTATGTCTTCAACATAAAGACATAATATTACTCCCTCGCCCCCACCATGGCGATAGTACACACACTTACCTGCTTCATTTGCAACAAAGCGTGTAGATGTCATAGTTCTTTCAATCTCCTCGTGTCATTGCTTAGGTGCTTGTTTTAAGCCATAGAAAGATTTAAACAACTTACACATTTTTCCTTGTAAATTTTCACCTCCAACTCCTTATTTAAGAAAGTTGTCTTTAATGAATGGAAAATTTGTGTGAGGCATCCAATGAGAGTAATACTCGAATGGTGGTCTTTCCGGCCACATGCGCATAAGTATCAAAGAATAAACCAGATCTTGTGGCAATATTCTGAAATATTTGATGGGTTGGGCCCAATAATTCCAACTGTTGAGTTATGTTGAAGCCCTTCTTTAGAAGAAACCAAATCTTGTCGCAAGCACCATGCTGATGATCATCTGAGCTGGCCCTTCAGCTCACCGAACTGAGATGTCTAATGTGTGTGAGGCATTGTCGCTCATGTAATCATCTTGGGCTGTATAAAAATGATATTTGAGTTCATGTCCCTAGCAACTAGCTGGGGAACTTGCCTAGCTTGGATAGACTTGGCATTTTGTTGTTGAGCCGGACCTAGTTGTATCACCTTTTCTCGCTTTTACCTTTGTTTGAAATGATGTGAACCTGGTTGGTGGTTTCATTATATATGGAGCCAGTGAGAGCCTCACTTTTTCTTAAAAACACCCATATGCATTGCACGCACAATGAACAGTAACATTGAAGAACATAAAAGAAATTAGAATAAAAATTAAGCATTATATCTTTGATTATGACCAAATGTTTCAGGCGCTTACAAAATTTGGTGGCCAAATAACATCCTATGACCTCGAGACAAACAAAACAAAAATTCTACTCAACTGTGCACAAAAGTTTAAGCACTAATTTTGTTATTTTTTGTACGGAGCTCCTCGGATGTCATTTGGTCACCAAGGGGACGCTCTTAAGAGGCGTGTGGATTGAGGCGTGCATCTGCATGCCTTGATTAGACATGGCATAGGTGGGGCCTCAACCCACTGACGGACGTCGCCTTGACCAACTGTCAACATGATCATGTGGTCCGGCTCGACTAGTCGGAGAAGCTTTGGTTTGGTCCGGTGGAACCAAGACTGGATCGATTAAAATTCAGAAAGTGTTACGCAGGAACATTGGCGGCTTGGCAGGAACATGCTCCTGCTAAGTCCGGCTTACTTCATCAACAATTCATGACCGGACGGTCCTCTCTCGACAGATGGGCCGACTTCGAGGACCAGGCCGACCATATCAGGTCGGCGGCGGGACACAGGACTTCATTTTCCTGTGCATTTTGTCCTCACTTGTGCGCACCCGGGAGTAACTTCCCGATCGGTCACCCATCCTGAAATTACTCCAAGTTGATCACACTTAACTTTGGAGTCCTTTCCGAATGAGCTCCCAGAAAAGAAGAATTTCCTTATTGATATGAGTAGTCTATCATCCCTATTAAGCCAGGTTATCACATACACCCCCACTCAAAGGAACCGACGTCTTCGTCGGGCCATAGGAACGTTCCCTCTTGGCACATACGTCTGTGCCTCCAGTCCGACACACGTGGCATGTTGTGTGCCACGACGGGTCACAAACGTCATGCACAACATGACCACACACCTGTCCGCAAACATCCGTGTAACCGGGAGGGTCGGCTCTAATACCAACTTGTATTGCTCCGGACTCACCCGCCAGCGGTCGTTACTCCTGGCGGGATCTAGACTGACCCCACAGATCAATACTAGTCTTTCCTGCGCAATTTTTCCTCACTCGTGCACACCCGGGAGTAACTTTTCGGTCGGTCACTCGTTCTGAAATTACTCCAAGTTGAGCATGCTTAACTTTGGAGTTCTTTCCGAATGGGCTCCTCGAGAAGAAGGAATTCCTTATTGACATGAATAGTCTATCATCCCTTTTAAGCCAGACTATCACAATCACCTTGCTGTTGGTTGGCCCAAGTAGGCCGTCTCGAAGACCCCTAGGTCGGTTTCCACCCTGGGCCATCATGTCGACCCATGGGTCTTATAGAAGGAAGATTCTGGAAGCCTTGTTGTTCAAGCCAAGGAAGCCAAATACATGGAGGACTCACCTCGACATAGCCGACTAGGTCCATATAACCCTAGGGGGGCTAGTAACCTATATAAGCCATGGCCGAGCTAGTCGATAGGGACCTAAACCTTACATTGAGATCAATCCCTCGATTGTGCCTTGTACATTGTACACCGCGTCGCAATACAACACGAGCAGGAGTAGGTTATTACCTCCATCGAGAGGGCATGAACCTGGCTAAATCCGGTCGCATGTTTCACTTCTGATCTATTCACCTAGCCAAGATACCCTATAGTGGGCAAACATTTAGTCATCAAACCCTACATTTTCTATGTGCCTTGTACTGATTTCTCAACAAGATTTAACATTTGTGTGCATGTTGCATCAAAAAAAATCAAGGATGGACACACAACTCATCGAATTCTCTGACAACTTCAATATCTACATCCCTTCCTACGACCATCCAATGTCTTTTATAGTCTTGCACCCCTTTACTTATCATAACGTGTTTTTCTTATTATCTACTCCTTTATTCACAAGGCAGCATTACGTATTACAACTAACAAATACTACAATCAACTTTACAGTTAAAAAGTAAAAGGAACTACAATCAAGTTTAGTCTACTTCAATACGAGCTTCATATCAAGTGTGTAATTGTGTAATGATTTTAAGCTTCACACAAACTCTGGTGAATTCAAAGAGACATCAAGTTCCCTATTTACCGAAACAATGAAGAACTTTAATTAGGTTGACTTATCATACACGGCTCAAACACTTATGTACAACTTTCAGTGCTAGTCCAGTTTGTGTATATGTTTGGTCTTTAATTTCATCAACCGAGTATGCTGGAATATCAAGTTGCAAAAGGTGAAGCTAGAGACGTCGATTTCAAAGAACCTTGATAAAACTTTAAGTTTTATCACGGATCTCTGTCATTCATGGTTTAAATTTGTTGGATCTGGTAGTATTTTTAGGTGAATACTAAAGTCAGAACCTTTGCTAAACAATATAAATAGAGGCAAAAGTGAATACTACCTTTAAACTTTTCCGAGAAAAAATGAACCAGTAGCACAAATTTGCTAAATAATTGCTCAGGTTAGAATAAAGCTTATCACAAATAAAACAAGCACCAAGACCACAAAATTCTGCAATCCAGATATTCTCTGTCTCAGTCCAGATGGTAGTAGTACTAGACAAACACAAACAATATATTCTCTATGGCCTGTTGTCCCAGAAAAGCATGTTCATCCAAACACAAGCCAGAGAGTATGCCTGATTTTCATTTGCCAATGTTGAAGGGTACAATAGACTGCTCAAGTGTGAATCTGTACTATAACCGACCACCAAAACTCTTGCAAAAACCGATGCCCACGTCGAGGCTCTTCTCAGTGAAGTCTTAGCTATCCTTTCTTTCCTTCAGCAGGACAGCCGGACCAAGCTGAACCCCAGTAACCTTGTCACTATTGATACAACACAATGTACAACACCTTTGAAATGAACAGCTACAGAATAAATGCAATTACAACAGAGAAACCCCTGAAAACTCAAAACTATCGCTGTCTACTCTGGCCTCGCTCCGGAAGAATAATGTTTGCATTTCAACTACAAGAATGATATTTATACCAACTCCATGAGAAGAGGGTCTCCTTTGGACATAAGCCGGATTACCTTGATGAAATCAATCTCGTTCATCACTTTAACTGGGAAAACAGCAGGTGACTGAGCTGTATAAATACTTGAGAAAGTCTCATTGGCTGCCAAGTTGGTCTTGAAAACTGTTCCGGCCAGAGCTTCGGAATCAAAATTTTGAGGCGAGTCCATCGCCAAGAAGAACATCGGGACCGCAATCTTATGATGCAGATCCAAACTGCCAACGAGACCCACAAGATCACCGAAGTCCTCAACAAACTGTCGGGGCACATAAAACAGTTCGCTGCCACAGAACACAATCTTATCTTCGCCCATGCTTTCTTTATACTTGGACTGGAAATGAACAGGGGAACTGCCAACGACCTGCTTAACCATAGCACCTTGCTTAACAAACCATTCCTCTTTATTGCTCTCCAGTGGAATAGTAACCCAAGAATGTGCAATCTGCAACATGAGAAAGTAATGTGAATCCTAATGTATAATGTGCATTGATTGACAGCACATACATGAGGAGAAACAAAAGGATGTGGATGGAAGGAACTGGATACGATCTACAAACCTTATCAGTTATCCAGAGTTTTTCCTTGTCGGCTTGCAGAAGGTTCCAGTAGTTAAGAATCATGTGGTCTTGGAGGAAGAGAAATCCATCAGCACCACCGTATCTTGCAAACACCTTGGGAAGATACCTGATGACAAAATGCAAAATGTTGTTCACATGATTAGCAGAATTCGCATAAGGTGGTACGGTACACATATCAAGATAGAACTAAAAGGAGTGTCAAGAAGGTAAGTCAAGTCAATTTCATATCCCCTATTTAGTTATAATGATGACAGCATCACAATGATATAAAGCGCATCGGTGAGGTTATCTTTTATGCCCAGTAGTTGAACTTGCAAACAGAAATTGGAGATGATCTCTTTTCTGCTGCATTGAGCTTTAGTAACCAGACCTAACTTTAGTCATCTCATAGGTATAAGTAAGCTAACACATGCCAAGAATGGAAAAGGAAATAAGATGTTATGGGTGGCACCATCTATGGCTGTCAATAATTCTGATAATTAAGGCGCATATCTAGTGCAAACAATTGGTGCCATCATGCAAACCCTTTGGTTGAGGGGAGTGTAATAGCATACCATAGTTAACTGAGCAAAAATGTGTTTATTCTCAAATAACCTGAGCTAAAAAAATTAATATAGGAACATCATCTAGTTATTCATTTAATTGGCACTAGGTTCAACACGGTAATATAGTTAGTAGCTGTTTTAGATTAAATGGTTCAGAACTTCTGGTGGCATTGGATCTGACAGAAGATACAGCTCAATTCTTATATTAACCATTATGCAGTTTGATTTTTATATCAAGTGGTGATCATGTTTTGGAGAAGATCTATAAATGCAAGTCAAAGAAGAGTTATTAGGGGTAACAATCACTCACTTGTATGCATGTGACAGAGCGCAGCGTTCAACAGCAAGCTCTGCATTGCTATGCTCGGCAAGTATAATAACGGTCTTGAATATCCGTCCATATAGCAGCCTCCACTCCAAGGCCACACGATCTACAGGTCCACTAACATGCATGATCAGCACAACATTACCAAAGTTCTTTCTCCACTTAATCAGATTTCCAATCTCATAGTTCACTGTGCCAATTTCATCAACCCCAAGGTGCACGGATGGAAGCTTCTTGGGCACAAACTCCTTCATGTCACCCTCCCCAATGGTTGCCCGTTGCCTGTCAATCTCCAATGACATGAGCCGAGGCTGCCGATACCCTGCTGCCAGAAGATCCTGCAGCCAAGCAGCTGTCAATCTCACATCCTGCTCCATCCAGAACCCCTCCTCAGCCATGGCGTAGCTTAAATCAAGAATCTTCTCGAACAGGCTCTGCTTGTTTGACCTCCACTCATTCAAGAATTTGATCAGTCTACCAACATTCACATGCAGATCCTTCTCCTCTGCAAATGGGTAGGCCTGCACATGATCCTTCCGGTAAATAGTTGGTGGATAGAAAGCCACGTACCCACCAATCTCCCACAAGATCCGCTGAGCCCAGTACCCACGGATGACATCTGCCGCCATTGAACTCACTGAAACAGGCATCATCAGGCCCCAGAAAGCCTGTGCGTGGAACAATGTATTGAAGGAGTTCACTGGCGCCATCATGCCCTGTGGAAGCGCCACCTTGGGGGCCTCCGGATCAAACCTCAGGTCGAATGGCGCTGTTGGCGGCTTTCTAGTGAAGTAGAACACGGCATCCACATCCGGCAAACCGTCAGACAAGCCCTGCTGAATGAACTGGCGGCCACTGAAGATCTCAGTGTAGAACGCCTCGTGCGCCACCTCCCCGACCTTATCCAGTGGCAGCCCCCGCGGCCACACCGAGCGCTGGCCGAAGTGCACATAGGGGTTCACCACCGTGCGGTTGGGATCCGCGTGGCTGTACTGGAGCAGCACGGGGTGGTTGGCGATGCCAGATCCGAGATCAACATCGAAATGCTTCCCCAGATCATTCCCCGGCATCTCGGCGCGGTCATCGGCGTCGAAGATCAGCTTGGCCCCGTGCTGGATGGCGAAGAGGTAGCCCGCCGTCTTGCGGACGTGGGAGGCGTAGGGCAGGAAGTCAACCGAGCGGTAGCCGAGCTGCGCCTGCAGGTCGAGGGAGAGGAAGATGGCGCCCTTGAGGTCCCAGCCGGAGGGGGTGTGGGAGTTGCCGACGGCGAGGAGCTGCCAGCCCTTGACGCGGGTGAGCGCGGCGAGCGCGGCGGTGGGCGGGGAGGAGACGGAGACGACGATCCACCTCTCGGCGCGGAAGGAGGCGAAGGGGACGGCCGAGGCGATGGCGAGCGGCGGGATTTTGGACCAGGCGACGTCCGGGTAGGGGAGCTTGGTGGGGCCGGAGGCGGAGCGGGAGCTGGAGCGGTCGAGGCAGAGGAGCGCAGCGGCGTCCGGGCCGGCGCCGCGGAGGAGGAAGACGGCGGCGACGGAGGCGACGGCGAAGAGGAGGAGGAGGAGCTTGGAGGAGTGCTCCGATGCCCAGTTGCTGAAGTCGAGGCTCTTGGCGAAGGGCCGCGGGTGGCGCCGGTCGGAGCCCGGCGCGGCGCGCGGGGACCTGGGCGACTTGGTGCTCCCGGCGTGCTCCGGGAGCACGCGGTCCTGGACGAGCATCTCGGGCTGCCTCTGCCTAGGCGGGGGCGGATCTGGGTGGCGGGGCGGG
>NC_041381.1:469164450-469187713 GCF_002162155.2 Triticum dicoccoides
GGTGGAGTGGAGTGCGTGCAGTTTCGGTTGGGGATTTGGGGGGCGCGGGATTTGGGGTGGTTGGGCCGGGCGCGGTGAGCTGCGGTGGGTGCGGGCGCCGACACACAGCGGGGCGGGCGAGGGATCGGTGTCGCGGTGGGGTGGGGGGTCGCGATCGGCGCGCGGGGAATTGAGGAGGCGCCGGCGCGGGGTGTCGGTCGGCGAGTGGAGTGTGGCTTACTCCTTACCGAGCAGTGAGGAGGCCGGCGGGTGGGGCGGTTGGTGGGAGCTCGTGGTCGCTCTCGCTCGCGGTGGGGGAGAAGCGGCCAGAGAGAGAGAAGGGGAGGGCACCACCGCCACCACCGCACCAGCGTGGTAACGGGAGGGAGGGAAGGAGGGAGGGAGATCGTTGCGTACTTGCGTTGGATCGGGGCTTTTCTCCCCACCACTTTAGTTTATTAGTAGTTTATATCCTTTTTCTATGTTTGTTTGATCAAAAAACAAAACCAAAATGGGCTGGAACGATCCGCATCACCATTCATTAAGGAATTGTTAGATGGCGTTGCATGAGTCGCACATGGCGATTGCGAAAGGGTGGTTTGTACTCTAAGATGGGAGTAGATCTGGATGTTGGGGAAATGCTGACGGGGTTAGCTTGATGGGCCTATAATCAGCTAGTGCATTTTTTAGGGCTATAATCAACTACAGTGACAAACCATGGCGATTAGATGGGACTTAGTCTAAGGTGAAGAGGGAAACGGGAGGGAGGGCCTCTTCGGGTTTATTTAATGAACTTCACATCTATATTTTAGGAGGAAATTTCTAATCTATTAATCTTCGATCATGGCTGAAAGTGCAACTATCCCTGGGTGATTTTGGTAATTCCTAAAGACATATAGCTCATTAAGCTAATGCTATTTTAAGATAAATATTTTAGGAAAGCTCAATGTTTGTCATGTCATGGATGAGAAACGTGGACTCCTCAAAATGCTAAGGACAAAATGATTGACTCAATCTCAAAGCACAAGACTCTATATTTTACTTTTAGTGATCCAAGATCGCATTGAGTCCATAGGAAATCCAATACTATTAAGAGGGGGTGAGGTGTTGTTTAATGGCTTGCTTGCTCAAAGTGCTTAGTGATATGCTCCAAAGCCCTCAACTACTTTCTCACATCCACATATGTCCCAAACCAAAAGTCAAACTCGGCCCCACCGACTCTTTCTATCCGGCGCCACCGAGTTCAATTGACATAGCCACTGCCAGAAATCCTAGTCTTTTTGGTCTCACCGATAGGGACCTCGGTCTCACCAAGATGGATTGTAATCTTTCTGTTTCCCTTCGTAACGTTTCGGTCAAACCGAGATGAGCGATCGGTCCCATCGAGATTGCAATGCAAACTATATGCTTCCCTTTCGTAATGTTTCGGTCCAACCGAGATGAGCGAATTGGTCCCACCGAGTTTGCCTGGCCAACTCTCTGTTCGGCTATTACCAAAATCGGTCTCACCGAGTTTGTGTAATTGGTCTCACCGAGATTACGTTATGCCCTAACCCTAATGATATCGGTCCCACCGAGTTGACATGTCGGTCCCATCGAAATACCTAACGGTCATATTATGAACTAAATCGGTCTAACCGAGTTTAACGATCCGGTCCCATCGAGTTTGGTAAGTTGTGTGTAACGGTTAGATTTTGTGTGGAGGCTATATATACCCCTCCACCCACTCTTCATTCGTGAAGAGAGCCATCAGAACATGCCTACACTTTCAACATACATTTTCTGAGAGAGAATCACCTACACTTGTGTTGAGGTCAAGATATTCCATTCCTACCACATGAATCTTGATCTCTAGCCTTCCCAAAGTTGCTTTCCACTCAAATCTTCTTTCCACCAGATCCAAATCCTATGAGAGAGAGTTGAGTGTTGGGGAGACTATCATTTGAAGCACAAGAGCAAGGAGTTCATCATCAACACACCATCTATTACCTTTTGGAGAGTGGTGTCTCCTAGATTGGTTAGCTGTCACTTGGGAGCCTCCGTCAAGATTGTGGAGTTGAACCAAGGAGTTTGTAAGGGCAAGAAGATCGCCTACTTCGTAAAGATCTACCCTAGTGAGGCAAGTCCTTCATGCGCGACGACCATGGTGAGATAGACAAGGTTGCTTCTTCGTGGACCCTTCATGGGTGGAGCCCTCCGTGGACTCGCGCAGCCGTTACCCTTCGTGGGTTGAAGTCTCCATCAACGTGAATGTACGATAGCACCACCTATCGGAACCACGACAAAAACATCCGTGTCTCCTATTGCGTTTGCACTCTCCAAACCCCTCCCTTTACATTCTTGCAAGTTGCATGCTTTACTTTCCACTGCTTATATACTCATTGCATGCTTGCTTGAATTGTGTTAAGATTGCTTGACTTGTGCTAAGTTGCTAAAATCCGCCGAACTAAAATTGGAAAAAGGCTAGATTTTTATTTGGTCAAGTAGTCTAATCACCCCCCCTCTAGACATACTTTCGATCCTACAATTAGTATCAGAGCTTTGGTCTCCATTTGCTTTGATTTCCATAGCTTTTGGTGGTTATAGCCTTAGTTTCACAACCTAGGAGAGTATGGCATCTAGCAAGGGAAATTACCACCGTAGAGGTCCTTACTTTGATGGTACTAATTTTGCTAGTTGGAAGCATAAGATGAAAATGCATATTCTTGGACATAACCCCGTCGTTTGGGCTATTGTGTGTATTGGCTTGCAAGGTGAATTCTTTGATGGGAGAGAACTGAAACGCGAAGCTATCGCAAAAGAGTTGAAGATGCTGCAATACAATGTTCAAGCTTGTGATATTCTCTTCAACGGATTGTGCCCCGAAGAATTCAACAAAATTAGCCGTCTTGAGAATGCAAAGGAAATTTGGGATACTTTGGTTGATATGCACGAAGGTACCGACTCCGTCAAGGAGTCCAAATTGGATGTGCTTCAATGTCAACTTGACAAGTTCAAAATGAAGGATGGTGAAGGCGTCGCTGAAATGTACTCTAGGCTTTCTCTCGTCACAAATGAGATTGTCGGCTTAGGAAGTGAAGAGATGACCGATAAATTCATCATCAAGAAGATCCTAAGAGCCTTGGATGGAAAACATGATACCGTGTGCACATTGATCCAAATGATGCCCAATTACAAAGATCTCAAGCCAACGGAAGTCATTGGGAGAATTGTTGCTCATGAGATGTCACTTAAGGATAAGGAAGAGCTCCACAACAAGTCAAGTGGTGCTTACAAAGCCTCATGTGAAGCTCCCACATCATAAAGTGAGAAACAAGCCTTCAATGAAGAATTGAGCCTAATGGTGAAGAACTTCAACAAGTTCTACAAGAGTAGAAGCAAGGAAAGAAGTTCCAAGTCAAGGTCCTACAATGAAAAAAGATCTTCTAGTCGTGAGCGTAATTGCTACAATTGTGGAAGACCTGGACACTATTCCAATGAGTGTACGGCTCCCTACAAAAGAAGAGAAAATTCTCCAAAAAGAAGAAGTAGAAGAGAAGAATCACCACCAAGAGAGAGGAAGAGTAGAGATGAACGAAGAACATCCCGGAGAAGCAAGGATTCAGAAAAGAAGGACAAATCATCAAACAACTACACAAACGAAGACATCAAGCTCATGTTGGTGAATGGGTATCCGGCTCCGACTCCGACAATCACTCCAAGAGAAGCTATCACTCCGACTCCAAATATACTCAAGATGAAGGTGTTGCCGGTCTAGCACTTGTGTCAACCAACTCCTACGACATATTTGACTCACCAAATGAAGGAATTGGAAGATGCTTCATGGCTAAAGGCCCAAAGGTATCACACCCCGAGTATGTTGATTTCAATAGTGATGAAGATGACTTGTTAGGTGATGATGATTTACTTGTTGACAACTCTAGTGATGAATACTATGATGAAACATCAATTAGTCATGCTAATCAAGATAAAACGAATGACAATGATAAGGAGAAGATTGAGCACCTAACTAAAGAACTAAACACTCTTAAGTTAGCTCATGAAACTATCTTGGAAGATCATCGAGAACTTTAAAGACTCATGAGAAGTTACGCTTTGAAAAGCTCAACCTTGAGCAAGAGCATGAGTTTTTAAAGGCAATCAATGATGATCTTTGCAAGAAAAGTTCTTCTTACATTGCCAAGCGTTTACTCTTATCTACTTACATGCCACAAGTCAAGTCTAGTAACAAGAACAAAAAATAGTCTTCTTCTAGTAGTAACAATAATCATACTAATTCCAATGTTGTTGCTTCTAGTAGTTCTCTTGATTCCACTAATGATTCTCTTAGCCAAGTTACACTTGAACAAGAAAATAGCTTATTGAAGGGAATTATAGAGAAAGGTATTTACAAGAGCCTTGCCGGAAGTAAGCAATTCGAGGAGATTGTACGCAAGCAAGGAAGGCACCGGAAGAATCAAGGTGTTGGTTTTGAACGAAAGTTCAATGCCAATGGAGTTGAGTGGGAAGAAGATCAATACCCCAAGACGAAGTTTGTTCCTCAACAAGAGAAGTACGCTCCTATTTCTTTCAAAGGAACACAAGCTCAAGATGATCTTCCACCAGAAGACCACAAGCAAAAAGGCAAGGACAAGCTTCAAGAGGAGATCGATGCATTTGAAGAAGCTCCTAAGGCCTTGGTCAAGTGGGTTCCCAAGACTATATCAAGTTCTACCTCATCAAGTACGACCACAACTCCAAGGATTCCCATCAAGATGATGTGGATCCCAAAGAAGAAGAACTAGATAGTTCTTGAGGGTGACTCCACCCATATACTTCACTCTTATCATTTTGGCAAGGACAAGTGCAAACAACTTCCATATCTTGCACTAGTCCAAGGAGTCACAAACCCTCTTGTTGGTAAGACGAGGAACAAGGTAACCTAATGCTTTCATGGACATCATCTTGTGTGTGCATCACTCTATGTATATGGATATCCTTGCTTGTTCCTTGTGGGACTAACCCGTGTAGGTATTGAAAGTGCAACTCACTCCAATGGATTGCTTCGAATGATCTACATCAACATTGAGCATCCACATCTTCAACACCTACATGAAGTCATCATCGACAAAACCCAAGGTTAGTTCATCCCTCTTAGGGGGGATATCACATATAGGGGGAGCTTTACTCTAAAGAATTGAGCTAAAGCAACTCTAACAGTGTGAACACAATAATGCTTTATGTAAAAGTGGTAACCCCACTTGTGCTTAAACGATGAGTATGACCTATGATCAAATGTTCTCATTTGACTCCTAAGTCAATATACTCATATATATAGATGACCTCGTCATCGCCAATTGTTTGATAGATGCTAGAATTGGTCGTGCATGCTTTGCCACATATTTCATTTACCATTTTATTGTGTGAGCATGTTGGTTGCATATTTTACTCATTCGAGGACATCCATTTATTGCTTTGTTTTCTTGGTCTTTTTTCTCTTTTGCCAAATGGATCGACAAGAATGCCTAAGAACCTTCTCTAGTTATGTATGCTTTTCTCGTCTCAAACTCTATTCATGCTACATCACAAAGTTTGATCAAGTCAGATTTGAAAACCACTCTGTTTAAGGAGCACTCGGAGTCCCCCGATTGCCATAGACTTAAACTTCCAAAACCTCTTTGTGCATTTCGGTTTGACCGATTCATCCTTTTCGGTCACACCGAGATCACTAAGTTGATCTAGGTTTTCAATCTCGGTGCAACCGATTAGAACCTTTCGGTCACACCGAGTTGCAGTAACTGCTCGTAGTTTTGCACCTTGGTGCCACCAAGTTGTTCCACTCGGTCACACCGACAGGGTCAGGTTATATATACTGATGGGTCAAATTTTGGAATCTTTTCCGAAACCCTTCACCCGCGCATAACCTGCTCTGCCTCCTCGAGTCTCCGGATCGTCTTCTTGCCGCCAGCGACCTCCCGCTGTTGGTCTCCGCCGCCGTCAACGGCAATCTGCTCCACCGTTGCTGCCGTAGCAAGTTCACCGCTGAGTTAGGGTATGAACTTGATGCTTTGTGATATTCATTCACTCCAATTCGTAGCACATTGCTATGCCATGATTCTTGCCACTTATGAAATCATCCTATCCAGCGAAAACATCCTATAATTAGATTAGATTTGAAATTTTAGGGTTAGGTTTCCGCCGAACTCATCTCGGACCGACCGAATTGTTGAAATCGGTCTCACCGATTTGGCTTAGGCCATTGCACATGCGATTTTCGGTCTGACCGAGAATTGCAAATCGATGTGGCCGAGTTCGATTCTCTGTGAAACCCTAGCAGTCTCGGTGCCACCGAACTGTGACTCAGTCTGACGGAGTTTACTAGTTTAGGTTCCAAAAGCTGCTTCGGTATCACCGAGTTTACAAATCGGTAGCTCCAAAATGCTTTCCGTGGAAAACTAAAACTAAGTTTTGGGTCAATTGTTTTGCAAAACCTCTGTACTTTGTGATGCTCATTTACTCTACCTCATCTACAACCTATTCAGAGGGTCTGCTGACAGTTTGCCTGATAATGTCTGATCAAAGTGATAGTTAGAACAAGTCAGAGGAACAGGTTCAGTTGAGTGAGGGCACTAGTCCCTCCAGCAGCTATGATGAGGGCAGTAGGAGCACACTTAGTAACTTGCCCAAGGCAGCTACTAGAACAAGGAAGAAGAGAACATCTGATTCAGAGGATGAGGACTACATTGCAGCTAACGATGAGGCTACTTCCAAGAAGAAGGTTGTGAAGAAAGAATTTGGCACTGCTGCATCAACAAATCCAGGCATGAACAGAAAAGCTCCAGCTAAAAGAGTTCCTATGTTAAAGGTGAGAGCATCCACTCAAGAAAATTTGAGATCTAAACCCAAAAAGGCTGCTGCAGAAGGAGGTGAAGGCAAGAAGAGGAAGGAAAGGGTCAGGAAGATCATTGCCAGAGTTATTGGGAAGCCCTCCATGATGAGAGATGATGAAGAAGAGGAAGAGGATGCTGCTCCAGTACCTAAAGCTCAGAAGCTGAGGGGAGATGCAATCAGATCAGGGGCTGCTCCTAAGCCCAAGATTGCTCCCAAAGCTCCAGCTGAACAGACTACACCCAAGAGGAACACCAGAAGTATACCTGCTGAGGAAAAGAAGAAAATGATTCACTTGTTTTGAGAAAGCTCAAGCCCAAGATCCCTGACCACAATGATGCACATCTCGTTGCAGAGAACATGAAAATCAGGAAGGATTCAGGACTGAGATTATGGAGACAGTCTGATCCATATGCTGTCAGGAGGAGAACTGCTGTGGACTACAGGTTTCACACTAAGGAACAACAAGACTTTTATGAGACAATTTTGCTTGACAAGAAGCCTATTGTTTGTGACATGAGATGGGTTGACTGGGAGTACATCAAGAAGAATGAAGATCACTATCTAGGTGTATATGACAGCTTCAAAGCATGTGGAGTTGATACATTTGTTGCCCAGAAGCTTACCAAGTGGAATGATGAGTTGATCATGCAGTTTTACTCCACTGCACACTTCTACCCAGATGGAAAGATCATCTGGATGTCAAAAGGTACAAGGTACCAATCCTCTATGGAAGAATGGGCTCAGCTGATCAAAGCCCTAGAAGAAAATAAAGATGACTTGGATGTCTATGCCAAGAAAAAGAAGGATCACAACTCAATGGCTAGCATGTACAGAGAGATCCCAGATGCTGCTTTGGAGACTCATAAGTTAGGATATGTCCACTTCTTGTTGTTTGGTTTGCCTACCATCAACTGGATCCTAAGGCACACATTGCTACCCAAGTTAGGTGATCACAAGATGATCAGAGGACATGCTATCAATTTGCTACATTTGTTTGATGTGCCTCAAAAGTTTAAAGTCATAAGTCTAATTGTGGAGACAATCAAAAGGACTGCTGCTGATCAAAAAAGATCTTGTGGGTATGCCCCACAAATTTAGGAGCTCATCAACTCCAAGATGGGCACAGGCAAATATCTATTGGATAAGGAGCACCTGCCCATCTATCCTGAATTTGAAGATAACACTGTTGTCATGAATGAGAATGATCCATCATCTGTGCAATCACATGAGAAGAGAGAGAAGGCAAGGGCAGAGAAAGTTGCAAAGATGCCAACAGCTGAAGAAGCATCTCAGGTATTCTTGAAGAGCAAGCAAGATCATCTTGGATATCTGATTGCCTCCACCTTGAGGATTGAGAAGGGCTTGGCCACCCTAACTCAAAACCAGGAGAGTTTGGAGAGGATCATTGAGCAGAAATTCTATGATCTTGATGTCAAGGTAACTGAGATCCAGTCAGTAGTTGAGCAACTTCAGGAGGAAGTGGAGGAGAAGAAGGGCAAGTCTTCTACAGATGCTTTCACTAGAGTGCCCAGGAGTCAGAGATCTGCTGCAGTTCCTGTTCCAGTCACAAGAGCTACTACATCTGCACCAGCAGCTACAACCTCAGTACCACCAGCTCCAGCATCCACTCCACCAGCTCCAGCTACATTAATAGAAGCTTTCATCCTTGGATTCATCTCTACGCCACCACATGAAGACCAAACCTGAGAGTCGTTTAGCACTATGCATTTTTATGAAATTTTTGGCAACTTGTTGCCAAAGGGGGAGAAAATGTATAGATCATAGGCTTCGAGAGAGAGTGTTGCTTTTTATCTCTCTTGTTTTGGTTGAACTCCTTGTTTGTGTGCTTGTGAGCTACTTGTTTACTTGTTTGATCATGTGTTTGATCATATGCTACCCTTAATGCTTGTTGGATGATATTATCTCTTATATCCTTATATGATCATTCACTTGCTTGGTGAAGAGTGCATGCTTTTAACTTCTATCATTTTGAGCGCTCCACCAAGATGTATGTGACATGAAAGAGTAACCCATGATCCTAACACATTGTGCATTTGCAGTCCAAAGCAAATTTTAAATAACGCACAAATTTAGGGGGAGCTCTTGCTTATCACATACTTCTCAAAGTGATGATGTTTTTCAATCTTATTATCATTTGTCGAAGCTTTGATCTATATGTTGTCATTAATTACCAAAAAGGGGGAGATTGAAAGTGCAACTATCCCTGGGTGGTTTTGGTAATTCCTAACAACATATAGCTCATTGAGCTAATGCTATTTCAAGATAAATATTTCAGGAAAGCTCAATGTTTGGCATGGCATGGATGAGAAACGTGGACCTCTCAAAATGCTAAGGACAAAAGGATTGGCTCAAGCTCAAAGCACAAGACTCTACATTTTACTTTTAGTGATCCAAGATCACATTGAGTCCGTAGGAAAGCCAATACTATTAAGAGGGGGTGAGGTGTTGCTTAATGGCTTGCTTGCTCAAAGTGCTTAGTGATATGCTCCAAATCCCTCAACTACTTTCTCACATTCACATATGTCCCAAACCAAAGGTCAAACTCGGCCCCACAGATTCTTTCTATCCGGCGCCACCGAGTTCAATTGACATAGCCACTGCCAGAAGCCCTAGTCTTTTCGGTCTCATCGATAGGGATCTCGGTCTCGTCGAGATGGGATTGTAATCTCTCTGTTTCCCTTTGTAACATTTCGGTCAAACCGAGATGAGCGATCGGTCCCATCGAGATTGCAATGCAAACTCTTTGTTTCCCTTTCGTAACGTTTCGGTCCAACCGAGATGAGCGAATCGGTCCCACCAAGTTTGCCTGACAACTCTCTGTTTGGCTATTACCAGAATCGGTCTCACCGAGTTTGTGTAATCGGTCTCACCGAGATTACATTATGCCCTAACCCTAATGATATCGGTCCCACCGAGTTGACATGTCGGTCCCACCGAAATACCTAACGGTCACATTATGAACTAAATCGGTCTGACCGAGTTTAACAATTCGGTCTCACCGAGTTTGATAAGTTGTGTGTAACGGTTAGATTTTGTGTGGAGGCTATATATACCCCTCCACCCACTCTTCATTCGTGGAGAGAGCCATCAGAACATGCCTACACTTCCAACATACATTTTCTAAGAGAGAACTACCTAGACTTGTGTTGAGGTCAAGATATTCCATTCCTACCACATGAATCTTGATCTCTAGCCTTCCCCAAGTGGCTTTCCACTCAAATCTTCTTTCCACCAAATCCAAATCCTGTGAGAGAGAGTTGAGTGTTGGGGAGACTATCATTTGAAGCACAAGAGCAAGGAGTTCATCATCAACACACCACCTATTACCTTTTGGAGAGTGGTGTCTCCTAGATTGATTAGGTGTCATTTGGGAGCCTCCGTCATGATTGTCGAGTTGAACCAAGGAGTTTGTAAGGGCAAGGAGATTGCCTACTTCGTGAAGATCTACCCTAGTGAGGCAAGTCCTTCGTGGGCGATGGCCATGGTGGGATAGACAAGGTTGCTTCTTTGTGGACCCTTCATGGGTGGAGCCCTCCGTGGACTAGCGCAGCCGTTACCCTTCGTGGGTTGAAGTCTCCATCAATGTGTATGTACGATAGCACCACCTATCGGAACCACGACAAAAACATCTGTGTCTCCTATTGCGTTTGCACTCTCCAAACCCCTCCATTTACATTCTTGCAAGTTGCATGCTTTACTTTCCGCTGCTTATATACTCATTGCATGTTTGCTTGAAGTGTTAAGATTGCTTGACTTGTGCTAAGGTTCTAAAATCTGCCAAGAACTGAAATTGGGAAAAGGCTAGATTTTTATTTGGTCAAGTAGTCTAATCACCCCCCTCTAGACATACTTTTGATCCTACAATGGCAGTACAATGCACATGAGAAATAATAAAAATTGCATCGAGATCCATAGACTGAAGCAAGCCGAGGCGCGCCACAGTCACCGCCTTTCCCTCGTTGGAGCAAGACAAAACTTGTTGTAGTGGACAATCAGGAAGTCGTTGTGCTAATTAAAGCCTCATAGGACCAGCACGCCAGAACAGTAACCGCCAATGATGAAGAGATGCGTGGATTGGATGGATCCAACCTGAAGACGCACGAACGAAGAACGGATCCGAGCAGATCCACCAAAAACAAGAAAGGACCGGATCCTGCGAGATTCGACTAAGACACACGTTCGCACGCCCTTTAACGATGCTAGATGCACCACTAGGATGGGGGCTAAGCGGGGAGAACCTTATTCCATCTTTAGGGAGCCACTATCGTCTCGCCTTCCTGAGTAGGACACAAACCTTAACAAAAATCAAAGAAATGTCTAGAAAGGTGCCCTACCACCAACAATGGTCGGATCCACCGTGCCCTCATGGCCCTAAGGTCATAGGAGGTGAGGCAAATCAGCAGTGCCCATTGAGTGGAGGCACGAACCCTAGCAATTGCTCTCTTGGGAGGCACGAGAATAAATGGGTGGCGGCTAGCGCGTTTGTTGAACCCTAGTCCCTTGCCTCTCCATAACGAGAATGGTGGCGGTGCAAGCCAATGTATCAGCCATACCTCTCCCCGTCATGCTCCTGCTCTTTGTCGCCTCCTATGAGCAGCATAGAGGCTCCATCGTGGGCTCGTTTTGGCGTCGATGATCGTCGTGGCAGGGGTGCACACGGGTGCCCCAGCCCCCAAGCATGGTCAGACTTTGGTGAGGCCGCTTCATGGTCATGCATCGGTGCGTCAGAGTCAACATTCCATTGCATAGAAGAGGCAGGGCCGGAGGTGCTAGCGCTCATAGAGGCAAAGGCAAGCACCACCTCCTCGGTGATGGTGATGCAGGCCTCCTTGTGAGCGAGGTGGTCAAGGGACGATGAGTGTCTACCTCATCGGTCGATCCAGGTGGCATGGTGGAGCCGTCGGGGCAAATCTGGGGCTCGGTGGTCATTGGGGCACATGCCTTCTGTTGGGAAACAAAGTAGAAAACAAAAAAAAATCACCCTACACACACCCAGGAACAATATGAAGATGCATAACGGGTTGTGATCAACGATCATTACCGACTCTGGGAGTGCAGCAGAAGTAGACGAGTCAGTGTAGATTGTACTTAGAGTCCCTCAAACATTGATGATGATCCTGCGAACCGCCCTTGAATGATCCCTCGAACGAAAGACCGAAAGCACGACCTCTCCATAGATTTCAAACGTACAGGCTTCACGATCCAGTAGCGCTTCGGCATCCAGACCTAATCATCGCCCGAGAATTAGAGGGAGAAGAAGAGAACTGCACATGGTTATCTATTATGAGGATAATAGAGAACTAGAACTAGGTCTAGTCTAGATCAAGCTAGACGAGAACTGTTGGGGAACGTAGCAGAAATTCAAAATTTTCCTACGAGTCACCAAGATCAATCTATGGAGAGACTAGCAACGAGAGAGAGAGAGGGAGTGCATCTTCATACCCTTGAAGATCGCTAAGAGGAAGCGTTGCAAGAACGCGGATGAGGTAGTCGTACTCGTGGCAATTCAGATCGTGGTCGCTTCTGATCTAAGCGTCGAACAACGGCGCCTCCGCGTTCAACACACGTGTAGCCTGGTGACGTCTCCCATGCCTTGATCCAGCAAGGAGAGAGGGAGAGGTTGGGGAAGACTCCGTCCAGCAGCAGCACGACGACATGGTGGTGGTGGAGGAGTGCGGTACTCCAGCAGGGCTTCGCCAAGCACTACGAGAGACGAGGAGGGAGAGAGGTAGGGCTGCGCCTTGGGAGAGATAGACTCATGTGTTGGGCAGCCCCAAAAACCTCCACTATATATAGGGGGGAGGGAGAGGGGGAGGCGCCCTAGGGGGGGGGGCGGCCAGGGCAGATGGGATCTCCCCTTTGGGTGACTTGGCCCCCAAGCCAGGAGGTAGGAACCCTAGATGGGGCGCCCCAAACCCCCTGGTCACGTGGGAATAGGTGAGGGGGGCGCACAACCCCTTAGTGGGCTGGTTTGCCCCCTCCCCTTGGCCCATGAAGCCCCCCCAACACTTGCCGGGGCTCCCGAAACACTTTTCAGTCATGCTGGTCATCACCCGGTACCTCCGGAACACTTCCGGACTCCAAAACCATTCGTCCAATATATCAATCTTCACCTCCGGACCATTCCGGGACACCTCCTGACGTCCGGGATCTCATCCGGGACTCCGAACAACATTCGGTAACCGTGTACATACCTTCCCTATAACCCTAGTGTCATCGAACCTTAAGTGTGTAGACCCTACGGGTTCAGGAACCATGCAGAGATGACTGAGACAACTCTTCGGCCAATAACCAACAGCGGGATCTGGATACCCATGTTGGCTCCCACACGTTCCATGATGATCTCATCGGATGAACCACGATGTCAAGGATTCAATCAATCCCGTATACAATTCCCTTTGTCTACCGGTATAGTACTTGCCCGAGATTCGATCGTCGGTATGCCGATACCTTGTTCAATCTCGTTACCGGCAAGTCTCTTTACTCGTTCCGTAACACATCATCCCGTGATCAACTCCTTGATCACATTGTGCACATTATGATGATGTCCTACCGAGTGGGCCCAGAGATACCTCTCCGTCACACAGAGTGACAAATCCCAGTCTCGATTCATGCCAACCCAACAGACACTTTCGGAGATACCCGTAGTGCACCTTTATAGCCACCCAATTACGTTGTGATGTTTGGTACACCCAAAGCATTCCTACGGTATCCGGGAGTTGCACAATCTCATGGTCTAAGGAAAAGATACTTGACATTTAGAAAAGCTTTAGCATACGAACTACACGATCTTGTGCTAGGCTTAGGATTGGGTCTTGTCCATCACATCATTCTCCTAATGATGTGATCCCATTATCAATGACATCCAATTTCCATGGTCAGGAAACCATGACCATCTGTTGATCAACGAGCTAGTCAACTAGAGGCTCACTAGGGACATGTTGTGGTCTATGTATTCACACATGTATTGCGGTTTCCGGTCAATACAATTATAGCATGAATAATAGACAATTATCATGAACAAGGAAATACAATAATAACCATTTTATTATTTCCTCTAGGGCATATTTCCAATAGTCTCCCACTTGCACTAGAGTCAATAATCTAGTTCACATCACTATGTGATTGTAATGAATTGACACCCATGGGGTTTGATCATATCTCGCTTGTGAGAGGGGTTATTAGTCAATGGATCTAAACCTTTCAGATCCTTGTGTGTTTTGCAAATCTCTATGTCATCTCCTAGATGCAGCTACCACGCTCTATTTGGAACTATTCCAAATAACTGTTCTACTATACGAATCTGGTTTACTACTCAGAATAATCCGGATTAGTGTCAAAGTTTGCATCGGCGTAACCCTTTATGACGAACTCTTTTACCACCTCCATAATCGAGAAAATTCCTTAGTCCACTAGTTACTAAGGATAAGTTTGACCACTGTCCTGTGGTCCATTCCTGGATCACTCTTGTACCCCTTGACTGACTCATGGCAAGGCACACTTTCGGTGTGGTACACAGCATAGCATACAATAGAGCCTATGTCTGAAGCATAGGGGACGACCTTCGTCCTTTCTCTCTCTTCTGCCGTGGTCATGTCTTGAGTCTTACTCAATACTCACACCATATAACACGGCCAAGAACTCCTTCTTTGCTGATCTATTTTGTACTCCTTCAAAATCTTGTCACAGTATGTATTCATTTGAAAGTTATATTAAGCGTTTTGATCTATCCTTATAGATCTTGATGCTCAATGTTCAAGTAGCTTAATCCAGGTTTTCCATTGAAAAAACACTTTTCAAACAACCCTATATGCTTTCCAGAAATTCTACATCATTTCCGATCAACAATATGTCAACAACATATGCTCATCAGAAATGCTATAGTGCTCCCACTCACTTCTTTGGAAATACAAGTTTCTCATAAACTTTGTATAACCCAAAATTTTTGATCATCTCATCAAAGCGTATATTCCAACTCCGAGATGCTTACTCCAGTCCCTAGAAGGATAGCTGGAGCTTTGCACACTTGTTAGCATCTTTCAGGATTGACAAAACCTTCTGGTTGTATCACATACAACCTTTTCTCAAGAATATCATCGGGGAAACAATGTATTGACATCCTATCTGCAAGATTTCATAAATCATGCAGTAATTGCTAATATAATTCCAACAGACTCTTAGCATCACTACGAATGAGAAAGTCTCATCGCAGTCAACTCCTTGAACTTGTCGGAAAACATCTTAACGACAAGTCGAGCTTTCTTAATAGTGATACTTACCATCATTGTCCGTCTTTCTTTTAAAATCCATCTGTACCCAACAACCTTACGACCATCAAGTAGTTCTTCCAAAGTCTATACTTTGTTTTCATACATGGATCCTCTCTCGGATTTTATGGTCTCGAGCCATTCGTCGGAATCCAGGCCCACCATCGCTTCTCCATAGCTCGTAGGTTCATTTTTGTCTAGCAACATGACCTCCAAGACAGGATTACTGTACCACTCCAAAACAGTACGCGTCCTTGTTGTCCTACGAGGTTCGGCAGTGACTTGATCCGAAGCTTCATGATCACTATCATTAGCTTCCACTTCAATTGGTGTAGGTGCCACAAGAACAACTTCCTGTGCCCCTCTACACACTAGTTGTAGTGACGGTTCAATAACCATATCAAGTCTCCACCATCCTCCCACTCAATTCTTTCGAGAGAAACCTTTCCTCGAGAAAGGATCCATTTCTAGAAACAATCACTTTTGCTTCCGGATCTGAAATAGGAGGTATACCCAACTGTTTTGGGTGTCCTATGAAGATGTATTTATCCACTTTGGGTTCGAGCTTATCAGGATGAAACTTTTTCACATAAGCGTCGCAGCCCCAAACTTTCAAGAAACGATAGCTTAGGTTTCTCTAAACCATAGTTCACACGGTGTCATCTCAACGGAATTACGTGGTGCCCTATTTAAAGTGAATGCGGTTGTCTCTAATGCCTAACCCATGAACGATAGTGGTAATTCGATAAGAGACATCATGGTATGCCCCATATCCAATAGGGTGCATCTATGATGTTCGGACACACCATCACACTATGGTGTTCTAGGCGGTATTAGTTGTGAAACAATTTACACAATGTCTTAATTGTGTACCAAACTCGCAACTCAGATATTCATCTCTATGATCATATCACAGACATTCTATCCTTTTGTCACGAAGATCTTCAATTTCACTCTGAAATTACTTGAACCTTTCAATAATTCAGACTTGTGTTTCATCAAGTAAATATACTCAACATCTACTCAAATCATCTGTGAAGTAACAACATAACGATATCCACTACATGCCTCAGCACTCATTGGACTGCACACATCAAAATGTGTTACTTCCAACAAGTTGCTTTCTTGTTCCATCTTACTGAAAATGAGGCTTTTCAGTCATCTTGCCCATGTGGTATGATTTGCATGTCTCAGGTGATTCAAAATCAAGTGAGTCCAAACGATCCATATGCATGGAGTTTCTTCATGCGTACATACCAATAGACATGGTTCGCATGTCTCAAACTTTTCAAAAACGAGTGAGTCCAAAGATCCATCAACATGGAGCTTCTTCATGCGTTTTATACCAATATGACTTACATGGTAGTGCCACAAGTAGGTGGTACTATCATTACTATCTTATATCTTTTGGCATGAACATGTGTATCACTATGATCGAGATTCAATAAACCATTCATTTTAGGTGCAAGACCATCGAAGGTATTATTCAAATAAACAGAGTAACCATTATTCTCCTTAAATGAATAATCGTATTGCGATAGACATAATCCAATCATGTCTATGCTCAAGGCAAACACCAAATAACAATTATTTAGGTTTAACACCAATCTCGATGGTAGACGGAGCAGGCGATGCTTGATCACATCAACCTTGGAAACACTTCCAACACACATCGTCATCTCACCTTTAGCTAGTCCCCGTTTATTCCGTAGCTCTTTTATTTCGAGTTACTAACACTTAGCAACCGAACCGGTATCTTGATACCCTGGTGCTACTAGGAGTACTAGTAAAGTACACATTTAATTCAATGTATATCCAATATACTTCTGTCAACCTTGCCAGCCTTCTCATCTACCAAGTATCTAGGGTAGTTCTGCTTCAGTGACCGTTCCCTCATTACAGAAGCACTTAGTCTCGGGTTTGGGTTCAACCCTGGGTTTCTTCACTGGAGCAGCAACTGATTTGCCATTTCATGAAGTACCCCTTCTTGCCCTTGCCCTTCTTGAAACTAGTGGTTTCACTAACCATCAACAATTGATGCTCCTTCTTGATTTCTACTTTTGCGGTGTCAAACATCGCGAATATTTCAAGGATCATCATATCTATCCCTGATATGTTATAGTTCATCACGAAGCTCTAGTAGCTTGGTGGCAGTGTCTTTGGATAAACATCACTATCTCATCTGGAAGATTAACTCCCACTCGATTCAAGTGATTGTTGTACCCAGACAATCTGAGTACAAGTTCAACAATTGAGCTTTTCTCCCTTAGTTTGTAGGCCAAGAAGCTCGTCGGAGGTCATATACCTCTTGACATGGGAACGAGCCTGAAATCCCAATTTCAGCTCTTGGAACATCTCATATGTTCTACGATATTTCAAAATGTCTTCGGTGCCTCAATTCTAAACCATTTAACATTACCCACTGAACTATCACGTAGTCATAACGTGTATGTCAGATGTTCGCAACATCCACAAATGATGTTCGAGGTTCAGCACATCGAGCGGTGCATTAAGGACATAAGCCTTCTACGCAGCAATGAGGACAATCCTCAGTTTACGGACCCAGTCCGCATAATTGCTACTATCAACTTTCAACTATATTTTCTCTAGGAACATATCTAAAACAGTAGAACTAAAGTGCGAGCTATGACATAATTTGCAAAGACCTTTTGACTATGTTCAGGATAATTAAGTTCATCTAATGAACTCCCACTCAGATAGACATCCCTCTAGTCATCTAAGTGATACATGATCCGAGTCAACTAGGCCGTGTCCGATCATCACGTCAGACGGACTAGTCATCATCGGTGAACATCTTCATGTTGATTGTATCCACTATACGGCTCATGTTTGACCTTTCGGTCTCTTGTGTTCCGAGGCCATGTCTGTACATGCTAGGCTTGTCAAGTCAACCTAAGTGTTTTGCGTGTGTAAATCTGGCTTACACCCGTTGTATGTGAACGTTAGAATCTATCACACCCGATCATCATGTGGTGCTTCGAACCAACGAACTTTCGCAATGGTGCACAGTTAGGGGGAACACTTTCTTGAAATTATTATGAGGGATCATCTTATTTACTACCGTCGTTCTAAGCAAATAAGATGCATAAACATGATAAACATCACATGCAATCAAATAGTGACATGATATGGCCAATATCATTTTGCTCCTTTTGATCTCCATCTTCGGGGCTCCATGATCATCATCGTCACTGGCATGACACCATGATCTCCATCATCATGATCTCCATCATCGTGTCTCCATGAAGTTGTCTCACCAACTTATTACTTCTACTACTATGGCTAATGGTTTAGCAAAGAAGTAAAGTAGTTACATGGCGTTATTCAGTGACACGCAAGTCATACAATAAATTAAGACAACTCCTATGGCTCCTGCCGGTTGTCATACTCATCGACATGCAAGTCGTGATTCCTATTACAAGAACATGATCAATCTCATACATCACATATCATTCATCACATTCTTTTTGGCCATATCACATCACATAGCATACCCTGCAAAAACAAGTTAGACATCCTCTAATTGTTGTTTGCATGTTTTACGTGGCTGCTATGGGTTTCTAGCAAGAACGTTTCTTACCTACGCAAAAGCCACAACGTGATATGCCAATTGCTATTTACCCTTCATAAGGACCCTTTTCATCGAATCCGATCCGACTAAAGTGGGAGAGATTGGCACCCGCTAGCCACCTTATGCAACAAGTGCATGTCAGTCGGTGGAACCTGTCTATCATAAGAGTACGTGTAAGGTCGGTCCAGGTCGCTTCATCCCACAATGCCGCCGAATCAAGATAAGACTAGTAATGGTAAGCAAATTGAACAAATCATCGCCCACAACTACTTTGTGTTCTACTCGTGCATAGAAACTACGCATAGACCTAGCTCATGATGCCACTATTGGGGAACGTAGCAGAAATTCAAAATTTTCCTATGAGTCACCAAGATCAATCTATGGAGAGACTAGCAACGAGAGAGAGAGGGAGTGCATCTTCATACCCTTGAAGATCGCTAAGTGGAAGCGTTGCAAGAACGCGGATGAGGTAGTCGTACTCATGGCGATTCAGATCGCGGTTGATTCCGATCTAAGCGCCGAACAACGGCTCCTCCGAGTTCAACACACGTGCAGCCCGGTGACGTCTCCCATGCCTTGATCCAGCAAGGAGAGAGGGAGAGGTTGGGGAAGACTCCATCCAGCAGCAGCACGACAACATGGTGGTGGTGGAGTGCGGTACTCCAACAGGGCTTCGCCAAGCATTATGAGAGACGAGGAGGAAGAGAGGTAGGGCTGCACCTTGGGAGAGATAGACTCATGTGTTGGGCAGCCCCCAAAACCTCCACTATATATAGGGGGAAGGGAGAGGGGGAGGCGCCATAGGGTTTCCCCTAGGGGGGGGGGCGGCCAGGGCAGATGGGATCTCCCCTTTGGGTGACTTGGCCCCCAAGCCAGGAGGTGGGAACCCTAGATGGGGCGCCCCAAAACCCCCTGGTCACGTGGGAATAGGTGAGGGGGCACACAACCCCTTAGTGGGCTGGTTTGCCCCCTCCCCTTGGCCCATGAAGCCCCCCCCCCAACACTTGCCGGGGCTCCCGAAACACCTTTCGGTCATGCTGGTCATCACCCGGTACCTCCGGAACACTTCAGGACCCCAAAACCCTTCGTCCAATATATCAATCTTCACCTCCGGACCATTCCGGAACACCTCGTGACGTCCGGGATCTCATCCGGGACTCCAAACAACATTCGGTAACCGCTTACATACCTTCCCTATAACCCTAGCGTCATCGAACCTTAAGTGTGTAGACCCTACTTGTTCGGGAACCATGCAGACATGACCGAGACGACTCTCCGGCCAATAACCAACAACGGGATCTGGATACCCATGTTGGCTCCCACATTTTCCACGATCATCTCATCGAATGAACCACGATGTCAAGGATTCAATCAATCGCGTATACAATTCCCTTTGTCTACCGGTATAGTACTTTCCCGAGATTCGATCGTCGGTATGCCGATACCTTGTTCAATCTCGTTACCGGCAAGTCTCTTTACTCGTTCCGTAACACATCATCCCGTGATCAACTCCTTGATCACATTGTGCACATTATGATGATGTCCTACCGAGTGGGCCCAGAGATACCTCTCCGTCATACGGAGTGACAAATCCCAGTCTCGATTCGTGCCAACCCAATAGACACTTTTGGAGATACCCGTAGTGCACCTTTATAGCCACCCAGTTACGTTGTGACGTTTGGTACACCCAAAGCATTCCTACGGTATCCGGGAGTTGCACAATCTCATGGTCTAAGGAAAAGAGACTTGACATTTAGAAAAGCTTTAGCATATGAACTACACGATCTTGTGCTAGGCTTAGGATTGGGTCTTGTCCATCACATCATTCTCCTAATGATGTGATCCCATTATCAATGACATCCAATGTCCATGGTCAGGAAACCATGACCATCTGTTGATCAACGAGCTAGTCAACTAGAGGCTCACTAGGGACATGTTGTGGTCTATGTATTCACGCATGTATTGCAGCTTCCGGTCAATACAATTATAGCATGAATAATAGACAATTATCATGAACAAGGAAATACAATAATAACCATTTTATTATTGCCTCCAGGGCATATTTCCAACAAGAACTAGATCAAGAGAGAACTTGATGAGGCTTCAAAACTTATGTTCTAGGGTCTAGCCCTACCCCTCTATATATATGTTGAGTCTTGGGGTCATAACTTGGGGAGGGGGCCTCCTGAAAGTCGTTTTGGAACAGAAGGGAGAAACCTCAAATTCCAGTACGAAAGCCACGGACCTCGGCGTCTGGCCCCTACCCTTCGCAAAACTCATTTTGCACTGACCTTAGACCCCAAGGGCCTTATCCCTTGGCCCAGCCAAAGTGTCCTTGCACCAAAGCATTTCTGGAAACATCCTAAATTCTTTCGGAACTCTCTCAAAACTCTCTCTTATATTCCCGGAACTATGCCGAGAAAATTTTCTCATAACTCTTTGATAAGCCACAAGTATAGAGGATCGTTTGTAGCCTTTTTCGATAAATAAGAGTGTCGACCCCAATGAGGAGATAAAGGTAGATCAAATATTCCCTCAAGTGCTATCGACCACCGATACAACTCTACACACGCTTAACGTTTGCTTTACCTAAAGTAAGAATAAAACTAGAAGTACTTTGTAGGTGCGGTAGGATAAGTTTGCAAGATAATAAAGAACGTAAAATAAAAGTTAGGTGATGTTTAAATAAAGAAACAAATAACTTAGTAAAATGAGTGTGGATTGGTGGTGGTAGGATTTGCGGAATTGTCCCTTAGCAATTTATTATGTTGCTTAGGCCGATAGCAAGTTTTTATGTGGGAGAGGCCTCTGGTAGCATGTCCTCCCTTACTTGGAATTATATGCACTTATGGTTGGAACTATTAGCAAGCATATGCAATTACTAGCATTCATTAAGATAAAACCCAACCATAGTATTAAGATATATAATGGCCCCCTTCAATCTCGTATGTATCAATTTCTATGTTTAGGCTAAAGATGTTGTCACCCTTTCCCTCCAATGCATAGTCCTATCAACATACTACTAACCCTATGGTATGATCCACACGGGCGCTCATATGTTGGGCCCAAAGGACAACAACATAACCACAAGGAAATTAAACCAACCATAGCAATTCACCAATTACTGGTAGGACAATAGAAATCTACTTGTGCATCATAGGATGTCAACATATCATTGGATAATGGTATGAAGCATAAAGCACCATGTTCAAGTAGAGGGTACAACAGTTTGCGGCAGAGTGGACTGCTGTAGATAGATGGGGGAAGATGATGGAGTTGTTGGTGAGGATGACAGAGTTGTTGAAGTAGATCGCCGTCACACGATGATTGCCCCGACGATGTTTCGGCTCCACTGGGAGAGAGGGGGAGACAACCCCCTCCTTCTTATTCCTACTCCCTCCTCTTAGATGGGAGGAGATTTCCCCCTCTGGTCCATGGCCTCCATGGCAGCGGAGGGGCAGGATGTAACACCCACGATGCGGCTATATCTCCCACGTGTCGAAGCACGACTTAGAGGCATAACCGCATGGTGGTTTTGTCGCAAGAAGGGTCATCTTCACACAATCCCATGTAATGAACAAGAATGGGATAAAGAGATTTGGCTTACAATTGCCACTTCACACAATACATAATTTAAAATCATACATCATTCATAGTACACTCATAGACCGGCTACGGTCAAGTTCAAATGAAAAGAAGACAATCCCAAATGCTAGATCCCCGATCGCCCCAACTGGGCACCTCTACTGATCATCTGGAAACGATACATAGTAACGACCAAGGGCCTCATCAAATTCCCACTTCAGCTCAGTTGCGCCATCTGCGCCAGTATCCTCGGCACCTGCATCTGTTTTGGTAGAATCTGTGAGCCACGGGGACTCAGCAATCTCACACCCGCGAGATCAAGACTATTTAAGCTCATAGGTAGGTAAGGGGTAATATGGTGGAGCTGCAGCAAGCACTAAGCATATATGGTGGCTAACATACGCAAGTGAGAGCGAGAAGAGAAGCAACGCGTCGGTCGAGAAGCTAGAAGCGATCAAGAAGTGATCCTGAAACTACTTACGTCAAGCGTAACACAAACCGTGTTCACTTCCCGGACTCCGCCGAGAAGAGACCATCACGGCTACACACGCGGTTGATGCATTTTAATGAAGTCAAGTGTCAAGTTATCTACAACCGGACATTAACAAATTCCCATCTGCCTCATAACCGTGGGCACGGCTTTCGAAAGATAATACACCCTGCAGGGGTGTCCCAACTCAGCCCATCACAAGCTCTCACGGTCAACGAAGGATAAACCTTCTCCCGGGAAGACCCGATCAGCCTCGGAATCCCGGTTCGCAAAACATTTCGACAATGGTAAAACAAGACCAGCAAAGCCACCCGACTGTGCCGATAAATCCCGATAGGAGCTGCACATATCTCGTTCTCAGGGCACACCGGATTGTCCAAACTTCCGGTAGGCCAGCCCATAGTTGCCCCTGGTGGCCACCGGTGGCTGACAGGTTGGACCAACACTCACGACGAGCAC
>NC_041381.1:469187913-469190274 GCF_002162155.2 Triticum dicoccoides
AAATAAAGATGACCCTTGGGCTCGCGAAAACCCAAGGGAAAGGGCTTAGGTGGCAAATGGTAAAACCAAGGTTGGGCCTTGCTGGAGGAGTTTTATTCAAAGCGAACTGTTAAGGGGGTCCCATAAATCACCCAACCGTGTAAGGAACGCAAAATCAAGGAACATAACACCGGTATGACGGAAACTAGGGTGGCAAGAGTGGAACAAGTCACCAGGCATAAGGCCGAGCCTTCCACCCTTTACCAAGTATATAAGGTGCATTAATTTAAACAGGAGATATTGTGATATCCCAAAATATCCATGTTCCGACCAGGAACAAACTTCATCTTCACCTGCAACTAACAATGCTATAAGAGGGGCTGAGCAAAAGCGGTGACATAGCCAAACAACGGTTGCTAGGACAAGTTGGTTAGAGGTTTGACATGGCAATAGGTAGGCATGGTAAACAGTGGCAGGTAGAGCTAACATAGCGATAGAGCGAGTACTAGCAAGCAGAGATAGAAGTGATATCGAAGGTATGATCATCTTGCCTGCAAGGTTCTCAGAGTTGTCGAAGGCTTGATCCTCATTAGAGTACTCAACAGGTTCCTCGTGCACGCACTCGTCTCCCAGCTCTACCCAAAGCAAGAACACAAGCAAAGGAACCACAATAAATCACGGTGCAATGCACAAGCAACATGATGCAATACATGTCATGATATGCGAGATGTGATATGCAATGCATATGCATGCTTCGGGAGGAAAAAGGATGAACAAGGCATCAACTTGGCAAACCAAGTATGCCACTGGAAAGATGAGATGATTTCGGTTGAAATCGATATAAAGATCACCGGGAACGGATGCACGGTTTGCAAATGGCAAGCAAAACAAGAATGGCACAAAGCTGCGATTAACAGCACGATGCTACTTAGCATGCAACAAGAAACTATGCTATAGCACTCCAACATAAAAACAAAACATATGGCAGTGATCTACAGGATATGCTTTACAAAAGAGGAACACTGAGCTACGGCTAAATCACATCATAACAGGTTCAAACAAGCATGGAGAAAGTGCAAAAAATATCAGGTTGGACATGGCATAAACAGCATCACGAAGCAATGTTCAGAGCAAGTTATCAACATGCTACAGGAACTTATAATAGCAAAGCAAGGCATGGTATGAATCTACTCAAAGCATAGATCAAAAGTCCCTTACTGACCATAAGCCAAAAAGGATCAGAAAATATGATGGCACCCACGTAAACATAGCAAGTTTCGTTAACAGATTCAACAAACAAAGCATGACATTGACATAATTACGAAGGCACCTTCGTGAGCTCGATGCACTCACTACAGAGCATCCCATGATAAACTAAGCATACATCTATCAAGAAGACATGTCATAGAAGCTATACATGGCAAGAAACAACACCATAGCATACACGGATCAACTACAACAACCTTGGCCAAATTGAATAACATGTAAACAATCTGCCAGGAAACATTTTGAAGCAAAAGTAGAGCACGAAAATGACATGCTAGACTACTCCATAATTGCAACCAGGACAATGGATGGATAGAGCATAACCATGTTTCCAAAACACCCTTACTGAAGTATCTCCAATTATGCATGGATCTCTCTGTAGCAACATGTTTACATGGCATCAAAATTACAACAGAACAGGGACTAAAATCGGCAATATCACGAAGCCTAGTTTGCATGCTTGTGCTAGTCACCACATTGATCACAAAAATACATGGTAAGCACATCTGTAAAGAAGACATAGCCTAGTTCAAAACACATTTAGGGATCAAGTCCATAGGATGCACACATCAATCATGGCAAAAATAACAAAAGAGCTCGTTCTGATAAGAATCTGAAACTAACATTATGAAGCCCTCTTCCAACAGCATTTCGGGCATCAAGATGAGCTCAAATGTAAATGATGCAATGAGATGAAATTATGTACTCTTCGAGGCGAACAATTAGGTATGCTACACGCCCAAAATGGAGCCATGGGTGCGAAGATGTGATGCGATGAAGATGCAACAATTTTATCACAGATTATTGACTTGGACGAAAAACGGGGGAAGAAGAGGTCAACCCTGGGCCGGATCGGATTTGACGCGCGCGCGGTTCGAGGGATCCCTGGCCGGAGATGGAGCTCGCCGGAGTGGACAGCGACGGCGGCCGGAGTAGGAGGGGAGATGGCCGGGGCGGCGGCCGGAGTCGGGGGAGGCCGGAGCACTCGGGCGCGGCCGGAGTCGAGGGAGGCCGAAGCGCTCGGGCGCGGCTGACGGCGGCGGCGCGGGAGGCGGTCGACGGCGGCGGCGCGGGAGGCGGTCGACGGCGGCAGTGCGGGAGGCGGTCGACGGCGGC
>NC_041381.1:469190464-469197490 GCF_002162155.2 Triticum dicoccoides
GGAGGCGATGTGGGGCGCGGCCCGCCACGTGGCGAGCTCGGATTGGACGCGGGCGGCGGGGCGGACGTGTCCGGCTCCGCCCGGACGTGTCCGGCGGCGGAGAGGGAGCGGGCTAGGGTTTGGGGATCCGGAAATTCGAGGGAGTGCACATATTTATAGGTAGAGGGAGCTAGGAGTGTCCAAATGAGGTGCGGTTTTCGCCCACACGATCGTGATCCGACGATGGAGAGCATGGAAGTGACTTACATGGGTTAATGGGCTGTTTTGGTGGGGTGTTGGGCTGCAACTCAGAAGAGGCCTTTGCGGATATGCGGATAACCGTTGGAGTACCAAACGAGCTCCAAATGACCCGAAACTTGGCAGGTGGTCTACCGGTGCTATACCAGGGCCACTTGGCAAGGCTCGGTCCATTCCGAGAACGTTCAACACCCGCACACGAAAAGAGACAAGAGGGGTGCGCCGGTGCATGTGGGAGTGTCGGATTGCGAAACGGACAATGGGGAAAATGCTCGGATGCATGAGACGAACACGTATGCAAATGAGATGCACATGATGACATGATATGATATGCACGACATGAATAAAATGCAAAATAAAAAAAAACCCAACCACGGAGGGAAAATCATATCACATAGCCGAAAACGGCAAGAGTTGGAGTTACAAAGATGGAAAGTTACATCCGGGGTGTTACACAGGAGCCCCTCCAAGATTGGATCTTCCTCTCTGTTCCCTTCTATTTTGCGTTCCTGTTTTCTGGCCCTTCCCCTTTTATTAAATTCCCGGAGATCAGTAACTCCGTGCGCTGAAATTTTTACATGATTTTCCCCCATAAATTATCTTTCTTGCGCCCAAAGAAGGTCCCCAACCGACTTACGGGGAGCGCACAAGACACCTGGGCATGCCAGGGGGTGCTCAGCACGCCCTAGTGGGTTGTGAAGGTCGTGGGCCTCCATTTGTGTTGATTCCACCTCCCAAATATCACATAGATTCCAAAATAAATCTCTGTAAACTTTTATTGTGTTTGGACTTCGTTTGATATGGATATTCTGTGAAACAAAAAACATGCAACAAACCAGAACTGGCACTGGGCACTGGATCAATAGGTTAGTCCAATAAATCATATAAATTGTTGCCAAAAGTATGTAAAAGTTGTATAATATTGGCATGGAACAATAAAAAATTATAGATACGACGGGACGTATCACTTTTGCTTCACTAATAGTCAGCAGATCATGATTCCCTTAAGCTTGTGACCATATAGGTTCGGTAAAACATAGACATGAACGAAATCCCTTCGTTCAATGACCGATAACCGAACTGTTGACATCCATATTGGTCCATATGATTACACGAATGATATTCGAGTGAACCTTTGGTTATCATGTGATGTTACCTTTGCTTTGCCATACTTTAGAAAACCCGTTGTGCATCCGTATCCTCCTGCGTCATCACCATGCTCGCTATACCGTTGCTCCTGTTATCGGTTTTGTTCTTCTTTCTCATTGACATGTTCTGGCATCTCTGTGATGTAGTCACATGTGTCTGGCCAGACGATGATGTATACCGTCACACCGAGAGGGCCCTAAGAATATCTCTCCATTGTCGGAGGAGAAAATCCCACTCTCGAGATATCCGAGCACTTGTCAAACTTTTCGGTGTGCCTGGAAGTTGTCATTATGATCTCCTTGTTACAGATGATGTTTGAGCAACCCCAAATCCCACCATCCGGTAGGAAGTGACTGAGACACTCTCATGGTTTGAGGAACTAAAACACATGCTAACACTCCGTGTTATAACAGATGATTTCAGGCGATATAATCACATAGTATAACAAACAAATATTGGGTCGATTCAATATGATCGTTCTTCTAAGTCATACCCTCAATGTTGTTTTAGTATTATCGTTACACTTAGCGATATGCTAAGATCCGGAAAACATGATCACTAACAACACTTGAGCCAGTCTTAGAGGCGAGACCGGAACTATTGTTTACCGTTTATCATTTCACACGTGCATATGAATTTTCCACTAAATCACATATTCCAAGATCATAGTAGTTATAGCATGAAATATAAACTCTTAACTATGAATAATGGAAATATAATAATACAATATTATTGCCTCTAGTGCATATTTCCAATACTCTCCCATTTATACTAGAGTCAATAATCTAATTAGCACTTTTTAACTTTTACACCAATGGCAATCTGGTGTCAGTCCATGCTTTGCTTGTGGTATAGACTTCATCCTATCAAATCTGACATCTTTAGATCCACGTGTATTATTTGCATTTCTTTACAACGATCATGCTTTCACAAGCATTCATAGTTTATGTAAAACCAGCTTTCTATATATATATTGAATCATTGGTAGAACCTTTGGTTCCTTTGACTGAGTTATGGAACCATTATTAAGAATAGTGTTCCAATGATACAATCACCTATAAACCATACCAAGCTCATAAATGAACTTTCAATTCACCACCCTTCATATTTTATTCTAAAGCAATAATATACTTAGCCTTTTGTTATAGTATTCACCACAATAACTTTCTTGGACCAACTCCAACTTACTGTGCCACCATAAATCACTTTTAATTTGATATCGAAAAATTACTTGAAGCATACATGAAGGTTTTGTCGATGTACTAGTTACAACGAGCCTTCATTGATGTAACTCCTTACAACAATCTCTTCATTTTCTCCGTGTGTGAGAAACATGTCACCAATCCTTAATGACATTTTCATTGTTGTCCAATGATTAACAATTTGACCATACTAGTAACTTTTACTTACAACTAATTTGGAGTACTGGACATATCTGGTTGTTACATACCATGGAATACAAGTGTGATTGAAATCACATTTCACTCATCAGTACTTAAGGATACAGACTCCTTCCATGTGAGATTGACAAGAAATTCTTCTTGATATTTTTATACTAAACTACTTTAGTATTCTGTCAATATGTATTTTGGCTAAGTCCGATTAGACACTATTATCTCCATAGACCATTATGTCTAATACCAAGACTATTCATTGCCTAAGTAATTTACTGAAAAACTAGTTTCAGTAAAGTCTTAATTTGTGTCAAGAAATTTACATAGGTTCCAATCAACGATATGTCATGTACATATAGTGTTTAGAAATATTATCACGCTCCCACTTACTTTCTTATAAATACAAGCATCTTCACTTTACTCGATGAAATCCATTTATCTGGCCATTTCATCAGTATGAAGATTCCAACTCCACTATGCCTGCTTCAGATCATTATAGGATCTCTTGAGGTTTGCATACTTACTAGCATCCTCTAGATTGACAAAATTACCTTGGATCGTATCAAATATACAACCTTGGTTCTTTTTCCATCTCACGGGAATCATTTTGTCATCCATCTATTTTATCTCATAATTGTCATATTTAATAATTGCTAGTTAAACCTGAACTAACTTTAAGTATAACTATGATGAGACAATCTCGTCATAGTCAATTCTTTGATGTTTTCATAAACTATTTGTAACAAGTCAAGCATTATAAAACATTTTTATCTTTGTCAGTTTATAGATCCATTACCATTATTTAGACTCTAAGTGTTTCGAAGGGTTCATCAAGTTCTAAGCTTGAATTATGTGAATGGATACTATCTCGGATTATGTTGGCATATAGCCAATTTCCGAAGTCAGGGCTCATCAACACTTCTATGTGAATTATAGGTTCGTTGTTTGCCCAACAATATTTCATCTACATACCACAAAGGTCTGCATGAATTTTCCCAACCTATATAGTTCAGCTGCAAGTTCGACCATAGTCTCTATTCTCATGTAGAGGCTTTCGTATCAGTTGTAGTAAGAAATTATAGAATTACTTCCAGTGTTTCTTTTCTTTGAGCTGATTGCAAAGATTCTGCAATCTTGTAGAGTTGCACTATTCTCCCACTCACTCTTTTGTAGAAAACATTTTATTCAAAACTTCCACACTCTATGGCAAAACACTTTGCTTCGATGCAGTGATAGAGGAATACCCAACTATTTGGGATGACCTATAAAGTAGCACTTATTTCAATAAATTTGATGGCGCTCCATTTTCAGTGTAAAAGCCACAGTCTCTAAAGCATCACTTTGAAAGTATATTGGCAAAATAATTAATGTTATCTTTGATCTGACCATGTCATACATAGCTTAATTGCATCTACTTAAAACACTCCAGTCTTAGTAGTGTTCTAGGAGTTGCAAGCTATAAAATACTTTTTATAGCTCATCAAACATCCGCTAAACTTGTAACTAAAATAATCAATTTTGTAATCTAATTGAACAAACAAAATTTTCCTATTACAATAAATTCTATTTCATTTTGAAAACCTTCTGAAATATTTCAAAAGATCCAGTTTTATGTTTCAAACTTTCATAACTAAATATAAATATCTACTTGAGTCATCCTTAAAAGATAGATAAATCTACTGCATGCAACAACACTAATTGGACTACACACATCGATATGCATATTGCCAATTATTTTGTTGCTCGTTCTCTATGGCCTGTGAATGGTATTTTAGTTTACTTCACTAATTGGATGAAAATTGCAAGTGTCAGATGATTCTCAATCAAATGACTTCAAAATTGATCACTATGAAATTTCTCCATGCTAGTTTCTCCAATGTGACTAAATGTAGTGCCACATAGATGTGGTATTCTTTTAGTCTTGCGACATTTAGCGTTTGTGTTATGGATGTTCATTTTTATTATCAATATTCATAACATGCATCTTATTCACAATAAGAGTATGCCCTTTTGTTCATAACATCAAACAACTATTATTCTGTCATGAACAACCTCCTTGCAACTTCTATGCAATGGGCTAGAGTGTAAAACACTATAAAATTAATTATGATAATGAATATAGAGGAAATACACTGATAGAGATATTGTAACCTTTTACAATCCATCAAAATATTTAACCTCATAATCTATTGGTCATTTAGGTCGTTCGAAGTTTCTTGCAACGATTTGCAATAATATGTAATTGAGTAAATATCCTTGTGATTAACCTTTTAACCACAATACCGAAGAATCAGTGATCAACAAATTGATCGTATTTCCCAAGAACTACACTTTACTTGAACAACCACCTCTGTATCTCATAACTTGTATAGCATTCATACCTGAGCTAGACATTCCAATCTTCTTTTCTTTCTGCCTTTTACTTCTTATAGTTTTACTTCAATATTTCTCTTACTCTCAGAAGAAACAACAACTTTAAGAGTGTCGTAAGCCCCGAACTTCCCTAGGCATGTAATTCTCATTACATCCTTTGGGTTTGTTATTTCTTTACAACTTTTCACCGTCAACACATGACTGGCTTTCTTCCGGATCTTACGCATTTCAGTCTTAAACATAGTTGAACACTTCACTAGAATTAAAAAAACACTTCTTTAGATATTGCATATCTTTTAGCCTTTATTTGTTTATGAGAACAATTTCCAGTTCCAAGAATATCACATAACTATCCCAAACATTTTGAATTTCGGGTTTCTCGGAAGTAAGGAGACTATAATGCAATTCTAGCTTTTGGATCGAAGGACGTGAGTCTCGTCATCCACATGATCAATAAGAGAGTACTGTAAACATGCAGTGGGGGCAAAATCCTTCTTGGAACTTTTAGAGGACGATCCTCTCAAACATAAAGTTTCAACCAGATAAATAATAATCAATCAATTTCATCAACAAAGATGGAGCCATGAGCCATAGTTCTACAACTATAATGCAAACTACACATAGACATTGTTCATAATTAATTTGCACTAGTTATTAAACTTAATTAATACATAATTGTGCTCCCACTCAAATCAATATCTCTCATAATTGATAGTGAGTGATTCAAGATCCAAATCTAGTTCTCAGCCATTGATGTGGACATCATTGATGATGAGAATTTTGAACGGTAGTCAAGCTTTTGCCGATCATATCTCCATGATGACTCTTGTTCATATTTTGATGCTTTGTGCTCCGAGCTCAGAACGATTCTGCCAGAACTTCAAGACAACCAAGTGTTATCTGCATACATGGACTGGCCATCTCCGTCTTACACCTCATGTACCGTTTGTACTCATGTGGACATGATGCACTCTGGAATGCTATGTGTTATAGATGGTTGCAACACTGGGAAGAGCACCTTTTATCTTGATATTTACTGTCAGCGATCACCCTAATAATTGACTTTTGTGCAATCAAAGGGTGCTAACAACAAAGGGATAAACATCTCAGGCAATTCATAATAGCATGATATGGTATAACCCTGGGCGACGAGAGTTCTCCATGACCGTCTTCAATCTCTAGTTGAAGCAACGTGACGGACAATATTTCGTTGCCATGCAACCGTTTCAAAAACGATTGTTGTGGCGGCAATCTCTGGAAATGTTGCGGTGACGACCGTTTCAAAAAATGTTGTTGTGACACCAAAATCTAAAATTCTGCCATGGCACAAAATTATAGCTCCTGGTCCCGCGCCTTCGTACACCTTCTCCTCGTCAGGGTCCTCCGTGTATGTCCTACCACCATCAACTGTAATCTATCTCTATGATATTTACATTAAGGTGGCAATCTCATGGCTCCAGCCATCATGTCATGACGTGCAGGCCACTTAACATTACAACATATAACCATCTCATACATAAACTCATTATCATGACAAAGGCTATACCACATCATATGCAAACCCTGCAAAACCAAGTCAGATGTCCTCCAATCGGTTTAGCAAACTTTAATTATGTGGCTTCTTATACGTCTCCAATGTATCTATAATTTTTTATTGTGCTATGCTATTATATTATCCATCTTGGATGTTTATATGCATTATTATGCTATTTATAATAATTTTAGGACTAACCTATTGGCCCAGTGCCAAGTGCCAGTTGATGTTTTTTTTCTTGTTTTTGTGTTTACAGAAAATCAATATTAAATGGAGTCCAAATGGAACGAAACTTTTTTGAGGTTTTTTCTTGGACCAGAAGACACTCAGGAACCTTTT
>NC_041381.1:469197612-469201082 GCF_002162155.2 Triticum dicoccoides
TGTCGGGGGCGATGCTGATTCCACCAACACCTATGGGGACAGGGCCCCTTTCGGTTCGGTGGGGGGCGGAGAGCGCACAAAGAGCGGATCGAGGCAGTGCACGCGGGCGATTTTACCCAGCTTCGGGCCGCACGGATGCGTAAAACCCTACTGCTGCTTGTTTGTGTATATTGGATTCTTGCTCAGGAGCGATGGACGCTGCCAGACTGAGCGTGAGAGCGTTCCTGGTGTTGAATGAGCCGAACTGGCCGAACCTCCCTACCCTTTCTACGTTGCGCTCGGGCCTCCTTTTATACTCTCAAGGGGTCACCGACAGGGGGCAACATAGACAAGAAGGGTAAAAATGGAAAAGGATGCGGTAGGTGCAGCTACCGCTACTGTGGATACAGTGCACCCTACCTAACTCTGACGGCAGGGGACAAGGGAATTAAATGCCTGTCTGAGTCTCCTAAACAGTGCAAAAAGTGACCGTTTGGAGCGCCACCGTTTGCCACGATGGGCTTCTCTTCATCTCTGCTTGCCACCACGTACCCCTAGCTGCACGGCCTCCTGCCATGTGTGCTTGGGAGAGCCCTAGAGCGACACGTTAGCAGGTGTGCTGGAGCGCAGGCACGAAGTGGGGGTTTCCCGCGGCAAGCTCCTTGTCGCGGCTGTCGTGTTGTCGCGTCCGGAAGCTTGTCGCTCGCCGGATCTTGCCGGGACGCAGGGCGCATTGCGGCAAGCTTTCTTGGTAGACCTTGAATGGCCTTCCCGGCAAGCTCCTCTTGCCGGGGTCTCGTCTCTTCCCGGTAAGCTCCTCTTGCCGGGGCCTTGGTTGGCCTTCCCGGCAAGCTCCTCTTGCCGGGGCCTTGATTTGAGTACTTTGTTCTTGAATGGTCTTCAAGGGAACCACGGAGGGTCCTGGCGGTCACCCGGCAAGCCTTGCCGTGGGGCGCTGCAACTGCCCGTGCATGAGTTCGGGGTAATAGGGTACCCCTACTCTAGTACACCGACAGGAGCCCCCGGGCCTGGGCCATACACGGTGCCGAGCGCTGTTGGGCCAGGCCCAAAACAGTGCACGGGCACGCGCGGCCTAGGTCACACCGAATCTAACTCCGCTCCCACCGCGCACGCCCAGAACGGCACGCGTCAAACGCGGCGTCGTGGGAGAGATCGTGGGAGGCGTGCGTGGGGTAAGCCCCCCGAGCATGCGTCAGGCCACGATGATGAGGACGGTTCACGCCCTCCTCCTTAAACGGAGGTAGGTGTGAGGGCGTGGTGCATTTACTGGACGGGGCCGGTGCGTGGTTTTCGGGACGTCCACTCCCCGCGTTCACGAGTTGGAGCGAGGCCGCCTCATCTGTCGCATTGGTTCTGCATCCCCGCCACGCGGCTCCCATGCGCTTGGGGTCAAGGACGGTGGAGTGGGAAACTGGGCCGTCGCGAGCGGGTTGGCCCCGACTCCCTGCCCTTCCCGTGCCTTGATTTGCTGAGCGGGGCGGCCGAGCCCCCACCTCGCTCCTTTATAAAGAGCGGGATGGGAGCACAGAAACCCGCACTCTCTCATCTTCTCCTTTCTTCAGCTTCTGCTCTCCTTTCTCCCATTTGCCATGGAGAAAGGGAACCCAGGCCCTTCATCGGTGGCGGCGAGGGTCGCCGCCAGACAGCGCATCTCTCCCTCTTCCGCGCCCGTGGTGGCAGAGCCAGCCATAAGGGGAAGAGGGAGGGGGCGAGGTCACAGACGAGGTCGAGGCGCTCGGGGAAGAGGCGGACGGGGCGGCGCGTCAGCTTCTCCTCCGCCGGCGGCTCCTCCCCCCATGGCGGTCCATATAGGGGATGACCCTTGCGAGTTCTTCGTCATGCTGCGCCGGGCGCCTCGTCATCGCCTCCGGCTTCCAGCTCCGCTTGCGCGCGCGATGGAGTCGGACCCGCCCGAGATGCTGAGACTGCACATGAGGGGCTGTGGAATCAGTGGCACGCGAGTCCGCGTTGCATTCCCAGCCCCTAATGTGATGTATCTTGATCGAGGGTGGAAGACGTTCGCCCGCATCCACAGCTTGACGGAGGGGTTTACCCTCCATTTTAAGTTGATGGAGGGCGATCTCCTCTCCGTCAAGGCCTTCAGGTGCTTCGGCACTCGGGCGAAGTGCTGCGTGGACAGCTCCTCCGACAGCGAAGGCTCCTCCTCGAGCGAGAGCGACGAGGAGGGGAGCGACAGCGACGACGAGGGTAGCGGGCGGCGGGGTAGCGGGTCCGACCAGGCGTCGGGCGCCGCTTTGCGCGGCACCGGCGACCCCATCATCCGCGTTGCCGGCTTCTTGAACTCCCCGGGGTCGTCTCCTTGGGCGGCTGGCGTAGGGAGGCTGCGGAAGGGGAAGAGGGCTGGCGACAAGGCCGTCAGGTCAGAGTACGAGGGCGTGGTGCCCTCGACAGCGTGCTGACGTCCTGTCGCCCCGTCTTCGAGCCCCGCTTCCAGCGCCACCGTCGCCGTCCGGCCTTCGGACGACCCCCGGGATGTTCCCTTGGTGTCTTCTGGCACCCGTAGCTCGCCTAGGCACTCCTTTTGCCCTTTTCGCCTCCTTGACCTGCCTCCTGAAAAGAGGGTCAGGAAAGGGATTACGGGCATCTTATCTTTCTAATTTGTAAGCCTTCGGGCCTTAGCTGTATCTAGAACTTGTAATCCTCTCTTTCATGTTTTTCATCCTCTATGGACTGTACCTGAGTGGGATGTTTTTTTAATGAAAGGGGAATGCTTGCCGGGTTATTTGTCTCGCGAGTTAAACCCACGCCAAGGAGCGAATCCTTGGTATCCCTCGGACAGACATTTCATCCCCCGGCAACAGGCCCTGCCGCCTTCCCACGTCGCTCAACCTTTCTCTCGTTTTTGACGGAGGCAGGAACGAGGTGGGTGCGGTCTCCTCGTTTCATCCCTTTGCTGCCGCGACTACGACCAAACTTGGCCCCGAGAACGAGCCCCAGGGCCTAGAGTCGAGGGAGCACGGCAGTTTCCGGGAAGAAACGTGGTTTCGCATTCCCCAGTCCATAAGAGGATGCATGATGAGGGATGAAAGACTTATCTGATATTGCAGCCCCCGGCAACTCTGGTTTGCCGTGGACGATTCTTGGCACTCACAGCCCCCAGCGATACTGGTTTGCCGGGAAGGCTTTTATCCTCAGCAGAGAACTTTGTCGTTCTCGATGCCGGCTTCCGGCAAGCTGGTGGCCAGGAAGGCTTTTATCTTCAGCAGAGAACTTTGACGTTCTCGATGTCGGCTTCCGGCAAGCTCGTTGCCAGGAAGGCTTTTATCTTCAGCAGAGAACTTTGACGTTCTCGATGCCGGCTTCTGGCAAGCTGGTTGCCAGGGAGGCTTTTATCTCCAGCAGAGAACTTTGACGTTCTCGATGCCGGCTTCCGGCAAGCTCGTTGCCAGGAAGGCTTTTATCTTCAGCAGAGAACTTTGACGTTCTCGATGCCGGCTTCCGGCAAGCTC
>NC_041381.1:469201335-469236810 GCF_002162155.2 Triticum dicoccoides
CTTTTATCTTCAGCAGAGAACTTTGACGTTCTCGATGCCGGCTTCCGGCAAGCTGGTTGCCAGGGAGGCTTTTATCTTCAGTAGAGAACTTTGACGTTCTCGACGCCGGCTGCCGGCAAGCTCGTTGCCAGGAAGGCTTTTATCTTCAGCAGAGAACTTTGACGTTCTCGATGCCGGCTTCCGGCAAGCTTGTTGCCAGAAGGCTTTTATCTTCGGCAGAGAACTTTGACGTTCTCGATGCCGGCTTCCGGCAAGCTCATTGCCAGGAAGGCTTTTGGCGAAGAACTTCGTTGTTCTTGACACCGGCTCCCGGCAAGATCGTTGCCGGAAAGGCTTATGGCGAAGAACTTCGTCATTCTTCACACCGGCTCCCGGTAAGATCGTTGCCGGAAAGGCTTATGGCGAAGAACTTCGTCGTTCTTGACACCGGCTCCCGGCAAGATCGTTGCCGGAAAGGCTTATGGCGAAGAACTTCGTCATTCTTGACACCGGTTCCCGGTAAGATCGTTGTCGGAAAGGCTTATGGCGAAGAACTTCGTCGTTCTTGACACCGGCTCCCGGCAAGATCGTTGCCGGAAAGGCTTATGGCGAAGAACTTCGTCGTTCTTGACACCGGCTCCCGGCAAGATCGTTGCCGGAAAGGCTTATGGCGAAGAACTTCGTCGTTCTTGACACCGGAAAGATTGGCCCTAAGGGCGTTGCCAGCCCCCGGGCCATAACTGCGTTCAAACATAGCAAGTGATTAGCATCAGAAGTACACTTAACTTGCTTGCGAATTTTGACTTTTGCTGCATATTCCCTATGCCTGCTGGAATGCTTTCTGGTGCGTACGATCCAGCCAGTAGCGCTTGAGGGAACGGGCCCTTATCGGCTATTCGGGAACAACGCCTCCCGGAAAGGTTTACCTTCTTGGTTCTAGCGCAACCGCACAAGTTGCCGAGCGGACTCGAGGCAACATGGAGCGCAACTAGCTCCGAGAAGGCTGCTCGGCATACAGGTCTATGCAGAAATCTCAAATAAATAGCGCATGCTATCTTCCTGTTCAACCTCTCTTTGTACATCCACCCTACGCTTTCTAGGGAAACTTGCCGGCGCAGGCACCCTTGCCGCGAGCATCGAGTGCGGAACTTCAGCAGCCTGCTGGCGGGGTCGCTACCGACAAGCAGTCTTGTCGCAACTAGTTGCAGCTCGCTTAAGTTGTTGAGCGGACTCGAAACAAAGTAATGGCGCTAGCGGCTCACTTAAGTTGCTGAGCGGACTCGAAGCAAAGTAAGGGCGCTAGCAGCTCACTTAAGTTGTTGAGCGGACTCGAAACAAAGTAAGGGCGCAGCTAGCTACGAGTTAATGCTCCGCGCACAGGTTTTCCGTACAAAGAACAAGATCTCCGAGGCGGATAACCTTATATAGAAAGGAAATATCTAAAGTTTTGCATGACTTAGCTTTTTCTGTTGCCGCACTGGCGTCGTTCTTTTGCTCGCCCGCTCCTTGGGAGCCATGACGATAAAGATTTAGCTTGCGTGCACGCCGAATCGGGTTTGCACGATCTCGACGCCCCCTACCTGGCGCGCCAGGGATGTCGGGTGGCGATGCTGATTCCACCAACACCTATGGGGACAGGGCCCCTTTCGGTTCGGTGGGGGGCGGAGAGCGCACAAAGAGCGGATCGAGGCAGTGCACGCGGGCGATTTTACCCAGCTTCGAGCCGCACGGATGCGTAAAACCCTACTGCTGCTTGTTTGTGTATATTGGATTCTTGCTCAGGAGCGATGGACGCTGCCAGACTGAGCGTGAGAGCGTTCCTGGTGTTGAATGAGCCGAACTGGCCGAACCTGCCTACCCTTTCTACGTTGCGCTCGGGCCTCCTTTTATACTCTCAAGGGGTCACCGACAGGGGGCAACATAGACAAGAAGGGTAAAAATGGAAAAGGATGCGGTAGGTGCAGCTACCGCTACTGTGGATACAGTGCACCCTACCTAACTCTGACGGCAGGGGACAAGGGCATTAAATGCCTGTCCGAGTCTCCTAAACAGTGCAAAAAGTGACCGTTTGGAGCGCCACCATTTGCCACGATGGGCTTCTCTTCATCTCTGCTTGCCACCACGTACCCCTAGCTGCACGGCCTCCTGCCACGTGTGCTTGGGAGAGCCCTAGAGAGACACGTTAGCAGGTGTGCTGGAGCGCAGGCACGAAGTGGGGGTTTCCCGCGGCAAGCTCCTTGTCGCGGCTGTCGTCTTGTCGCACCCGGAAGCTTGTCACTCGCCGGATCTTGCCGGGACACAGGGCGCGTTGCGGCAAGCTTTCTTGGTATGCCTTGAATGGCCTTCCCGGCAAGCTCCTCTTGCCGGGGTCTCATCTCTTCCCGGCAAGCTCTTCTTGCCGGGGCCTTGGTTGGCCTTCCCGGCAAGCTCCTCTTGCCGGGGCCTTGATTTGAGTACTTTGTTCTTGAATGGTCTTCAAGGGAACCACGGAGGGTCCTGGCGGTCACCCGGCAAGCCTTGCCGCGGGGCGCTGGAACTGCCCGTGCACGAGTTCGGGGTAATAGGGTACCCCTACTCTAGTACACCGACAGGAGGCGCGTCCTAGGGGGTTGTGGGCCCCCAGATGCTCCTCCAAGCTTAATCTTTGCTCTATAAACACCCAAGTATTCCCCATATATCAAAGGGCACACAAAAATTTCTTTTCCGCTGCCGCAAGCTTCTGTTCTCGTGAGATCCCATCTAGGGTCCTTTTTTGGCACTCCGTCGGAGGGGGATTTGATCATGTAGGGCTTCTACATCAACCTTGTTGCCCCTCCGATGATGTGTGAGTAGTTTATCACAGGCCTACGGGTCCATAGCTAGTAGCTAGATGGCTTATTCTCTCTCTTTGACATTCAATACAATAGCTAGATAGCTTATTCTCTCTCTTTGATATTCAATACAATGTTCTCCTCGATGTTTCTGGAGATCTATTCGATGTAATCTTCTTTTGCGATACGTTTGTCGAGATTTGATGAATTGTGGATTTATGATCAGATTATATATGAATATTATTTGAGTCTTCTCTGTACTCTTTTATGCATGTTAAGATAGCTTTGTATTTATCTCCGATCTATTGGTTTGGCCAACTAGATTGATTTTTCTTGCAATGGGAGAGGTGCTTTGTAGTGGGTTCAATCTTGTAGTGCTCATACCCAGTGACAGAAGGGGACATGACATCTATTTGTATTGTTGCTAGTAAGGATAAAAAGGTGGGTTTTATTCATATTGGTTGGATCTATCCCTCTACATCATGTCATCTTGCTTAAGGCGTTACTCCATTTTTGTTAACTTAATACACTAGATGCATGCCGGATAGCGATCGATGTGTGGAGTAATTGTAGTAGATGCAGGCACGAGTTGGTCTACTTGTCACGGACGTGATGCCTATATTCATGATCATTGCCTTGGATATCGTCATAACTTTGCGCTTTTCTATCAATTGCTCAACAATAAATTGTTTACCCTATGCTTTATTTTAAGAGAGAAGCCTCTAGTGAAAACTATGACCCCCAGGTCTATTTTTGTCATATTATATTCAGATCTATAAAATAAAAAACACAAAAATACCTTTCTACAATTTATTTAACTTTTACTTTATTTTGCACTTTTACTTATCTATTATACCTATCTCTATTAAATCTCATCCTTGCAATTAACCATGAAGGGATTGACAACCCCTTTTCGCGTTGGATGCAAGAATTTGTATGTTTGTGTAGGTGCAATCATTGGGTACTTGTGTGTTCCTCCTAGTGGATTGATACCTTGGTTCTTAACTAAGGGAAATACTTATCTCTACTTTGTTGCATCACCCTTTCCTCTTCAAGGGAAAAACCAACGCAAGCTCAAGAGGTAGCAGGAAAAATTTCTGGCCCTGTTGCCGGGGAGGATCTACATCAAGCCTACCAAGTACCTATCATAAACTCCCATCTCCCGCCAGCCTCTCATTTTACTCTCCCCCACTTCTAAAACATTTTCAGAAAAACACAGAAACATTTGCCTTTTTATTTGCCTTCTTTTCGTTCGTCTTTTCATTTGCTTTTTGTTTGCTTGTGTGCTAGATTGCTTGCTTTGTCATGATGTACCAAGAAAATACTATGTTGTGTGATTTTTCCAACATTAATAATAATGATTTTATTAGTACTCCGATTGCTCCCGCCACTAGTGTGGAACCTTATGAAATTAATGCTGGTTTGTTGAATCTTGTTATGAAAGAACAATTTTCTGGTAGTCCTAATGAAGATGATGCATCCCATCTTAATACTTCCATTGAATTGTGTGACATGCAGAAGAAAAAAGATGTGGATAATGATATTTTTAAATTGAAGTTGTTTTCGTTCTCACTATGAGATCGTGCAAAAACTTTGTTTCAATCCTTGCTTAAAAATAGTATTGATTCATAGAATAAGTGTAAGGATGCTTTTATTTCCAAGTATTTCCTCCCGCTAAGATCATCTCTCTTAGGAATGATATAATGAATTTTAAGCAACTTGATCATGAACATGTTGCACAATCTTGGGAGAGGATGAAGTTAATGATAAAAAATTTCCCTACTCATGGTATAAGTTTATGGATGATCATACAACACTTCTATGCTGGATTAAATTTTGCATCTAGAAATCTTTTAGATTCTATCGTGGGTGGTACTTTTATGGAAATCACATTAGGATAAGCTACCAAACTCCTAGATAATATTATGGCAAATTATTCTCAATGGCATAGCGAAAGATCTTCTACTAGTAAAAAAGTGCATGTGATTGAAGAGATTAATACCTTGAGTCGAAAGATGGATGAACTTATGAAATTTATTGCTACCAAGAGTGCTCCTATTGATCATAATGATATGCCTTTGTCTACCTTGATTGAGAATAATATGAATCTATGGATGTGAATTTTGATGGTAGGAACAATTTTGGTAATAACGCGTATAGAGGCAATTTTAATCCTAGGTCGTTTCCTAGTAATTTCTCTGATAATTATGGTAATTCCTACAACAACTCTTATGGAAATTATAATAATATACCCTATCATCTTGAGAACAACATTAAAGATTTAGTTAGTTCTAAAAGTATTTTCAATGCCATGGTAGAAGAAAAATTTCTTAAGATTGATGATTTGGCTAGAAACGTTGATAGAATTTCTCATGAGATTGACTCCTTTAAGATTAGATCTATGCCACCCAAGCTTGATATTGTGAGTCTCTAAAATCTATTCACATTTCTATTAATGAAAGTAAGGAGAGAATTGCTAGAATGCGAGATAAGAGAAATTGGCTAGAAAAAACATGTTCTTCTAGTTTTCATGATAATCATGATGAAGATCTTAAAGTGATTGATGTGTGCTACTTCTTGAGCTTGCGTTGATTTTTCCCTTGAAGAGGAAAGGGTGATGCAACAAAGTAGATATAAGTATTTCCCTCAGTTAAGAACCAAGGTATCAATCCAGTAGGAGGCACAAGCAAGTCTCCAATATATGCACCTGCACAAACTAACAAACACTTGCACACAATGCAAAAAGGGGTTGCCAATCCCTTCACGGTCACGAACAAGAATGATATCTGATATAGATAGGTATAAAAGATAAATAAAAGAGCAAACTAAAGTAAATATAAATAAATTGCAGCAATGTATTTTTGGTTTTTATGGTTTATATATCTGAAGATAGATGATGGAAAATAGACCGGGGGGCAAAGGTTTCACTAGAGGCTTCTCTTGAAAGAAAACATACGATGGGTAAACAAATTAATGTTGAGCAATTGGTAGAAAAGCGTCAAGTTATGAAAATATCTAAGGCAATGATCATGCATATAGGAATCATGTCCATGACAAGTAGGCCGAAACAATTCTGCATCTACTACTATTACTCCACACATCGACCGACTCCTGCCTGCATCTAGAGTATTAAGTTCATAAGAACAAAGCAACGCTTTAATTAAGATGACATGATGTAGAGACATAAACTCAAGCAATATGACATAAACCCCATCTTTTTATCCTTGATGTCAACAATATAATACGTGCCTCGCTAGCCCTTCTGTCACTGGGTGAGGACACCGCAAGATTGAACCCAAAACTAAGCAACTCTCCCATTGCAAGAAAAACCAATCTAGTTGGCCAAACCAAACCAATAGTTCGAAGAGAAATACAAAGATATCTTAATCATGCATAAAAGAGTTCAAAGAAGACTCAAATAATATTCCACAATTCATCGGATCTAAAAAAATGCACCACAAAAGAAGATTACATCGGATAGAACTCCAAGAACATCAAGGAGAACATTGTATTGAAGATCAAAGAGAGAGAAGAAGCCATCTAGCTAGCTATGGACCCGTAGGTCTGTGGTAAACTACTCATGCTTCATCGGAAGGGCAGCAAGGTTGATGTAGAGGCCCTCCATGGTTGACTCGCCCTCGGTAGAGTGCCGGAAAAGGACCCAAGATGGGATCTCATGATAACAAAAGCTTGCAGCGGCGAAAAAGTGTTTTGGTGGATGCTTCTGATGTTGGGGGGATATCCGAGGATTTATAGTGCCAAGATTATGGTTAGGGGATTCCCCAGGGGCCCACAAGCCAGGGAGGCGCCCCCCTAAGGCGCGCCTTGAGGGCTTGTAGACTCCTCATGGGTCTTGTGACCTCCTCCCCAAGTCTTCTGGGTGTCCTCTGGTCCAAGAAAAATCATCATAAAGTTCCATTCTATTTGGACTCCATTTGATATTCCTTTTCTGTAGAAGTCAAAAACAAGGAAAAAACAGAAACTAACACTGCGCTCTAGGTCAATAAGTTAGTCCCAAAAACAATATAAAATAACATATTAATGCGTATAAGACATCCAAAACAGATAATATAATAGCGTGGAACAATAAAAAAATTATAGATATGTTGGAGACGTATCGAGCATCCAACGACATCCAATGATGGGCACTCCAAAATAGATTATAGATATAGTTAAGAGTTTATATTCCACGCTATTATTAATGTGTGTCCCTCTCGAAAGGTGTGTAAATCAAGGATGATTGTGGCAAACTAAAATTCAAATAATCATATCATACAAGACGCTCCAAGAAAAACACATATCATGTGGTGAATAAAAATATAGCCTCAAGTAAATTTACCGATGGATTGAAGACGAAAGAGGGGATGCCATCCGGGGCATCCCCAAGATTAGATGCTTGGTCATCCTTGAATATTACCTTGGGGTGCATTGAGCATCCCCAAACTTAGGCTCTTGCCACTCCTTATTCCACAGTCCATGAAATCTTTACCCAAAACTTAAAAACTTCACAACACAAAACTCAATAGAAAACTCATAAGCTCCGTTAGTATAATAAAATAAAATCACCACTTTGGGTACTGTTGTGAACTCATTCTAAATTTATATTGGTGTTATATCTACAGTATTCCAACTTCTCCATGGTTCATACCCCTGATACTACCCGCAGATTCATAAAAAAAGCAAACAACACATAGAAAACAGAATCTGTCAAAAACATAACAGTCTGTAGCAATTTGGAAACTTCATATACTTCTGTAACTCTAAGTTTTTTGCAAACTTAGGACAACAAGGGAAATTTGTATATCCATCTTTTGTAAAAATTCAGATCAAAAGCACTTTTCTGTGAATTATCAAAATTCCAGCAATGAGCGCAAAAGTTTCTGTTTTTTAGCAAAATCAAATTAACTATTACCGTAGACCATCCCAAAGGTCTTACTTGGCTCAAACACTAACTAAAACACTAAAACACAACTACTATAGAGGTAATAATGTGTAAACTCATAAAATAGGAAAGAAAAATATCGGGTTGTCTCCCAATAAGCATTTTTCTTTAAAGCCTTTTAGCTAGGCATTGATAATTTTAGGGATAAATAGATTTGTGCCCCTAGTTGTGTCCCACTCATCTGTTTTACCCCTAATTCCCAAAAGTCACCGGTTCTGTCGAGGTCACTTTGCTCCTCTTATGCTTTTGCTCTTTGACCGTTTGACTGTCAGTTTGAAAACTTCATAACTAATTCATACTAAATCAGAAAATTGCAAATAAGATACCAAAATGTTCATAAAAACATCACCTATATGTGAGTGTCATTTGCATTCATGAAAAAAGTGTTGGAAAGTGCACATCTGAGTTTTAGCTCTTTTGATACCACCATGAATACTAAACTCTAAAAGAATTATAAAAAATTCAAAAAAAATACGGTGGCAAAGAACAACAAATGTTCTAAGTGCTTGCAAAGTTTCATTAGGGAACAACATTCGTGGAAGTCGTGGCAAAAAAAAATCTATTTTGGAGTGCTGATTCATTATTTTTTCGCGGCATCCACGAATGTTATTCCCTGATGAAACTTGGCACGCACTTAAAACATTTTTCATTCTTTTCCACCAAATTGTTTTTCATTTTTTGATTTTTTTAGATTTTACTATTTAGGGTGGTAGCATAAGAGCTAAAACTCGGATGGGAACTTTCCAACACTTTTTTCATGAATGCAAATGACACTCACATATAAGTGATGTTTTTCTGAACATTTTGGTATCTTATTTGCATTTTCTTGATTTAGTATGAATTAGTTATGATGTTTTCAAACTGACGGTCAAACAGTCAAAGGGCAAAAGCATAAGAGGAGCAAAGTGACTTGGACAGAACCGGTGACTTTTGGGAATTAGGGGTAAAACAGATGAGTGGGACACAACTAGGGGCATAAATCTAATTATCCCATAATTTTAATGATTTTCACATAAAAGATAGCAATTGAAACATGAAGAGAGTATCATGAAACATGTGACAAACACATTTAAGTCTAACATATTGCCTATGCATAGGCATTTTATAGTTAAAAGATTCATCAAGACAAGCAAAAACTAGCATATGCAAGGAGAAAGAAAGAAATAATATCAATATCAACATAACGAGAGGTAATTTAGTAACATGAAAATTTGTACGACCACATTTTTCTATCTCGTAATAATTACATATGGGATCATATTCAAATTCAACAATATAGCTATCATACAAAATGTTCTCTTCCTGATCCACATGCATAAAAGTTTTATAATCTTCCAAGATAGTTGGTTTAACTTCAACTAAATCACGGCCTCTTCAAACTCACTTTCAGTATTATCGCAAACATATTCATCATGAGGCTTAAATAAATTTTCAAGATCATAAGAAACATTATCACCCCAATCATGATCATTACAATAAGTAGTGCTCATGCAAAATTAATATCCCCAAGCTTAGGGTTTTGCATATTATTACCACAACTGACATTAATAGAATTTATAATAACATCATTGCAATCATGGTTTACGTTCAATAAGTTATCGTGACTCACTTCACAGATTTCTTCTTTTAACACTTCATCACAATTTTCAGATTCACGAATTTTAAGCAAAACTTCATAAAGATAATCTAGTGTACTCAACTCACTAGCAATTGGTTCATCATAATTGGGTCTTATAAAAAGATCAGCAAGTAGATGAGGATCCATAAACTTTTTGCTCTCTGACTTCAAATAAATACAAAATTATGGCAAGCAAGCAAACCAAGTAAGACATAAGGGCAAACGAAAATAAGAGAGAATAAAAAGGCAAATATTTTGTGTTTTTTAAAGCATTTTAGAAGTGGGGAAGACGGAAAGCGAGAGGCAAATGGAAAATAATTTAATGCAAGAGATGAGATTTTATGATGGGTACTTGGTAGGCTTCATGTAGAACCTCCCCGACAACGGCGCCAAAAATTCTTCCTGCTACTTCTTGAGCTTGCATTGATTTTTTCCATGAAGAGGAAATGATGATGCAACAAAGTAGAGATAAGTATCTCCCTCAGTTAAAAACCAAGGTATCAATCCAGTAGGAGGCACAAGCAAGTCTCCAATATATGCACCTACACAAACTAACAAACACTTGCACACAACGCGAAAAAGGGGTTGTCAATCCCTTCACGGTCATGAACAAGAGTGAGATCTAATAGATATATGTATAAAAGATAAATAAAAGAGCAAACTAAAGTAAATATAAATAAATTTCAGCAAGGTATTTTTGGGCTTTTTGGTTTATAGAGCCGAAAAATATATGATGGAAAATAGACCCCGGGGCCATAGGTTTCACTAGAGGCTTGTCTCTTGAATAAATCATACGGTGGGTAAACAAATTACTATTGAGCAATTGATAGAAAATCGCATAATTATGACGATATCTAAGGCAATGATCATGAATATAGGCATCACATCTGTGACAAGTAGACCGACTCCTGCTTGCATCTACTACTATTACTCCACACATCGACCGCTATCCAGCATGCATCTAGTGTATTAAGTTCATAAGAATGGAGTAAACACCTTAAGCAAGATGACATGATGTAGAGGGATAAACTCAAGCAATATGATATAAATCCCATCTTTTTATCCTTGAGGGAAATAGTACAATACGTGCCTCGTGATGTTTGCTTGAACTACGTCGGTATTTCCCCAAAGATGAAGGGATGATGCAACACAACAACGGTAGGTATTTCCCTCGGTGATGAGACCAATGTTATCAAACCAGTAGGAAAGCCACGCAACACTACGTAAACGGTACCTGCACACAAAGAACAAATACTGGCAACCCAACATCTTAAAGGGGTTGTCAATCCCTTTCGGGTAATGGTGCCAGAAATTGTCAAGTTGACGAGATAAAGTTGTAGTAGATTTATAGATGCAAATAAAAGCAAATAAAATTCAGCAAGGTATTTTTGGGTTTTTGATAATATAGATTTGAAAATAAAAGTTGCAAATAAATAAAAAGGCAAATAACAATATAGATCTGAAAGTATATGATGAGAAAATAGACCGGGGGTCGTAGATTTCACTAGTGGCTTCGCTCAAGAAAAATAGCATACGGTGGGTAAACAAATTACTGTTGGGAAATTGATAGAACTTCAAATAATTATGACGATATCCAGGAAATGATCATTATATAGGCATCACGTCCAAGATTAGTAGACCGACTCCTGCCTGATCTACTACTATTACTCCACACATCGACCGCTATCCAGTATGCATCTAATGTATTAAGTTCATGGAAAATGGAGTAATGCAATAAGAACAATGACATGATGTAGACAAGATCTATTCACGTAGGAATTAGACTCCATCTTGCTATCTTTAATGGCAACGGTACATATTTGTCGGTTCCCCTTCTGTCACTGGGATCAAGCACCGTAAGATCGAACCCATCACAAAGCACCTCTTCCCATGGCAAGAAAAATCGATCTAGTCGGCCTAACTAAACCAAAGATTCGAGGAAGAAATACGAGGCTATAAGTGATCATGCATATAAGAGATCAAAAGACTCAAATAACTTTCATGGATAAAAACATAAATCTGATCATAAACTCAAAGTTCATCCGATCCCAACAAACACACCGCAAAAAGAGTTACATCAAATAGATCTCCAAGAGACCATTGTATTGAGAATGAAAAGAGAGAGAGGAAGCCATCTAGCTACTAGTTACGGACCCGTAGGTCTACAATGAACTACTCACACATCATCGGAGAGGCACCAATGAGGATGACGAACCCCTCCATGATGGTGTCTAGATTGGATATGTGGTTTCTGGAACTTGCGGTGGCTGGAATTGATTTTCGTCGACTCCCCTAGGGGTTTTGCATTTTTGGGGTATTTATAGAGCAAAGACACGGTGCGGGAGGCGGCTGAGGTGGGCACAACTCACCAGGGCACACCTGGGCCCCAGGCACGTCCAGGTGGGTTATGCTCCCCTCGAAGCCCCCCTCTAGTACTTCCTTGTCCCATCATGTGTCTTCTGGTCGAAGAAAATCTCCAAAAAGTTTTGCTGCATTTGGACTCCATTTGGCATTGATTTTCTGCGAAGTACAAAACATGCAAAAAACAACAACTAGCACTGGGCACTATGTCAATAGGTTAGTCCCAAAAAATGATATACAGTTGCTATAAAATGATTCTAAAATATCCAAGAATGATAATATAACAGCATGGAACAATCAAAAATTATAGATACGTTGGAGACGTATCACCTCGCTACCCCTACTAGAGAAACAAAAAATCTCATAAGCAAGCATTAAGCATAACTAACACTGAATAATGCACCAAAAGTAGGATGTAATTTCAGTGCATAACTATTGACTTTCATGTTGATGGGCACAAACCTTAACACCAATATTCTTACTAAAGCACATTTACCCATCAACATGAATCACATATTATATCATCATGTCACAAAACCTTTATTTGTCCAACGATCTTCATGAAAGTTTTTATTATATCCCTCTTGAATATTTATCACTTTGGGACTAATTTCATATGTTGTTTTCAATAGATCAAACAAATCTAAGTGAAGAACATGAGCATAAAAGTTTCTTCTCTCAAAATAATTTAAGTGAAGCATGAGATAATTTCTAAAAAAATTACTAACTCTCTAATATATCTAAGTGAAGCATGAGAGCATTTCTTCAAAAATAATAAAGCACACCATGCTAAAAAAATATAAGTGAAGCACTAGAGCAATTCCATAGCTCAAGAAATTTAAGTGAAGCATAAAGAGCAATTGTAACAAATCATAGTATAATTATGGCTCTCTCAAATAGGTGTGCCCAGCAAGGATAGATGACACAAAATAAAAAGCAAAACAAGTAAAGACTCATATAATACAAGATGCTTCAAGCAAAACTCATGATATGTGACGAATAAAAATATAGCTCCAAGTAAAATACCGATGGTCGTTAGAAGAAAGAGGGGATGCCACTCGGGGGCATCCCCAAGCTTAGTTGCTTGCTTCTGTTTTAGATAATTGCTTGGGATGCCATGGGGCATCCCAAGCTTAGTTTCTTCTTACTCCTTATTCCTTCATCCATCGTGATTTCACCCAAAACTTAAAAACTTCAATCACACAAAACTCAACAAAGCCTTTGTGAGATCCGTTAGTATAACAAAGCAAATCACTACTCTAAGTATTGTTGCAAACCCATTCATATTTTATTTTTGCATTATATCTACTGTATTCCAGCTTTGCTATGGCTCATACCCCTGATACAAACCATAGATTCATTCGAATAAGCACACAACACAAAGAAAACAAAATCTGTCAAAATAGGAAAAATTTGTAGCAGTCTGAAAACTTCATATACTTCTGTAACTCCAAAAATTCTGAAAAATTAGGACATTGTAGTCAATTTTATATCTATCTTGTGTAAAAATTCAGAAGCTTTCGTCAATTATGTGATTTTTGAAAATTATTTTACTGGACGCAAAAGTTTCTGTTCTCCAACAAGATCAAATCAACTATCACCCAACACAATCCCAAAGGCTTTGCTTGGCACAAACACTAACTAAAACAAAAAAAACACAATCATAACAGTAGCATAATTGTGCAAACACTCAAGAACAGAAATAAAATACAAAAAATAATTTTATTCATTGGGTTGCCTCCCAATAAGCACTATCGTTTTACACCCAACTAGGCATAAAGATTTTATTGATGCCCACATGAAAGATAATAATTGAAACACAAAGAGAGCAGCATGTAGCATGTGAAAAACACATTTAATTCTAACATACTTCCTATGCATAGGCATTTTATAAGCAAACAAATTATCAAGACAAAAGGAATTTAGCATATGCAAGGAAGAAGAAAGAAACAATAGCAATCTCAGCATGAAGAGAGGTACTTTAGTAACATGAAAATTTTTACAACCATATTTCCCTCTCCCATAATAACTACATGTAGGATCATAATCAAATTCAACAATACAGCTATCATATAAAAATTTCTCTTCATGATCCTCATGCATAAAATTCTTATAGTCTTCCAAAATAGTGGGATTAACATCAACTAAAGTCATGACCTCTCCAAACCCACTTTTATCAAAAAAATCATAAGATTGAACACTCTCCAAATATGTGAGATTATTTTTACCTAAAGTTAACGCTCTTCTGAACCCACTTTTAATATTATTGCAAATAACATATTCATCATGAGGCCTAAATAAATTTTCAAGATCATAAGAGGAATCACCCCAATCATGGTCATTGCAATAAGTAGTGGACATAGCAAAATTAGCATCCCCAAGCTTGGGGTTTTGCATATTATTAGCACAATTAACATTAATAGAATTTATAATAACATCATTGCAATCATGCTTTTCATTGAAAGAGATATCACGAATCACTTTATCAATCACTTCATCACAATTTTCAGATTCACGAATCTCAAGCAAAACTTCATAAAGATAATCTAGTGAAGTCAATTCACTAGCAATTGGTTCATCATAATTGGATCTTTTAAGAATATTAGCAACTGTATGAGGATCCATATCAATAGATTTTTAGCAAGCAAAGATGCAAGCAAATAGAAGGCACACGGCAACACAAGCAAACATAAGATCGAACAAGGAAAAGTTGAACGAAAAAGAGGGCGAACAAAACGGCAATTTATTTGTGAAGTGGGGGAGATGAAAACAAGAGGCAAATGGAAAACTATGTAATTTGTAAGGAGATGAGAGTTGTGATTAGGAACCTGATATATGTTGATGATGTCTCCCCGGCAACGGCGCCAGAAATTCCTTTTGATGTTTTCTTGAACTACGTCGGTATTTCCCCAAAGAGGAAGGGATGATGCAGCACAACAATGGTAGGTACTTCCCTCAGTGAGGAGACCAAGGTTATTGAATCGGTAGGAGAACCACGCAACACTATGTAAACGGTACCTGCACACAAAGAACAAATACTTGCAACCCAACGTGTTAAAGGGGTTGTCAATCCCTTTCGGGTAACGGTGCCAGAAAAATTGTCAAGTTGACGAGATAAAATTGTAGTAGATTTATAGATGCAAATAAAAGCAAATAAAATTCAGCGAGGTATTTTTGGATTTTTGATAATATAGATCTGAAAATAAAAGTTGCAAATAAATAAAAAGGCAAATAGCAATATAGATCTAAAAGTATATGATGAGAAAATAGACCCGGGGGTCGTAGATTTCACTAGTGGCTTCTCTCGAGAAAAATAGCATGTGATGGGTAAACAAATTACTATTGGGAAATTGATAGAACTTCAAATAATTATGACAATATCCAGGCAATGATCATTATATAGGCATCACGTCCAAGATTAGTAGTCCGACTCCTGCCTGCATCTACTACTATTACTCCACACATCTACCACTATCCAGCGTGCATCTAGTGTATTAAGTTCATGGAAAAATGGTGTAATGCAATAAGAACAATGACATGATGTTGACAAGATCTTTCATGTAGGAATTAGACCCCATCTTGTTATCCTTAATGGCAACGGTACATACGTGTCGGTTCCCCTTCTGTCACTAGGATCAAGCACGGAAAGATCGAACCCATCACAAAGCACCTCTTCCCATGGCAAGAAAAAATGATTTAGTCGGCCTAACTAAACCAAAGTTTCGAAGAAGAAATACTAGGCTATAAGTAATCATGTATATAAGAGATCAAAAGACTCAAATAACTTTCATGGATAAAAACATAGACCTGATCATAAACTCAAAGTTCGTCAGATCCCAACAAACACACCGCAAAAAGCGTTACATCGAATAGATCTCCAAGAGACCATTGTATTGAGAATCAAAAGAGAGAGAGGAAGCCATCTATCTAACAGTTATGGACCCATAGGTCTACAATGAACTACTGACGCATCATCAGAGAGGCACCAATAAGGATGACGAACCCCTCCGTCATGGTGTCTAGATTGGATATGTGGTTTCTGGAACTTGCGGCGGCTGGAATTTATTTTCGTCGACTCCCCTAGGGTTTTTGGATTTTCTTGGTATTTACAGAGCAAAGAGGCGGTGCGGGAGGTGGCCGAGGTGGGGACAACCCACTAGGGCACACCTGGGCCCCCAGGCGCACCCAGGTGGTTTATGCTCCCCTCGGAGCCCCCCTCTGGTACTTCCTTGGCCCATGTGCGTCTTGTGGTCCAAAAACATTATCCAAAAGGTTTTGGTGCATTTGGAATCCATTTGGTATTGATTTTCCGCGAAGTAAAAAACAAGCAAAAAATAGCAACTGGCACTGGGCAATGTCAACAGGTTAGTCCCAAAAATGATATACACGTGCTATAAAATGATTGTAAAACATCCAAGAATGATAACATAACAGCATGGAACAATAAAAAATTATAGACACTTTGGAGACGTATCATCTTGCTACCCCTACTATGTCATTGGGTGAGGACACCACAAGATTCAACCCAAAACTAAGCACCTCTCCCATTGCAAGAAAAACCAATCTAGTTGGCCAAACAAAACCGATAGTTAGAAGATAAATACATAGATATCTTAATCAGCATGCATAAAAGAGTCTAGAGAAGACCCAAATAATATCCATAGATAATCCGATCATAAATCCACAATTCATCTGATCTCAACAAACACGCCACAAAAGAAGATTACATTGGTTAGAACTCCAAGAACATCGAGGAGTACATTGCATTGAAGATCAAAGAGAGAGAAGAAGTCATCTAGCTACTAGCTATGGACCCATAGGTCTGTGGTAAACTACTCATGCTTCATCGAAAGGGTAGCTAGGTTGATGTAGAGGCCCTCCGTGATCAAATCCCCCTCCGGCAGAGTGCCGAAAAAGGCCCCAAGATGGTATCTCATGAGAACAGAAGCTTGCAGCAGCGGAAAAGTATTTTGGTGGATGCTTCTGATGTTGGGGGAACATTTGAGGATTTATAGTGCCAAGATTAGGGTTGGGGGACTCCCGAGGGGCCCACAAGCCAGGAAGGCGCCCCCTAGGGCGCGCCCTGAGGGCTTGTGGACTCCTCCTGGGTCTTTAGACCTCCTCCCCAGGTCTTCTGGGTGTCTTCCGGTCCAAGAAAAATCATCGTAAAGTTTGATTCCATTTGGACTCCGTTTGATATTCCTTTTCTATAGAAGTTAAAAACTAGGGAAAAACAGATACTGACACTGGGCTCTAGGTCAATAAGTTAGTCCCAAAAATAATATAAAGTAGCACATTAATGCATATAAAACGTCCTAACAGATAACATAATAGAAGGAACAAAAAAAAATTATAGATACATTGGAGACGTATCAATGTGACTCCTATTGAATCTTTGTTTGCTAATACAAAGCTTGATGAAGAAGGGACTGGAGAAGAGTCAACTTTAGCTAGAAGGCGTCCAATAATTTGGAGGGTGATGATCTTAATGAAAAAAAATGATAAAAGTGGGATTGGTGAGGTCAAAACTTTAAGTAGTAATGAGCCCACTCTTTTGGATTTCTAGGACTTTAATTATAATTTTTCTTTGATAGATCGTATTTCCTTGTTGCAATCCATCCTTAATTCACCTCATGCTTATAATCAAAATAAGGCTTTTTCTAAAAATATCGTTGATGCTATGATGAAATCTTTTGAAGAAAAATTTGAGTTGGAAGTTTCAATCCCTAGAAAGCTTTGTGATTAATGGGAACCTACTATTAAGATTGAGATTAAAGATTATGAGTGATATGCTTTATGTGATTTGGGTCCTAGCATTTTCACTATTCCAAAAACTTTATGTGATGTGCTATATTTCCATAAACTTGATGATTGTTCTTTAAATTTGCACTTAGCGGATTCTACTATTAAAAAACCTATGGGAAGAATTGAATGATGTTTTTATTGTTGCAAATAGAAATCATGTTCCCGTAGATTTTATCATGCTTCATATAGATTGCAATCCTACATGCCCTATAATTCTTGGTTCACCTTTCCTTAGAACGATTGGTACAATTATCGATATGAAAGAAGGAAACATTAGATTTCAATTTCCATTAAGGAAGGGCATGGAACACTTCCCAGGAAATAAAATTAAGTTGACATATGAATCTATTATGAGGGATACTTATGGATTGAATACCAAAGATGGCAATACCTAGATCTATGCAATATAACTAGCTAGGGGCATAAAACAATAGCGCTTGTTAGGAGGCAACCCAATTTTTTGTTTTTTTGTTTTTCCTTCTGTTTTTCAATAAACATGCAATTATACTTCTGTTATTATTGTGTTTAAGTGCTTTAATAGTGTTTCTGCCAAGTAGAACCATTGGGATAATATATGGTGATAGTTGATTTGATTTTGCTGAAAAATAGAAACTTTTGCACCCACTTCTGGAGTTTTGAAAATTCACAGAAACGTGATTTTGATATGCATTTTTTACACAAGATTGATATCCAAATTTCCTACATTTTCCTAATTTTTTGGAATTTTTAGAGTTATATAAGTATGGTTGTTGTCCGGATTTCTACAAAGTGTTCTATTTTTCATAGATTATGTTTTCTATGCATTGTTTGCTTATTTTGATGAATCTATGGGTAGTATCGGGGGGTATGAACCATGGTGAAGTTGGAATACAGTAGATATAATGCCAATATAAAATTGTAATGAGTTTACAACATTACCTAAAGTGGTGATTTGCTTTTATCATACTAACGGGTCTCATGAGTTTTGTGCTGTGAAGTTTTCACGTTTTGGGTGAATTTTTGATGGACTAAAGGAATGAGTGGCAAGAGCCTAATCTTGGGGATGCCCAAGGAACCCCAAGGTAATATTCAAGGACAAACAAGCATATAATGTTGGGGATGCCCCGGATGGCATCCCCTCTTTTGTCTACAATCCATCGGTAAATTACTTGAGGCCATATTTTTATTCACTACACATTACTACAAGATGCTGCTAACGCGACACTACGATCGGAGACACTTTGAAAAAACTATGTGTGATGCATTACTCGCAAATGGTGATGTAAAAAACCGTGAAAAAAGATGCAAAACATTTGTGATGGCGGAGCCATCAAACACGGTTCCGATTGTAGTTGCGTGTGCGATGCTGGGCACACGATTAATCCATCCGAACTGTTTGCGATGAGGCAGAACAACAGAAATGGGTAGCCATATCAATGTGTGTGTGCGATATATGGCATACAATTAGCTCAAATGAATTGTTTCCTATTAGGAAATGCAACAGAAACAGTTAGCTAGATCAAGGTGTGTGTGATATACGACATACGGTTCACTTAGACGAACTATTTTCGATTAGGGAACACAACAAAAACACTTCAACTGAACAAGATGTGTGTGATATGCGACATACAATTCACATGGATGAACTATTTGCGATGAGCCAAAAGAACACAAATGAGTCGTGTAAACAAGATGTGTGTGATACGCGGCAAACAACCGACTCGGATGAACTGTTTGCGATGAGAAATTATAACACAGACGGTTAATACAGTTAGTTTGTGTGCGATTCTGTGTGTACAAAAAACTTTGAAAAATGCAAATTAGTTGCTTGCGGTGGCTAGGAGTATCACACATGATGCGTCTGCGAGTACTCGTGTGCGATGATTAGTAAGTTACACATACGTTTCCTTATGTTAACACATGTGAGAATTTGCAATATGGACAGTTAATATGCAAATGCTTTCTGGACATCGGGCACATGCTTAAACTCAATGAACTGTGTACGATACTAATACTTTCCATGAAAATTTAAGAACTTGGCTAACAGCATTTGAGTAACATATATATAGTGGTTACACTATTTGAAAAAAGGAGGATCTTCGTAACACGGCTTTGACAACCATATGGTTCATATCTACATACTTAACATAGTAACAACTATCACATATGAAGAGGTTGAGGGCCAATAACCATATGGTCCATATCTACATACTTAACATAGTATCAGCTAGCACATTTTATGAGGCTGAGGGCCAACAACCACAACTATCCGCTGGAAGCAGCTTGATCACGGCGACTCGGCATCTCGTCAATGAAAAGGAAGAGCCCTCATGTGCCTTGGTAGAGCATGAGTAGAACAGTGTCTCCAATTTTCCAATATGGATGCATTGCCACGATAAGCGAGAACTTGTTAATTTGAATGGTTCCATTTCTGCGGGAAATTTAGGGCCTTGCAATCACTTTGGCGTTATTAACAGACACAAGTGTAATTCGACCATGCCGGGAAATCGATCCAGGAACTGCTACAATGGGCAATTTCTGTTGAAATGTAGAATAAAAGCCAATTGTAGCATATCATTTAGGATATATATACAGTTTACGAGCATCAACATTAAAATAAGACTTTTTACCAACATTTTGTGCATAGAATTGGTCTTGTTTAATGTGTGCACCATAGGTATAATTAATCCCATCCAAAATCCAGCGTTCATATGCTGTGCTATCTCTGTCAGATTATCAACAAAGTTTATGACATGCTTCAAGTCCTTACAATGAAATTTTATATGCTTAGTAACATACATATTGTTCACTATGCATCCAACATATCCTTCTTAAAAGGTGGAAAGGTATTATTTATCCAGAACATGGCAGAAGAATATATAATACACATAAATTGGTAAATAGAATTTGTTACTGCCTAGGAACAGAGTCAGAAAATGAAATCACAATTGGGTGCTTAAATAGTGATCAATTAGTCAGTAAAAATACCCTGATTTTGCTAAGTAATATGATAGCATTGAGAAAGTTGAAAGGGCACTAACCTTGATTAGACTTTGATCGACTGATGACGTTGGGGAAGTAAACATCCATGTTAATTAGACCAAGTTGTGGTGCACACACTAGAATTTCATTGCTAGCTTTTAGTTCATAACACTTAGACATTTTTCTCCAAAGGTTCGCATCAAAATAGGAGTAACCATCTTTATCAAGTTTTACGCTAACCGTCATTGTAAATCCATGCTGCGTTGTCAATATGACATCCAGGGAGTCATCAACAAAGTAAAGCCCAAGATTTCCTTCTACTCCTGTTCTTGCAAAGCAAGGGATGTACTGCTTGAAATCAAAATTAAGATCATAAATTAGATATATTGAAATAACACAGCAAGATGCAAATATGGGAGTAACTGATAGAACATATGAATATATAGATGAAAGCAAAGTAATTAATAATAATAATTAAAAATAGATAATGTAACAAAGTTTGATGCAAATATGAGAGTAACTGAATGAACAATACATCAAATATTTGCCTAATATAGGGGGCGGCTTCGACATCTAGGCTGCACATGGCACCGTACCTTTTATCCAAATGTAGCAACACACGGTATATGTTCACAAATTTAGGCCATGCCGGCCGTGGTAGGTTGAGATTGAACATACTGAGCGCTCCCTGAAGTCATCCGGAATGGTGATATAGAACTTTGTTTTCGACTGGCCAAGACCACACTTGCCCGATTTGTGCTCGCACTGTGGACACATGAATGAATACCCATGAATAAACTAGAACAAAAATGAATCCACGACGATTTCCGTTGGTTGATTAATAGCAATGGACAGACTGCGATAAGAGATGAGTGAATATTTTGCTAAGTTTATTACCTTTTCCATGAGAAAATCACTGGCCCAATCCCGCAGAAAACCCCAATCGACCATAGTCTAGAATGTCGGTGTAGATAGGCGGCGGAAAGCGGTAGGAGAGAAATCTCGTGCCGTTTGGAGTGCGACCTCCGCCCACCGACAACAACCGTCGGGCTTAGGGTGGCCGCCGTGATAGAAGTTGATGAGGTGCAGATTTGTGGGGGTGTCCGCGACGAGTGGGTGGGTTCGAAGTGGGCGAGGGTTTTGTTTTTCCTTTTGCACGTGTGGGTTTATACGTCTCCAATGTATCAATAATTTTTGATTGTTCCATGCTATTATATTGTCCATCTTGGATGTTTTATATGCATTTATATGCTCTTTTGTATGGTTTTTGGGACTAACATATTAATCTAGAGCCCAATGCCACTTTCTGTTTTTTCCCTGTTCTTGAGTTTTGTAGAAAAAGAATATCAAACGGAGTCCAAACAAGCTGCAAAATTTACGGTGATTATTTTTGGACCGAAAGAAGCCCACAGAGCATCGAAGTTGGGCCAGAAGAGTCCCGAGCCACCCACAAGACAGGAGGGTACGGCCTACCCCCATGGGCGCGCCCCCCTATCTTGTGGTTGACTCGGAGACCCCCCTGACTTGTTCCCGATGCCAACACCTCTTATATATCCCCAAACTTCCAGAACATAACCTAGATTGGGAGTTCCGCCGCTGCAAGCCTCTGTAGCCACCAAAAACCAATCGGGACCCTATTCTGGCACCCTACCAGAGGGGGGGGGGGATCATCACCGGTGGCCATCTTCATCATCCTGACACTCTCCATGTTGAGGAGGGAGTAGTTCCCTTGGGGCTGGGGGTATGTACCCGTAGCTATATGTTTGATCTCTCTCTCGTGTTCTTGATTGGGCACGATCTTGATGTACCGTGAGCTTTGCTATTATAGTTGGATCTTATGATGTTTCTCCCCCTCTATCTTCTTGTAATGGATTCAGTTTTCCTTTTGAAGTTATCTTATCAGATTGAGTCTTTAAGGATTTGAGAACACTTGATGTATGTCTTGCATGTGCTTATCTGTGGTGACAATGGGATATTCAGGTGATCTACTTGATGTATGTTTTGGTGATCAACTTGCGGGTTCTGTGACCTTGTGAACTTATGCATAGGGGTTGGCACACGTTTTCGTCTTGACTCTCCGGTAGAAACTTTGGGGCACTCTTTGATGTTCTTTGTGTTGGTTTGAATAGATGAATTTGAGATTGTGTGAACCATATCGTATAACCAAACCTGCGGATACTTGTGGTGATATTCGAGTATCTAGGTGACATTAGGGTTTTGGTTGATGTGTGTCTTAAGGTGTTATTTTAGTACGAACTCTAGGGCTCTTTGTGACACTTATATGAATAGCCCAATAGATCGATCAGAAAGAATAACTTTGAGGTAGTTTCGTACCCTACAATAATCTCTTTGTTTGTTCTCCGCTATTAGTTAGTTTGGAGTGACTCTTTGTTGCATGTTGAGGGATTTTTATATGATCCAATTATGTTATCATTGTTGAGAGAACTTGCACTAGTGAAGGTATGAACCCTAGGCCTTGTTTCGAAGCATTGCAATACCGTTTTCGCTCACTTTTGTTACTTGCTACCTTGCTGTTTTTATATTTTTCAGATTATAAAAACCTATATCTACCATCCATATTGCACTTGTATTACCATCTCTTCGCCGAACTAATGCACCTATACAATTTACCATTGTAGTGGGTGTGTTGGGGACACAAGAGACTCTTTGTTATTTGGTTGCAGGGTTGTTTGAGAGAGACCATCTTCATCCTACGCCTCTGTTGGGGAACGTAGCAGAAATTCAAAATTTTCCTATGTATCACCAAGATCTATCTATGGAGAAACTAGCAACGAGGGGAAGGAGAGTGCATCTACATACCCTTGTAGATCGCTAAGCGGAAGCGTTCAAGAGAACGGGTTTGAAGGAGTCGTACTCGTCGTGATCCAAATCGCCGGAGATCCTAGTGCCGAACGGACGGCACCTCCGCGTTCAACACACGTACAGCCCGGTGACATCTCCCATGCCTTGATCTAGCAAGGAGAGAGGGAGAGGTTGAGGAAGACTCCGTCCAGCAGCAGCACAACGCGCGTGGTGGTGATGGAGGAGCGTGGCAATCCTACAGGGCTTCGCCAAGCACCGCAAGAGACGAGGAGGGAGAGAGGTAGGGCTGCGCCAAGAGGGAGAGAAACTCATGTGTTGGGCAGCCCCTAGACCTCAACTATATATAGGGGAAGGGGAGGGGGATGCGCCCCCTCTAGAGTTCCCTCCCCAGGGGTGGCGGCAGCCCCCAGATCCCATCTGGGTGGCGGCCAGAGGGGGAGAGAGGGGAGGCGCACCTGGGGTGGGCCTTAGGGCCCATCTGCCCTAGGGTTTGCCCCCTCCCACTCTTCCCTGCGCCTTGGGCCTTGGTGGGGGGGGGGGCGCACCAGCCCACCTGGAGCTGGTCCCCTCGCACACTTGGCCCATGCAGCCTTCTGGGGCTGGTGGCCCCACCTGGTGGACCCCCGGGACCCTCCCAGTGGTCCCGGTACGTTACCGATAAAACCTGAAACTTTTCCGGTGACCAAAACAGGACTTCCCATATATAAATCTTTACCTCCGGACCATTCTGGAACTCCTCGTGACGTCCGGGATCTCATCCGGGACTCCGAACAACATTTGGTAACCACATACAAACTTCCTTTATAACCCTAGTGTCATCAAACCTTAAGTGTGTAGACCCTACGGGTTCGGGAACCATGCAGACATGACCGAGACGTTCTCCAGTCAATAACCAATAGCGGGATCTGGATACCCATGTTGGCTCCCACATGTTCCACGATGATCTCATCGGATGAACCACGATGTCAAGGACTCAATCGATCCGTATTCAATTCCCTTTGTCTAGCAGTATTGTACTTGCCCGAGATTCAATCGTCGGTATGCCGATACCTTGTTCAATCTCGTTACCGGCAAGTCTCTTTACTCGTTCCGTAACACATCATCCCGCGATCAACTCTTTGATTACATTGTGCACATTAGGATGATGTCCTACCAAGTGGGGCCAGAGATACCTCTCCGTTTACACGGAGTGACAAATCCCAGTCTCGATTCGTGCCAACCCAACAGACACTTTCGGAGATACCTGTAGTGCACCTTTATAGCCACCCAGTTATGTTGTGATGTTTGGTACACCCAAAGCATTCGTACGGTATCCGGGAGTTGCACAATCTCATGGTCTAAGGAAATGATACTTGACATTAGAAAAGCTTTAGCATACGAACTACAATCTTTGTGCTGGGCTTAGGATTGGGTCTTGTCCATCACATCATTCTCCTAATGATGTGATCCCGTTATCAGCGACATCCAATGTCCATGGTCAGGAAACCGTAACCATCTATTGATCAACGAGCTAGTCAACTAGAGGCTTACTAGGGACATGGTGTTGTCTATGTACCCACACATGTATCTGAGTTTCCTATCAATACAATTATAGCATGGATAATAAACGATTATCATGAACAAGGAAATATAATAATAACTAATTTATTATTGCCTCTAGGGCATATTTCCAACAGTCTCCCACTTGTACTAGAGTCAGTAATCCAGTTCACATCGTCATGTCATTAATACTCACACGTCACATCGCCATGTGACCAACATCCAAAGAGTTTACTAATGTCATTAAACTAGTTCACATCATCATGTGATTAAGACTCAATGAGTTGTGGGGTTTGATCATGTTTTGCTTGTGAGAGAGGTTTTAGTCAACGGGTCTGCAACTTTCAGATCCGTATGTACTTTGCAAATCTCTAGGTCATTCTGTAAATGCTGCTTCCACGCTCCACTTGGAGCTATTCCAAATGGTTGCTCCACTATACGTATACGGTTTGCTATTCAGAGTCACTCGGATAGGTGCTAAAGCTTGCATTGACGTAACCCTTTACGCCGAACTCTTTATCACCTCCATAATCGAGAAACATGTCCTTATTTACTCCAAGGACAATTTTGACCGCTGTCCAATGATCCATTCCTGGATCATTCTTGTACCCCTTGACTGACTCATGGCAAGGCACACTTCCGGTGCGGTATACACCATAGCATACTATAGAGCCTACGTCTGAAGCATAGGGGACGACCTTCATCCTTTCTCTCTACTCTGCCGTGGTCGAGCTTTAAGTCTTAACTTCGTACCTTACATCTCAGGCAAGAACTCCTTCTTTGACTGATCCGTCTTGAACACCTTCAAGATCATGTCAAGGTATATGCTCATTTGAAAGTACCATTAAGCTGTTTTGATCTATCCTCATAGATCTTGATGCTCAATGTTCAAGTAGCTTAATCCAGGTTTTCCCTTGAAAAACATTTTTCAAATAACCCCATATGCTTTCCAGAAATTCTACATCATTTCTGATCTACAATATGTCAACAACATATACTCATCAGAAATTCTATAGCGCTCCCACACACTTCTTTGGAAATACAAGTTTCTCATAAACTTTTGTATAAACCCAAAATCTTTGATCATCTCATCAAAGCCTACATTCCAACTCCGAGATGCTTACTCCAGTCCTTAGAAGGATTGCTGGAGTTTTGCATATTTGTTAGCATTCTTCAGGATTGTCAAAACCTTCTGGTTGTATCACATACAACCTTTCCTCAAGAAAACTGTCGAGGAAACAATGTTTTGACATTCTATCTGCAAGATTTCATAAATAATGCAGTAACTTCCAACAGACTCTTAGCATCGCTACGAGTGAGAAAGCCTCACCGTAGTCAACTCCTTGAACTTGACGGAAAACATGTTAACGACAAGTCGAGCTTTCTCAGTGGTGATTCTTACCATCATTGTCTGTCTTCCTTTTTAAAATCCATCTGTACCCAACGGCCTTACGAGCATCAAGTATTTCTTCCAAAGTCATGGATCCTTTGTCGGATTTTATGGCCTCGAGCCATTCGTCGGAATCCGGGCCCACCATCGCTTCTCCATAGCTCGTAGGTTCATTGTTGTCTAGCAACATGACCTCTAAGACAGGATTGCGTACCACTCTGAAGTAGTACGCATCCTTGTCACCCTACGAGGTACGGTAGTGACTTGATCCGAAACTTCATGATCACTATCATAAGCTTCTACTTCAATTGGTGTAAGCGCCACAGTAACAACTTCCTGTGCCCTGCTACACACTGGTTGAAGTAATGGTTCATTAACCTCATCAAGTCTCCACCATCCTCCCACTCAATTCTTTCGAGAGAAACTTTTCCTCGAGGAAGGACCCGTTTCTAGAAACAATTACTTTTGCTTCCGGATCTGAGATAGGAGGTATACCCAACTGTTTTTGGGTGTCCTATGAAGATGCATTTTATCCGCTTTGGGTTCGAGCTTATCAACCTGAAACTTTTCCACATAAGCGTCGCAGCCCCAAACCTTTACGAAACGACAACTCAGGTTTCTCCAAACCATAGTTCAAACGGTGTCGTCTCAACGGAATTACGTGGTGCCCTATTAAAGTGAGTGCGGTTGTCTCTAATGCCTAACCCATGAACGATAGTGGTAATTCGATAAGATACATCATGGTATGCACTATATCCAATAGGGTGCAAATATGATGTTCGGACACACAATCACACTATGGTGTTCCAGGCGGTATTAATTGTGAAACAATTTCCACAATGTCTTAAATTGCGTGCCAAAGCTCGTAACTTAGATACTCATCTCTATGATCATATCATAGACATTTTATCCTCTTGTCACGATGATCTTTAACTTCACTCTGAAATTACTTGAACCATTCAATAATTCAGACTTGTGTTTCATCAAGTAAATATACTCAACATCTACTCGAATCATCTGTGAAGTAAGAACATAATGATATTCACTGCATGCCTCAGCACTCATTGGACTGCACACATCAAAATGTGTTACTTCCAACAAGTTGCTATCTTGTTCCATCTTACTGAAACCGAGGCTTTTTCAGTTATTTTGCCCGTGTGGTATGATTTTCATATCTCAAGTGATTCAAAATCAAGTGAGTCCAAACGATCCATCTGCATGGAGTTTCTTCATGCGTATACACCAATAGACATGGTTCGCATGTCTCAAACTTTTCAAAAACGAGTGAGTCCGAAGATCCATCAACATGGAGCTTCTTCATGCGTTGTACACCAATATGACTTACATGGCAGTGCCATAAGTAGGTGGTACTATCATTACTATCTTATATCCTTTTTTGGCATGAACATGTGTATCACCACGATTGAGATTCAATAAACCATTTATTTTAGGTGTAAGACCATTGAAGGTATTATTCAAATAAACAGAGTAACCATTATTCTCCTTAAATGAATGACCGTATTGCGATAGACATAATCCAGTCATGTCTATGCTCAACGCAAACACCAAATAACAATTATTTAGGTTTAACACCGATCCCGATGGTAGAGGGAGCGTGCGATGTTTGATCACATCAACCTTGGAAATACTTCCAACACCTATCGTCACCTCGCCTTTAGCTAGTCTCCGTTTATTCTGTAGCCTTTTATTTCGAGTTACTAACAATTAGCAACTGAACCGGTATCTAATACCCTGGTGCTACTAGGAGTACTAGTAAAGTACACATTAACATAATGTATATCCAATATACTTCTATCGACCTTGCCAACCTTCTTATCTACCAAGTATCTAGGGTAATCCTGCTCCAGTGGCTGTTCCCCTTAGTACAAAAGCACTTAGTCTCGGGTTTAGGTTCAACCTTGGGTTTCTTCACTGGAGCAGCAGCTGATTTGTCGTTTCATGAAGTATCCCTTCTTGACCTTGCCCTTCTTGAAACTAGTGGTTTCACCAACCATCAACAATTGATGCTCCTTCTTGATTTCTACTTTTGCGGTGTCAAACATCGTGAATACCTCAAGGATCATCATATCTATCCCTGATATGTTATAGTTCATCACGAAGCTCTAGCAGCTTGGTGGCATTGACTTTGGAGAAACATCACTATCCCATCTGGAAGATCAACTCCCACTCGATTCAAGTGATTGTTGCACTCAGACAATCTGAGCACAAGCTCAACGATTGAGCTTTTCTCCCTTAGTTTGCAGGCTAAGAAAATCGTCGGAGGTCTCATACCTTGACGTGGGCACGAGCCTGAAATCCCAATTTCAGCCCTCGAAACATCTCATATGTTCTGCGATGTTTCGAAAACATCTTTGGTGCCTCAACTCTAAACCGTTTAACTGAACTATCACGTAGTTATCGGAACGCGTATGTCCGATGTTCGCAACATCAACAGACGATGTTTGGGGTTCAGCACACTGAGCGGTGCATTAAGGACATAAGCTTTCTACTATCCGCATAATCGCTACTGACAACTTTCAACTATATTTTCTCTAGGAACATATCTAAACAGTGGAACTAAAGCGCGAGCTTACGACATAATTTGCAAAGATCTTTTGACTATGTTCAGGATAATTAAGTTCATCTCATGAACTCCCACTCAGATAGACATCCCTCTAGTCATCTAAGTGATTACATGATCCGAGTCAACTAGGCCGTGTCTGATCATCACGTGAGACGGACTAGTCATCATCGGTGAACATCTTCATGTTGATCGTATCTACTATACGACTCATGCTCGACCTTTCGGTCTCTTGTGTTCCGAGGCCATGTCTGTACATGATATTACCCATACAATGGTGTTAGGATAAATGATAAATAAAATTTAGCATCGTGCTTCAAATGTTTCTGTTGAAAATCGGAGTACCATTGACATGCTTCGAGATAGTATTGACATGGTCTTCAGGTGAAGATCAGACTTTGGAAACACGAAGGATCCATCAGGAATAACTTGTAGAATAAGTCTTACAATTTCCTCCATGAAGAATGGTTGTCCTTGCAAAAGAAATTATAACGATAGGTCCTCCACCCAGGGGGGGGGGGTGCTAGTCATGACATCATGTTACCGGGTCACGTAGAGATCAATGTTACAACTCTTGGAGATATGTCCCAACCATCATATCTGACCGAGATTCAGATCCGGTTGGTGTCAGATACCTCAGACTTAGGATACCTAAGAAGAAAAGGTGCAACGCAAATTGACGAGATGACCTGGCAAGATTCTCGGGAAATGTACAATGGAAGTGAGTCCCGAAACAAGAGTTCCTCATTAAATCAAGGAGAGGAAGAGGAGGTAGCTGATGAACTCAGCGACAATTCACCGAGATTTTCAAAATATGGACTTCCACAATTATGTGAAGAAGGAGATATCAATTGTCACATCAAATGATATAATGATGTATGTTCGAGAAAAACATCCACAATTAAACAATGGTTGAAAGGTGCACCCGAAATATGGGGTTAGGTAGCATGATCAATGTTAAAATGGTGATTCCATAACCAATAGTCTAAGAATGAACTATCGACCATTAAATTCAAAGCAATAGGGTTGCTAGAAGTTTTGAATTCACACGTCATAGCTCAATTGTCGGTATTCCGGTTAAAAAAAACAATACGGGGTCCAAGGAATGAACGGAGATGGCGAGAATTATTATCATATCAAGAATTTTTAAGAGGTGGTGAAATTCTCACCACATTCTTGACAAAAAGAGATGGTAATACTTCTGAGGTAAAGAAGAACAATTGCTGGATAGCAAGGAAACCAAGGTACAACACAAGTTGTGAACAAGTTTGTGTTGGGGGGGGGGAAGGCAAGAATGTTGCCGATGATAACTCGAATCATCGAGGGACAAGGATGGTATTTCTCGAGGCAAGAATGTTGCCGATGATAACTCAAATCATCGAGGGACAAGGATGGTATTTCTCATCATGAATTCAGTTGATATCCTAGATGAGCTCAGAATGTTGATGATCACGACACCTTTGTCACGAGAGTTCATGAAGATGTAATCGATCGGCGACGACATCAAGTCAAAGTAATGATGAAGTGAAAGGTTATTGGAACCAAGGGTACGACACAACTCGAAACCAAGCTTGTTGTTCAAGGCGAAATGGTATGACGATGAGGATCGACGTAAGGTTAGTTCATCGTCGAAAATTGTGCTCCGAGAAGAAGGACCGGGTAGCACAGTTAATATCATCACGACAATGATATAGCCAAACAGGCTAGGAATGGCGTGATCGGGTACAAACTCGTATTTATAGAAGCTTACTGAAGAGTTGTTGAACCGTAGTGCGGACTCGGTTCAGTTATCGGTGTCTTTGAGTGTATAATAACTCAGAGCCCGTGAAAAATTGGAATTAGTTGGAAGGTAGCACTTGATGAAGAACTCATAAGAAGTTATGCAGTTCCATGATAATCTCGAGATACCAGGGGGGTAATACTCGACACAAGATCAAAGTAAAGGTTGGACTGGCGTATTGATCCATAGGAGACAATTGTTTTAAATTGTCCGAGAAATGAGATCAAAGAAGAACAATCATGGTCGGAACCACGGTTGCAAGGGATCAATTCACAGATACCATATGTTAGTTATCAAGGAAATAGTTATTATTACAAGAAGCTTCTATGACAGGATCTACATCGTGTCCATGGGCATGAACACAAAGTTCAAGGTCGACTCCCACTTCTTTAATGCATAACCTTTCATTCACTTCTCGCCTTCAACGAAATTGTGTGTTGAAATTTTATCTGACATAACACTAGTAGAGTATGACCGATAGTGGTTTCCGGGTTCACACAGTTTAAAGAAAAGCATATGTCCAACCCATCAGGGCCTACTAGGAACATATACCACAAACTTCAGGAGTAAATAACACAAGCTCGATAGCAGAGCATGGTTGGCAAGTAGAGGATACAATTTACCAAAGGCGGTATATATCCTAGGAAAGGCTCAAGGTTATTGAATATGAAGGACATTGTCGGATAAAATCCAGAAAAGGATCTGGGGTGAGTATCGACACACAACCAGAGGAAGAAGCCAGGCAAAGACATTGGATTATCGAAACAACTGAATAACTTAGAGCTCAATTGCTAAGGGGTTATGGTTTACAAAGCGAAGAATCAGAAGCAGACGCTCTGATCAAGGATGGATAAGTTCAATAGACTTAGGGGCAAAATCGACGATAATTTAATTGACGAGAACCAGCTCATGATTAAAATGACGTCTGAGCCGGAAGGATGAATTCTAGGATCTGTTTGAGGATTGCGAGCATTCGCAACAAATCGAATCAACGGACTCAAAATGACAATGACAATGGGTGTCAACAAGATTACTAGACTTATGGGACTAACCATAATGCAAGCAATCAAGAATTTCAAGAGCAACAGGATGCTCAAGATTTTCGGAAGATCGAATGATATTTCGAGGATTGGTGACATACATGAAACAACTGGGGATGAGTGGATACTCGGTAAGTGCGAGAAATTTATCCGTAGTGGTATTCATATAGCAAAGAACTGCAAGGCAGGAGGCACAAAGTATTCTCGAAACATTAGAGAAAATTTCGAGGTATCTTGTAATAACAAGATCGACTGGGTATAAAATAAGGACGACGGGTGTAAGTATTTATCCCTGGGGATATTTCGGTGGAAGGGAATTGCAAAAGCAACGGGCACAAGGTCTCGAGAGAATATTGGAGAGTATCTTCGAAATCTTCTGGTGCAGCAGGCGGTCATCGGTAACAAGTGGCTCCCCGGTAGAAGGTACTTGCGAGAACCTAAAGTTAGATTTTTGTAAAAATCGTTTAACCCGAATAGAAAAGAGTTCAGAGTCCCAGAGTAAAGGTCGAGGAGTAAAAGATCCTAGTACCACCCGATGGCGACGTGGGCCTGTAAGGCACACAACCAAGTTAGTAAAAGTTTTTGTAATGTCTAGACTCGACTTCGGCCAAGGAGTGTGGAAGGGGGATTCCTACAGGCAGTCGGCTCTGATACCAACTTGTGACGCCCCCGATTCAATCGTACACTAATCATGCACGCAAATGTGTACGATCAAGATCAGGGACTCACGGGAAGATATCACAACACAACTCTAAAACATAAATAAGTCATACAAGCATCATAATACAAGCCAGGGGCCTCGAGGGCTCGAATACAAGTGCTCGATCATAGACGAGTCAGCGGAAGCAACAATATCTAAGTACAGACATAAGTTAAACAAGTTTGCCTTAAGAAGGCTAGCACAAACTGGGATACAGATCGAAAGAGGCGCAGGCCTCCTGCCTGGGATCCTCCTAAACTACTCCAGGTCATCATCAGCGGGCAGCACGTAGTAGTAGGCACCTCCAGTGTAGTAGGGGTCGTCGTCGATGGTGGCGTCTGGCTCCTGGACTCCAGCATCTGGTTGCGACAACCAGAAAGAAAGGAAAGGGGAAAAAGGGGGGAGAAAGCAACCGTGAGTACTCATCCAAAGTACTCGCAAGCAAGGAACTACACTACATATGCATGGGTATATGTGTAAGGAGGCCATATCAGTGGACTGAACTGCAGAATGCCAGAATAAGAGGGGGATAACTAGTCCTGTCGAAGACTACGCTTCTCGCAGCCACCGTCTTGCATCAAGTAGAAGAGAGTAGATTGAAGTCCTCCAAGTAGGATCTCCAAGTAGCATATCCAAATAGCATCACATAGCATAATCCTACCCGGCGATCCCCTCCTCATATCCCTGAGGTAGAGCGACCACCGGTTGTATCTGGCACTTGGAAGGGTGTGTTTTATTAAGTATCCGGTTCTAGTTGTCATAAGGTCAAGGTACAACTCCAAGTCGTCCTGTTACCGAAGATCACGGCTATTCGAATAGATTAACTTCCCTGCAGGGGTGCACCACATTCCCCAACACGCTTGATCCCATTTGGCCGGACACACTTTCCTGGGTCATGCCCGGCCGCGGAAGATCAACACGTCGCAGCCCCACCTAGACAAAACAGAGAGGCCAGCACGCCGGTCTAAACCTAAGCGCACAGGGGTCTGGGCCCATCGCCCATAGCACACCTGCACGTTGCGTGGGCGGCCGGAAGCAGAACTAGCCCCCTTAATACAAGAGCAGGCTTACGTTCCAATCCGGCGCGCGCCGCTCCGTCGCTGACGTCTGAAGTGCTTCGGCTGATACCACGACGCCGGGATACCCATAACTACTCCCACGTAGATGGTTAGTGCGTATAGGCTCATAGCCGACTCAGATCAAATACCAAGATCTCGTTAAGCGTGTTAAGTATCCGCGAACGCCAAACAGGGCCAGGCCCACCTCTCTCCTAGGTGGTCTCAACCTGCCCTGTCGCTCCGCCACAAGTAACAGTCGGGGGCCGTCGGGAACCCAGGCCCACCTCTACCGGGGTGGAGCCACCTGTCCTTTCAACCCCCTCATCAGAATCACTTGCGGGTACTCATCGAGCTGACCCGACTTTAGTCACCATCTATATAGTATGTATGTATGTATCATATATACCCGTGATCACCTCCCGAGTGATCACGGCCCAATAGTATAGCAAGGCAGACTGACAAGAATGTAGGGCCAATGGTGATAAACTAGCAACCTATACTAAGTATTTAGGATTGCAGGTAAGGTATCAACAGATGTAGCGACAATGTCAGGCTATGCATCAGAATAGGATTAACGAAAGCAGTAACATGCTACACTACTCTAATGCAAGCAGTATAGAGGAGAATAGGCGATATCTGGTGATCAAGGGGGGGGCTTGCCTGGTTGCTCAGACAAGAAGGAGGGGTCGTCGGTGACGTAGTCGTCCACAGGGGCATCAGCATCGTCACGGGGGCTACCGGAGAGAAGAGGGGGGAGAAACAGTAAATACATAGCAAGCAAGTGCATAACAGGTCAACAAGCAGAGCTAGACGTGTTCTAACGCGGTATGAGGTGATACCGGTGAAGGGGGGAAACATCCGGGAAAGTACCCCCAGTGTTTCGTGTTTTCGGACAGATGAACCGGAGGTGAAATGTTGCAGGTTCTCTATGCTAGGGACGCGTGGCGGACGAACGGGCTGCGTATCCGGATTCGTCTCGTCGTTCTGAGCAACTTTCATGTACAAAGTATTTTCATCCGAGTTACGGATTATTTTATATGATTTTCTAAAGTTTTAAATCATTTTTAGAATTTATTTAATTAATTTAATTTAACATTATCCAGAACAGTGCATGCTGACGTCATCATGACGTCAGCATGACGTCGGCAGTCAACAGAGGAGTTGACTGGGTCGCTGACGTGTGGGTCCCAGCTGTCATTGACTAACTAGGTGATTAGGTTAATCTAATCAGGATCAATTAAGTTAATTAATTCTTTAATTAATTAACTAATTAATATTTTAATTATTTTATTTATTTATCTATTTATTTATTTTATTAAATCTTTTTTTTGTTCTAGGGCCTGGGCCCCGTTTGTCATAGGCCCATAGGGGCCTTAGCGGTTACGGGTGTGCGGGCGCGCGCCCGAGTGGGCGCAGCGGGCGTGGCCGACAGGGGCGCACCCGACTGGGGCGAGCCCAGGCGCTGGGGATCGGGTGAGGCCATCGGCGCGGCCGCCGGCTCCCACGGCGCCGTCCAGCAGAAGCGGCGGAGGTGTGGAACCGGAACAGGAGGCGGCACGTCGAGGCGGGCGCAGATGGCCGGCAGGGTGGCCGCGAGCCATGTGCAGTGGAGGCGGGGATGGCCGGAGCGGGATGAGCAGGGAGCGAACGGGGAGGCTCGAGGTGTGCGGCAGTGCAGGGAAGGCCAGCCGGTGGCTTGGCCGCGGGGTCAGGCGAGGCTCGGTCGACGCGGGCGCGCAGCCAGGGCGCCGGTGCGGGCGATGGCCACGGCGGGGAGCGCGAGCGGCACCTCCTGTAGCACGAAGCTGCGGGGCGAGGGGGGGCAATGGCGAATAGTGGGCATGGGACGGAGGTGAGGCCGCCGTGGGCGCGAGCCAGCAGGGCTCACTGACGGCGCGTGTAGAGGGAAGAGAGGAGGACCGGGGTCCTCACCGGCGTTGAAGGGGAGTGGGGGCGTCGAGGCGTGAGGGAGTTCGTCGCGGAGGCAGTCCGGCGAGGAAGGGCTTGACGAATCCGGCGAGGGCGGCGCCGTGCGCGGTCGTCGGGGCTGAGGACGGGGACGACGAGGTCCAGCGGCTGCGGTGAGAG
>NC_041381.1:469237281-469261236 GCF_002162155.2 Triticum dicoccoides
GGAGGGAGTGGTGCGTGGGCTAGGGTTTCCAGGGGGAAGTGGATAAGAGGGAGTGGGGGGGGAGTGGCCGGCTGGGCCTGGAGGTGGCCCAGTTGGGCCTGTGGTCAGCTGGGCCAAAGCCCAGGGGGGGTTCTCTTCTATTACTCTTTTTTTTTGTTTTTCTGTTTTATTTCCTTTCTTTTATTTATTTTCCTTTTCTATTTTAATTCAACTTAGGGCATTTAAGTATTTTATATATTTGTGTTTTCTTTACTATAATTACCTATGCCAATTTTGGCACAGACCGAACATTTTTGTTTTGATGTTTGAAAACTTTTGATGTTTGACAATATTTAAATTTTTAATTTGAAAAGTTTCGAACCGACGCGAGATTAGCAACAGTAAACGAGGTGACGTGGCATCATTAGCACAGGTTCACTGTAGCTGAAATACCCGGGCGTCACACTAATATATTATTTCCTCTAGGGCATATTTCCAACAGCCTCCCACGGATTGGAAAACCTTAGGTCATGCACTTGAGGGAAATTTGCTACTGTCCGACAAAACTCTACACTTGGAGGCCCAACACGAGTCTACAAGAAGAAGGTTGTGTAGTAGACATCAAGTTTTTTTCTGGCGCCGTTGCCGGGGAGGTTAGTGCTTGAAGGTATATCTTTAGATCTTGCAATCGAATCTTTTAGTTTCTTGTTTATCACGAGTTTAGTTTGTAAAAGAAAACTAAAAAAAATGGAATTGAGGTTGCCTCATATGCTTCATCTTTTTATTGTCTTTCGTGAAAATGATGGAAAGGAAAATTGTGCTCAAGTGTTAGAAGAAGAAGTCTCTAAAATGTTTGGCATAAAATCTTTGTATGATGAGCATGATTGCAATGTTGTTAGTATGAATTCCTTGAATATCCATAATGTTAATGATATGCAATGCTACAAGCTTGGGGATGCTATGTTTGATGAAGATGATATTTTTAGTCCCCCAAGTTTTGATGTGCAAATTTATTATGATGATAGCATGCCTCCTATTTATGATGATTATATTGATAAAAGTGGATTTGGAGAGGTCGTGACTTTAATTAGTGATGAATCCACTATTTCGGAAGATGTTCCAATTGATTATGAGAACAAAGTTGCTATCTATGATGATTATTGTGATTACATGTATGCTATAAAGAATAATGATAACCATGAAACTTGTCATCATGATTTTAATTTTCAATTGGATTATGCCTCACATGATAGTTATTTTATTGAGTTTTCTCCCATTAGTATTCATGAGAAGAAATTTGCTTATGTGGAGAGTAATAAAAATTCTATGCTTGTGGATCATGAATAGAATGCTTTATGTGATAGTTATATTGTTGAATTCATTCTTGATGCTACTGAAAATTACTATGATGGAGGAATATATGCTTGTAGGAATTACAATAATATCAAGTTTCCTCTCTATGTGTTGAAAGTTTTGAAGTTATGCTTGTTTTGCCTTCCTATGCTAGTTGATTCTTGTTCCCATAAGTTGTTCACTCAAAAAATCCCTATGCATAGGAAGTGGGTTAGACTTAAATGTGCTAGTCATATGCTTCATGATGCTCTCTTTGTAGTTTAATTATTATCTTTCATGTGAGCATCATTGAAATCATCATGCCTAGCTAAAAGGCATTAAAGAAACGCACTTGTTGGGAGACAACCCAATATTTACCCCTACCGTTTTTGCATGTTCACATGATTAAGCTACTAGAGTAATCATGTTTTATAGTTTTAGTTTCTATAAAGTGCCAAGTAAAGCCTTTGGGATAGTATGGATGATAGTTGACTTGATTCTGTGCAAAAACAAAAACTTTTGCACCCAGTCCAGGAATTTTGAAAATTCACCGGAACATGCTTTTATTCTGAATTTTTTACACAAGATTTATATAAAAATTGCCTATGTTGTCCTAATTTTTCAGAATTTTTGGAGTTACATAGGTATGGGAAGTTTCCAGATTACTACAGACTGTTCTGTTTGAAACATATTCTGTTTTCTATGTGTTGTTTGCTGACTTTGATGATTCTATGAGTAGTATCGGAGGGCATGAACCATGGAGAAGTTGGAATATAGTAGATGTAAGACCAATATGAATTTAGAATGAGTTCACAGCAGTACCAAAAGTGGTGATTTTATTTTCTTATACTAACGGAGCTTACGAGTTTTCTGTTGAGTTTTGTGTTGTGAAGTTTTCAAGTTTTGGGTAAAGTTTTGAAGGACTACGGAATAAGGAGTGGCAAGAGCCTAATCTTGGGGATGCCCAAGGAAGCCCAAGGTAATATTCAAGGAAGATCCAAGCAACTAAGCTTTCGTCCATCTGTAACTTTACTTGGAGCTATATTTTTATTCACCACATTGTCGGGGATGCTGATTCCACCAACACCTATGGGGACAGGGCCCCTTTCGGTTCGGTGGGGGGCGGAGGCCGCACAAAGAGCGGATCGAGGTGGTACACGCGAGTGGTTTTTACCCAGCTTCGGGCCGCACGGATGCGTAAAACCCTACTGCTGCTTGTTTGTGTATATTGAATTCTTGCTCAGGAGCGACGGGCGCTGCCAGACTGAGCGTGAGAGTGTTTCTGGTGTCTCGAATGAGCCGAACTGGCCGAACCCGCTGAACCCCTTCTACGTTGCGCCTGGGCCTCCTTTTATACTTTCAAGGGGTCACCGACAGGGGGCAACATAGACAAGAAGGGTAAAAATGGAAAAGGATGCGGTAGGTGCAGCTACCGCTACTGTGGATATAGTGCACCCTACCTAACTCTGACGGCAGGGGACAAGGGCATTAAATGCCTGTCTGAGTTGCCTAAACAGTGCAAAAAGTGACTGTTAGGAGCGCCACCTTTTGCCACGATGGCCTTCTCTTCATCTCCGCTTGCCACCTCGCACCCCTAGCTGCACAGCCTCCTGCCACGTGTGCTTGGGAGAGTCCTAGAGCGACACGTTAGCAGGTGTGCTGGAGCGCGAGCACGAAGTGGGGGTTTCCCGCGGCAAGCTCCTTGCCGCGGTCGTCGTCTTGTCGTGTTTGGGAGCTTGTCGCTCATCGGGCCTTGCCGGGATGCAGGGCGCGTCGCGGCAAGCTTTCTTGGTATGCCTTGAGTGGCCTTCCCGGCAAGCTCCTCTTGCCGGGGTCTTGTCTCTTCCTGGCAAGCTCCTCTTGCCGGGGCCTGGGTTGGCCTTCCCGGCAAGCTCCTCTTGCCGGGGCCTTGGTTTGAGTACTTTGTTCTTGAATGGTCTTCAAGGGAGCCACGGAGGGTCTTGGCGGTCACCCGGCAAGCCTTGCCGCGGGATGCTGCGACTGCCCGTGCACAAGTTCGGGGTACTAGGGTACCCCTACTCTAGTACACCGACAGGAGCCCCCGGGCCTGGGCCATACACGGTGCCGAGCGCTGTTGGGCCAGGCCCAAAACAGTGCACGGGCACGCGCGGCCTAGGTCACGCCGCATATCTCTCCACTCCCACCGCGCACACCCAGAACGACACGCGTCAAACGCGGCGTCGTGGGAGAGATCGTGGGAGGTTGTTTATTTGGAAGGCCGAAACGTCCGCCCCGTCCCTCTTTATAAGCAGGGGAAACAGGGGCATTTCCTCCATCTTCGTCATTCGCTGTTGCAATCTCAGAAACCTCCACTGCCCTCGTCCGCTTCCAAAGTCGAAAGAGAGCAGCGCTCCGCTCTCGTCGCCGCCGCCACTACCGGCGCCGTCGATCTCCCCCACGGCCTTCGCCATGGCTCCGAAGCCTGGAAAGGGGAAGGCCGTGAAAGATGTGAAGTCGACCGAAGCGCAGCGGCTTGAGGCGCTGCAGAAAGAGCGGGCCACCTTCCTCCCCGAGCTCTCCGCAAAGGATCTGAGGGAGTGGTACTATCTCTTCTGGTCGACGGAGACACGGGCGCATCCGCGCATGAAGGTACTCTCCGCCATCACCTCGCAAGAAGCTCCAGTTGGCGGGTACCCTTTCTTTGCCGTGTTCTTCTACTGCGGGCTCTGCCCGCCATTCTCTGATTTCTTCTGTGACATCATGAACACCTACGGGTTCCACCTCCTTGATTTTACCCCCAATGCCGTCTTGACCATGGCGGTTTTCGCCCATCTATGCGAAAACTTTGTCGGAGTCCACCCCAACATAGCTCTCTTCCGCCATTTCTTCATGCCCCGTGTCGAGAGAGGGGAACCCCTTGCCGGGGGGATCGCCTGGATCTCGCGGGCCGGCAAGAAGGAGACCTATCTGGAGGGGGAGCTCCGCAGCAAGTGGGATGAGTGGAGAGCAAACTGGTGCTGGGTAGTAGAGGAGAACCCGCAGCCATTCACCACCCTGCGCCAAGCCCCAGCAGTGCGAGGCAATGATTGGAGCGCCCTGTCCGCGGACGATGACAAGTTGACGATCGCCACCACCCGGATCTTGTGCCTCAGGCTTGCCGGGTTGACTGTAGGATCTGTCGGCACAGATTTCCTCCGCCGCCGCATCGCCCCTCTGCAGGCGAAGGGGAGACCCGCCTGGGAATTTGGAGGCCCGACGGACATCATGAGGTTGCACCCAGGCCTCAACTTCAATTTCACCGTCATAGAATTGGACGGGATACTTAAGGAAATATTCAAGCACGACCCGCAGCATCCCGAGTGGTTCAGATTGCCGGCAAGCGTCGTGCCTCTGTGTAACAACTCCTCGCGCGACCGCATCTGCGCAATGATGCCGTTGTGTGATTCGCACGGGATCGCTCCAACTTGGCAAGAGCCCGCCGGCGACGTCGTGCAGCAGTTCTTCGACAGCCTAGTGGAGGTGGCGGTCAATGCTGACAAGAAGAAGCTCCTCACCCGCGACACCACTGATCAAGAGATGGAGCGCATCGCCACCAGGGCGGAAGAGGCGGCGGCAGCCGCAGCCACTGGCGAATTTGGGTTCACGGTGGAGGAAGCGGACGCGGCATCGGCGATGAGTCTTGCTGAGCGGGAGTGGCCCGAAGATGAAGAAGAGCTTGCCGCGCCCGACGCCGAGTTGAGTGAGCCCGCCGAGGGTGCGAGCGGCCCGCCATCTCCGGGGAGCTTGCCGGAAACAGGGCCCAGAACGCAGCCCCCAGTGCAGCCAAGAAGGCGCTTCCGCAGGGTCGGGGACGCAGCAGGGCGGCAAGCTGGTCAACAGCCGCAGCGCCGCGCGACGCGCTCCGCCGCGGCAAGTACGGTTGCCGCGGGTGCGCCTCCCGCCGCAGTGGCAACTAGGGCGGGGTCATCTCGGGCTGGCACCGCAGTCCCCGCCAAGCGGCCAAGGGATCCCACCCCTCCACCTCGTCGCGCCGGAAGTGGGCCGAACTTCGACCTCTCCGCGCTCAGCTCCGACGAGGAGAAAGAAGAAGAAGAGTAAGATTCCCTTGCTTGTTCTTGTAGTTCTTCAACTTGCTGATCTTGTCTTGCATCGGATCTGATCCACCCTGAGCTCTTCTTTTCAGGACTCTGGCCCAGAGGGCGGCGAAGAGGGCCAAGGCTCAGGTGGTGGTCACCGAGGACGAGCCTACTGCGACGACAAGAGGCGCGCCCGAGACCACCCTGCCGGATCCGGCCATCACTTCGCAGAGCAGCCCCCAGCGCAGCCCCCAGCGTAAGCATATGGTTTACTTTCTGCTTCTGGGTGCGCGTGGTTGCTCTTTTCCTTTGTTGACATCTGATCACTGGTTTGTTTGTGCAGGAGCAGAACAGCTTCATCAGGAGGGCGTGGTGATCTCCTCCGACTCGTCGTTTGCTTCGACTACACCGCCCAGGGCGGACTCCCCGGCAAGGGAGCGTCCTTCGGTAAGGGAGGAGCCTCCGGCAAGGGAGGAGTCTCCGGCAAGGGACAGCGCTAACGATCCGCCGATGGTGGAGGTCACGATGGCAGATCCTAGCATAGGTAGCCCTTCTTGCCCGAAACTTTCCTTGTAGTCTCCTGCTGATTTCCCTTCTCGGATACTTGTTTGATTTCTCCTTCTTCTCTGGTCGTCAGACCCACCCTCCACGGATCCGATGGAGACCGAGGCGGGCGGCGAGGAGGACGCGCGCGACAATACTGATGATGCCGCGGCCACCGAAGAAGGAGCCGGCACTGACGTGCCCGCCGGCGAAGAGGCTGCCAAGGCTGCCGCCGAGGAGGCTGGCGGGGGATCTGCCGACCGCACTGATGGCCCTGAGGCCGCAGGAGCGCCAGGCGCTGCACCGACCGCCGATCCCTTCGCCGCTGCCGCAGCGTCAGGCTCCGAGGAGCCCCAGCCCGGCGCCTATCTGAAAGCTGGCGAGGGCATCTTCATCAAGCTCCCTTGGGCGTCGAGCTCCAGGGCGCCGATGGAAGGAGAAGCTCTGGATGGGGAGGTGCTTGCCTCCGCCGGGTTGTCGATCGTCGACGCGCCGGGAAGCAGCAGTGAAGAGCCCGAGGAGGAGCGGCTGCTGCGGAGGCTGCTGGCGCTCTACCGCGCCCGTCAAGTCAAGTTGGAGTCCTGGGAAGCGCTTGCCGCGAGGGCGAGCGTGGACATAGAGAAGCGTGCGGAGGAGCTCCGGGGTCTTTGCCAAGAAACTCTCCGGGCCTTGGCGGAGGAGCGGGAGCAGCTTGCTAAGGAGCGGAAGGCCTTCCTCCTCGAGAAGGCCGAAGCTGAAGAGCAGCAGCGGCTCACCGGCGAGAAGCTGTACGCGCGAGAAGGCGAGCTGACTCAGCGGAAAGTGAACCTCGGCAGCCACGAGGAGGAGCTTGCCGCGCGCGAACGGGCACTTGGCGGGGCGCTCCAAGAGGCAAAGGATACGGCTGCGGCTGCCGAGGCCGCCAAGAAAGAATTGGAGGCAAAGGTGGTGCAGCTAGAAAATGATCTGAAGGTTGGTGGCGAAGAGCTTGCCGCCCTCAAGCTAGAGCGCGAGAAGGACGCCCTTGCCCACGGTGAGCTGTAGGGCCAACTCGCCGAGAGGGGCAAGGAATTGAGCGCCGCCAAGGATTCCAATGCCGATCTGACGCTGAAGCTGGCCACCTTGACGGAGACATTGGACAGCGCCAGGAAACGGGAGGCAGACTTGAAGAAGGACATCGAGGCCAACAAGGCGCTGCTAGCGAGGGCCGCCGAAACCCAGAATCTACTCAGAGATACTGTGGAGCTCTGGACGGAGGGCCTCGTGAACATTGCTGCAGTTATCAAAGAGGAGCTGGTGCAATTGGGGGTGGAAGGCTTCGGGTACTCCTCCGACGAGAACCTCCAACCCAGCGCCAAGCTCACTCTGTTCTTCAAAGGCGTGGCGGCAGCACTCCAGCAACTCCGGGAACGGATCCCAAAGCAGTTGGCCGACGAGTCACGCTCGATTTGTGCCGGAGTTCTGGAGAAGGTGCTGGTGAAGGTGGCCTTCCGCAATCCGGGCCTCAATCTCACCAACGTCCTCAAGAAGCTGCCGGCGGATGCTGATCTTGACGCACTTAAGGCCCTCGTCGCACCCATTGTGGACAGGGTGAACGAGGTCAAAAGGGTTGACGGCGGTCGCGTAGATTAGGCCATCCGTTTTCTTCTTTTCTTGTCGCTGCCAGCCATGTCATGGGAACACTTTATTAGAGGCGCGACAAGTTATTTTTGTAATATAACTCTATCTTAGGCAAAAAATTGTTGTGTTACTTCCTTTATTCGACTCTTGGCTTTGTATGGTTCTGCCCTACGCTTTCTAGGGAAACTTGCCGGCGCAGGTACCCTTGCCGCGAGCGCCGAGTGCGGAACTTCAGCAGCCTGCTGGCGGGGTCGCTACCGACAAGCAACCTTATCGCAACTAGTTGCAGCTCACTTAAGTTGTTGAGCAGACTCGAAACAAAGTAAGGGCGCTAGCGGCTCACTTAAGTTGCTGAGCGGACTCGAAGCAAAGTAAGGGCGCTAGCAGCTCACTTAAGTTGTTGAGCGGACTCGAAACAAAGTAAAGGCACAACTAGCTATGAGTTGGTTCCTCCGCGCACAGGTTTTCCATACAAAGCACGGTCATTCAAGGAAAATAACTCAAAAACTTAAAAAACTGATTGCTCAAGCTTTAGCAACTTAGCTTTCTTGTCGTCTGCTTCCCGGCAAGGAGAAACTTTCTTGAACGGCCTGGTCCACACCATTATCTTATCCTCCCCCCTCGGTAAACCTTGTGGGCGAGGGAACCTTCCTTCTTTTGAGAAAGAAACAGAGAAATAAAGTAATGATATGGAGCCTTGGGCTCGTTATTGCTTACCGGGGTCTAGTGCTGCACAAAGTGTCAGATAACATATGGGAAAAAGGATTATAGCATAAAAAACTGACAAGATGTGCGGGGCACATGAGCTTTACTGGTGCACGGGGTCTGCGCCCGGCTTTGTACAAAGGATTACATGCAACAGCGGCAAGACTTGTACAAAAGGTGGTTGCCGGAAAAGCTTCCGGCAACCGCGCCTTACGGGTAAAACTTACGAAGATGTTCAATGTTCCAGGAGTTGCTCACCGGAGTGCCATCTTCGGTCTCAAGGCGAATAGCGCCGGGCCTAGTGATTCGTTTCACCCGATTAGGGCCTTCCCACTTCAGCGTCAACTTGTTGGAATTCTTGGCGGACTGAACGCGCCGAAGAACAAGGTCGCCTTCCTCGAAGCTCCTGGCTTTAACTTTGCGGCTATGGTAGCGACGCAAAGCTTGCTGGTAGCGAGCGGCTCGCACAGCAGCCTGGAGACGGTCTTCCTCAAGGAGCAGCGCGTCATCTTGCCGCAGCTGCTCTTGCTCGAGCTCATCATAAGCGAGCACTCGAGGTGACCCGTAAACGAGTTCCGTGGCGAGAACTGCCTCTGCTCCATAGACTAGAGCAAAGGGTGTCTGGCCAGTGGCTCGATTTGGCGTCGTCTTGATCGACCAAAGAACCACCGGCAGCTCCTCGATCCAGTTTCTTCCGCACTTGTGCAGCCTGTCGAAAGTTCTGGTCTTGAGGCCTCGCAGCACTTCAGCATTTACCCTCTCCGCTTGACCGTTGCTTCTCGGGTGAGCAACAAAAGCGAAGCAGACCTTGGCGCCAAGATCTTGGACATACTGCATGAAGGTGCGGCTCGTAAATTGCGTGCCGTTGTCGGTGATGATCCTGTTAGGAACCCCGAAACGGCAAACAATCGACCTGAAGAACTTGACTGCTGACTGTGCTGTCACCTTCCTCACTGGTTCCACTTCCGGCCACTTTGTGAACTTGTCGATTGCAACGTACAAGAACTCAAAGCCTCCGACAGCTCGGGGGAAGGGGCCGAGGATGTCGAGCCCCCAGACCGAAAATGGCCAGGATAAAGGGATCGTCTGGAGAGCTTGAGCTGGTTGGTGTATCTGCTTGGAATGGAACTGACACGCTTCACACTTGGTTACTTGTGTAGTTGCATCCTGGAGGGCTGTCGGCCAGAAGAAGCCTTGTCGGAATGCTTTGCCGACAAGCGCTCTTGCGCCAATGTGGTGACCACATATGCCTCCATGTATCTCTGCCAACAGCTGTTGTCCATCTTCCCGGCAATGCACTTCAATTTCACACCGTTGAGTCTTATTCTGTACAGTGTGTTGTCGACAAACTTGTACATACTTGACTGCCGGGCTACTCTTTCAGCTTCTTCTTGCTCTTCGGGAAGCTCTCCTGTTTGAAGGAAACGGACAATCTGCTGCGCCCATGCTGGAGCTTGTGGCTCGACAACAAGGACTAAAGGTGTATCTGTTGCTGCGGGAACATCCGCTTCTACGGCAAGAACCTGTGGCTCTGCCGGAGTGTGATATTCCCCGGCAAGCTTGCCGGAGCAAAACTTGTCGGGAGCGTTTGCTTCAACGGAACAAACCAAGAGGTTCGCCGGAGCAGACTGCTCCTCAGCACTCTTGGCGTCGATCTTGGGGACCTTCTTGGCGGCGGCTTCGGGAAGCTCTGCCGGAAAGTAGTCACCAGAAACCAACTTCCTCTTCTTATTCTGTCCAGTTGATGGTGTCACGGATGGTTGAGTCAGCTTGAGCACAAAGATCCCTGGTTCCACAGGCAACTTTAGTGCAGCGCACTTTGACAGGCCATCAGCAATGTTGTTCTGAGCTCGCGGAACGTGCTCCATTTGCAGGCCGTCAAAGTGTTCTTCTAGCTTTCTCACTTCATCAACATAAGCTTCCATCAATGGACTCTGGTAGTTCTTGTTCACTTGGCGGACGACAAGCTGCGAGTCACCCCTTACAATGAGTCTCTTGATCCCAAGGTCGGCTGCGATTCTGAGGCCGGCAAGCAAACCCTCATACTCTGCAGTATTGTTCGTTGCTTGCTCCTTGGGAAAGTGCATCTGGACTACGTACTTGAGGTGCTCTCCGGTGGGTGCGATAAGCAGCATGCCAGCACCGGCGCCTTGCAGCGAGAAAGCACCATCAAAGTACATCAGCCACTCTTTGCTTGTCTCCTTGACGGGGATGCTCGTCTCCGGAATTTCTTCATCTGGAGTTAGCGTCCACTCTGCTATGAACTCTGCCAATGCCCTGCTTTGGATCGTTGCAGTGCTTTCAAACTTGAGGCCAAAGCTTGACAGTTCCAATGCCCACTCGACAATCCTACCTGTTGCTTCTGGATTCTGGAGTATCCTCTTCAGTGGAAAGCGAGTGACAACTGTTATCTCATGTGCCTGGAAGTAATGGCGCAGCTTTCTCGAGGCCATGAGGAGGCCGAAAAGCAATTTTTGCACACCAGAGTACCTCGACCTAGCCCCCTGGAGAAGGGAGCTGACAAAGTAATCTGGGCGCTGCACCATCTTCTTCTGCACCTCCTTGCACGTCTGCGCAGATTCAACTTTGTCGGGGCCAGAGCTTGTCGGAGAAGCCCCCTACTTGTCACTGGATTCATTTGCCGCGGTTGCTGGCTCATCGTCCGCCTCCCTCTCCGCTACTAACGCAGCACTAACCACTTGATTGGTTGCTGCCAGATATAGCAGCAACTTCTCTTGTGGCTTAGGTGCGACAAGTATTGGAGTGGAGGACAAGTACCTCTTCAAGTCCTGCAGCGCGGCCTCCGCTTCCGGAGTCCATTTCATTGGACCTGCCTTTTTCAATATTTTGAAAAACGGCAGGGCGCGCTCAGCAGACTTAGAGATAAACCTGCTGAGAGCAGCCACGCAACCGGCAAGCCTTCGCACATCCTTGACGCGCTTCGGTGCTTCAATCTGCTCGATGGCCTTGATCTTGTCGGGGTTGGCTTCAATTCCCCGCTAAGACACAAAGAACCCGAGAAGCTTGCCGGAAGGGACTCCAAACACGCACTTCTCGGGGTTGAGCTTGAGGTTGATCTTGCGCAGATTTTCAAAAGTTTCTTCTAAATCTTGGATCAGGGTAGCCTTGTCCTTGCTCTTGACCACTATATCATCCATGTAGGCTTCCACATTTCTGTGTATCTGTGTCTCAAAAGCGACATGGACTACCCTTGCAAATGTTGAACCAGCATTCTTCAACCCAAAGGGCATCCGTATAAAACAGTATGTGCCGCAAGGGGTGATAAATGCGGTTTTTTCCTCATCTTCTTCTGCCATGAAGATCTGATGGTATCCTGAGTATGCATCAAGAAATGAAAGCAAATCACATCCAGCTGTGGAGTCAACAATCTGGTCAATGCGCGGCAAGGGAGATGGATCTTTGGGACAAGCTTTATTGACATCAGTGAAGTCTATACAAAGCCTCCATTTCCCGTTCGCCTTGCGCACGACCACAGGATTGGCCAACCACGTGGGATGGAGCACTCCTCTGACAAGGCCTGCTGCTTCCAATTTCTTGATCTCTTCTGCAATGAACTCTTGGCGCTCCACCGCTTGCTTCCTGACTCTCTGCTTGACGGGCCGCGCATGAGGACAGACGGCAAGGTGGTGCTCGATTACTTTCCTGGGAACACCGGGGATATCAGACGGTTGCCATGCAAACACGTCGACATTCGCCCATAGGAAAGCAACGAGCACGCTTTCCTATTTGGGGTCAAGCGTGGCACTGATGGTGAAGGTACCACCAGTGCTGTCCTCCTTGGCGGGCACCTTCTTGGTCTCGGGTGGAGCTGCCATCGTCTTCTTGCACTTGTCGGTGGAGCTTGATGGTGCGTCCTCGACGGTAGCGCAGCACTCCGAAGAGGTGCGCTTGCCGGAGTGGGCACCAGAGCTCTTGCCGGACTTTGTCTTCTTCTTCCCCCCAGGAGCTTCAGCGGCAAGTATGTTGTGATCAGCTGCGGCTGCTGCTTCCCGGTAGATTTTGTCGGCGCAGATAAGGGCATCCTTCTTGTCGCTGGGGACAGAGATGACACTTATCGGACCTGGCATCTTGAGCATGTTGTATGCATAGTGAGAGGCTGCCATAAACTTGGCGAGCGCTGGACGGCCAAGGATCCCATTGTAGGGTAATGGAAAATCGGCAACGTCAAATGTGACCCTCTCAGTTCTGAAATTCATCTCGCTGCCAAATGTGACCGGCAGCGTGATCTTTCCCTTCGGCTTGCTTCTTCCCGGGCTGATTCCTTGGAATGTGCCGGTCTCCTCGAGCTCACTGTCAGTGATCTGGAGTTTTTGAAGGACCGCGGAGGAGATCAGATTCAAGCCGGCCCCGCCATCAACTAGCATCTTCGTGACCTTGAGGTTGCGGATAGTTTGTGAAACCAACATCGGCAAGCACCCGACCGCAGTTACGCGATCAGGGTGATCCTCAATGTCGAAGATGATAGGCGTGCTGGACCATTTCAGAGGCTTGCGTGACTCTAAGGATGGCTCTGCTGCATTCACTTCCCGCATCCACTGCTTGAGTTGGCGGTGCGAAGTATGCAGAGAGCACCACCGTCAACGCACAGGACCTCTGTGGCTTTCTGAAATTCCTGCTCGTCGGCCTCGTCATCATCCATGTCTTCATCATCATCGTCATCTTCATCCTTGCCGCGGCCGCGGGGAGGTCTGTCTCCTTGCTGCTGCTTGGCCTTGCCGCGGCGTCCTCCCCGGCCAGGGCGTTTCTTGCCGGATCCACCAGTTCCTTCATGGGCCTTCTCCTTGTCGCGGCGCTCGTACTCAGCTTTTTGTAGCTCAACGAGCTGCTCAACCTTCTTGCAATTCTGGAGATCGTGACCCCTGGTGCGGTGGATCTTACAATAATGCTTGCCGGAGCCGTTCTGCTTGTCGGCGGCCGCCACAGGCTGGGCTTCCTTGTCGGAGCCACTAGCTTTAGCTTCCTTGGCGCCACCTCCGTTGCCGGTCTGCTCGACAGCTAGCACTTCCTTGCCCTTTTTCCTTCTGTTGTTCCGCCGCCGGCCTTTCCTTGTCGGGGCGGCATCCTCACTGTCAGATCCTCCTGCTCCTGTATCCTCTCCGGGGAGCCTCCTCCCCTCTTCAGCGCGTGCACACTTGTCGGCCAGGGCGTAAAGCTCGCTGACGTCTCTGATCTTACACATCGCCATCTCCTCCCTCATCCTTCGGTTTCGCACGTTCTGATGGAACGCACTGATGATCGCGACGGGGTGGATGTCTGGGATGTTGTGCTGTACACGGCTGAATCTCTGAATGTACTTGCGCAGTGGCTCTCCTTCCTTCTGGGCGAGCAGATGAAGATCGCTTTCTTGGCCATGTGGCTTGTTGCCGCCTGTAAAGGCGCCGACAAACTGATGGCACAGATCAGCCCAGGAGGATATGGAGTTGTCCGGCAAGTGCATGAGCCAGGATCTGACATTGGGCTTGAGTACCAGCGGGAAGTAGTTGGCAAGGATCTTGTCGTCCCGTCCCCCGGCAGCCTGCACCGTGATGGTGTAGATGCTGAGAAACTCCGACGGATGCGTCTTGTCGTCGTACTTTTCTGGTACGTCTGGTTTGAAATTCTTTGTGCTGGGCCACTGGACTTGCCGCAGCTCACGGGTGAACGCAGGACAACCTACCGCGTACGGTAGATCGCCTGGTTCCCCTGGCGCATGCATGTCAACAGAGGGCCCAGCGCGCTTGTCGGATTGACGTCGCGCTTCTCTTTGGCGCTCGATGCGGGTTCGAGCGTCTTCTTGTTGTCGTTCATGAAGAACTTGGCGCTGGTCGCGACGAGCTCGTGGGTCCGACTACGCGGTGGAGCCGCTGTCGGGGTGGACTTGGCGAGTCGGCGACTTTGGCCTTCGTAGTGGAGAGTGCATGGAAGTCGCACCTCCCCCGGTCTTGTTGCCATCGGCTCGCGTCCGGCTGTCCTGCCTTGGCAGCGAGGTGCTTGGTTGCCGCGCAGTGTCGCCGTTGGCGAAGCCGATGAGGCTCTGGATAGTGGCCCTCCATTCGTCGGTCCTATCCGCCGTCGGAGGGTAATCCAGGAGTAGCAGGGCCCGCGCCAAGGCTTCCGCCGGCGTGGTGGGCGGCAGAGGTGAACGGTGCGAGGAGCGGGACATGCTCGGACTCCTAACCAAGTTAGAAGGAGCAGTGTTCCGTCCAGGCGACCGCACCTCACTGGGGCCAGCATGCTGGCGTGCATGCTGGTCTTGAACGCCACGCGAACCACCAGCTTGATCTTGGGCCAGCGGACGTATGGTGCTGCGAACGCTATGACGCTGCTGGTCCCGCGCCTCCTGAGATGGGCGCGGTGGGCGTATGGACACCGAGGTCTGCGCGGCCTTATCCTTGGACTTGGCAGCGCTGTGGGCACCCTCGTCGATGTCCATTCTTCCGCCGGCGTCCACTCCACCGTCCGCCTGCTCCGGAGGTGGTGGAAGCGACGCAGCCGGGGCTGTTGCCCCCGAAGCCTTCTTCTTCGGTGGCATGTCGGTGAAGACGATGAAGATTTAGCTCGCGTGCACGCCGGATCGGGTTCGCACGATCTCGAGGCCCCCCTACCTGGCGCGCCAGAGATGTCGGGGATGCTGATTCCACCAACACCTATGGGGACAGGGCCCCTTTCAGTTCGGTGGGGGGCGGAGGCCGCACAAAGAGCGGATCGAGGCGGTACACGCGAGTGGTTTCTACCCAGCTTCGGGCCGCACGGATGCGTAAAACCCTACTGCTGCTTGTTTGTGTATATTGAATTCTTGCTCAGGAGCGACGGGCGCTGCCAGACTGAGCGTGAGAGTGTTTCTGGTGTCTCGAATGAGCCGAACTGGCCGAACCCGCTGAACCCCTTCTACGTTGCGCCTGGGCCTCCTTTTCTACTTTCAAGGGGTCACCAACAGGGGGCAACGTAGACAAGAAGGGTAAAAATGGAAAAGGATGCGGTAGGTGCAGCTACCGCTATTGTGGATACAGTGCACCCTACCTAACTCTGACGGCAGGGGACAAGGGCATTAAATGCCTATCTGAGTTGCCTAAACAGTGCAAAAAGTGACTGTTAGGAGCGCCACCGTTTGCCACGATGGCCTTCTCTTCATCTCCGCTTGCCACCTCGCACCCCTAGCTGCACAGCCTCCTGCCACGTGTGCTTGGGAGAGTCCTAGAGTGACACGTTAGCAGGTGTGCTGGAGCGCGGGCACAAAGTGGGGGTTTCCCGCGGCAAGCTCCTTGCCGCGGTCGTCGTCTTGTCGTGTTTGGGAGCTTGTCGCTCACCGGGCCTTGCCGGGACGCAGGGCGGGTCGCGGCAAGCTTTCTTGGTATGCCTTGAGTGGCCTTCCCGGCAAGCTCCTCTTGCCGGGGTCTTGTCTCTTCCCGGCAAGCTCCTCTTGCCGGGGCCTGGGTTGGCCTTCCCGGCAAGCTCCTCTTGCCGGGGCCTTGGTTTGAGTACTTTGTTCTTGAATGGTCTTCAAGGGAGCCACGGAGGGTCTTGGCGGTCACCTGGCAAGCCTTGCCGCAGGATGCTACGATTGCCCGTGCACAAGTTCGGGGTACTAGGGTAACCCTACTCTAGTACACCGACACACATGATATGTGTTTTGCTTGGAGCGTCATTTTATTTTATTTTGTTTTGCTTGGTGTTTGGATAAAATATGAAGATCTAAAATTCTTAAATGTTAGATAGTCTTCTCATAGTTGCATAATTATTCGACTACTCATTGATCTTCACTTATATCTTTCGGAGTAGTTTGTCATTTGCTCTAGTGCTTCACTTATATATTTTTAGAGCACGGTGGTGGTTTTATTTTGAAGAAATTGATGAACACTCATGCTTCACTTATATTATTTTGAGAGTCTTAAACAACATGTTAATTTTCTTACGTTATGAATTTAGTCCTAATATGATAAGCATCCAAGAGGGATATCATAAAAACTTTCATATAAAGTGCATTGAATACTATGAGAAGTTTGATTCCTTATGATTGTTTTGAGATATAAAGATGATGATATTAGAGTCATGCTAATGGAGTAATTTTGAATTTGAGAAATACTTGAGTTGAGGTTTGTGATCCCCGTAGCATGCACGTATGGTGAATTGTTATGTAACGAAGTTGGAGCATGAGGTATTTATTGATTGTCATCCTTTTTGTGGAGGTCGGGATTGTGCGATGGTTAACTCCTACCAATCCTTCTCCTAGGAGCATGCGCGCAGTACTTTGTTTTGATGACTAACAGATTTTTGCAATAAGTATGTGAGTTCTTTATGACTAATGTTGAGTCCATGGATTATACGCACTCTCACCCTTCCACCATTGCTAGTGTCAGTGCAACAAACCCTGGGTCTATTGCCCTGACTGTGCACATGCGCATGATCAAGATTGAAGCACCAGTCCAAGAATGAGTATGAGAAACCAGGAGATTCGAAGAACCAACAAGCAGATTAGACGGACCAAGTCCAAGCCATAGAAGCAAGATATCATCAAGAAAGAAGCCTCCCTTCCCGGACAGGCAAGCCCGGCAAGGGGCGAGGCCACCCCCAGAAGAAGATGACCAAGGTGTCTCGGCAGGGCCTACCGGGGCTTGCGTAGGCTGAAACACCTCACAAAGCACCCCCACCATGACTCACGTCATCGATCAGTGCGGTGTCAAGCCGCAGAGAGATTAGGTGGCAGCCATTCGCCACATGGCAGCCCCTTTCTACCAGAAAACTGACAGATGATAGCTGTCCTATGACGTGTCAGCCAAGCAGGCGTGGAGCTAGCAAGATAGCCTGACAAGCCTTGCCAGGCAACCAACGACATGACATTGAGCGGTGCATTAAATGCACACTGTCAGCCTGCAGAGTTAGGTATGATAGCACTGTTTGCTATCTTATCAATGTCTAATGACTGATTTGCCATTGTGGTTATTGGAAATATGCCCTAGAGGAAATAATAAAATGGTTATTATTATATTTCATTGTTCATGATAATTGTCTATTGTTCATGCTATAATTGTATTAACCGGAGACCGTAATACATGTGTGAATACATAGACCACAACATGTCCCTAGTGAGCCTCTAGTTGACTAGCTCGTTGATCAATAGATGGTTATGGTTTCCTGACCATGGACATTGGATGTCGTTGATAACGAGATCACATCATTAGGAGAATGATGTGATGGACAAGAACCAATCCTAAGCATAGCACAAGATTGTGTAGTTCGATTGCTAGAGCTTTTCTAATGTCAAGTATCTTTCCTTACCATGAGATTATGCAACTCCCAGATACCATAGGAATGCTTTGGGTATATCAAACATCACAACGTAACTGGGTGACCATAAAGGTGCACTACAGGTATCTCTGAAAGTGTCTATTGGGTTCGCACAAATTGACACTGGGATATATCACTCTGTATGACGGAGAGGTATCTCTGAGCCCACTCGGTAATGCATAATGATAATGAGCTCAATGTGACTAAGGAGTTAGCCACGGGATCATGCATTACAGAACGAGTAAAGAGACTTGTTGGTAATGAGATTGAACGAGGTATGGAGATACCGACAATCGAATCTCAGGCAAGTAACATACCGATTGTCAAAGGGAATTGAATACGGGATTGATTGAATCCCCGACGTCATGGTTCATCCGATGAGATCATCGTGGAACATGTGGGAGCCGATATGGGTATCTAGATCCTGCTATTGGTTATTGACCGGAGAGATGTCTCGTCATGTCTGCATGGCTCCTGATCCCGTAGAGTCTAGACACTTAAGGTTTGGTGATGCTAGAGTTGTAATAGGAAATTGTACGTGGTTACCAAAAGTTGTTCAGAGTCCCGGATGAGATCCCGGACGTCACGAGGAGTTCTGGAATGGTCCAGAGGTGAAGATTTATATATGGGAAGTCTAGTTTTAGTCATCAGAAATGTTTTGAGGGTTATCAGAATTGTACCGGGACCATCGAAAGGTGTCCGGGTGTCCACCGGGTGGGGCCACCTGCCCCAGGGGACCAAGTGGGCTGAATATGGGTGGGACCCAGCCCTTTAGTGGGCTCGAGCCCCCCAAGGGGCCCAAGGCGCCTAGGGTTAAAACCCTAGGGGTGAAGGCGCCCCCACCAACTTGGGGGGCAAGCTACCCCCTTGGCCGCCCCCCTCTAGATGCATCTCCCCTTCACCCTATAAATAGAGGGGGTGGGAGGGCAGCTGCACCCTTCCCTTGGCGCAGCCCTCCCCCCTCCTACACCTCCTCCTCCTCCGTAGTGCTTGGCGAAGCCCTGCCGGAGAACCATGAGCTCCACCACCACCACGCCGTCGTGCTGCCGGAGTTCCCTCTCAACTTCTCATTCCCCCTTGCTGGATCAAGAAGGAGGAGACGTCCCTGGGATGTACGTGTGTTGAACGCGGAGGCGCCATCCGTTTGGTGCTTGGATCGGATCTTCCGCGATTTGAATTGCCGCGAGTATGACTCCATCAACCGCATTCTTGTAACGCTTCCTGATACGTCTCCAACGTATCTATAATTTTTTATTGTTCCATGCTATTATATTACCTGTTTTGGATGTTTATGGGCTTTACATTACACTTATATATCATTTTTGGGACTAACCTACTAACCGGAGGCCCAGCCCAAATTGCTGTTTTTTTGCCTATTTCAGTGTTTCACAGAAAAGAAATATCAAACAGGGTCCAAACGGAATGAAACCTTCGGGAGCGATCTTTTTGGAACAAACGCAATCCAGGAAACTTGGAGTGGACGTCAAGAAGCAGTTGAGGCGGCCACGAGGGTGGCCGGCGCGCCCTAAGGGGGTGGGCGCGCCCCCTGCCTCGTGGGCCCCTCATGGCTCCCCTGGCCTACCTCCTTTGCCTATATATATCTTCGTACCCCGAAACCATCCAGGAGTACCACTAAAAACTATTTCCATCGCCACAACCTTCTGTTTCCGTGAGATCCCATCTTGGAGCCTTCACCGGCGCTCCGTCAGAGGGGGAACCGACCATAGAGGGCCTCTCCATCATCACCAAGGCCTCTCTGATGAGTTGTGAGTAGTTTACCACAGACCTTCGGGTCCATAGTTATTAGCTAGATGGCTTCTTCTCTCTCTTTGGATCTCAATACAAAGTTCTCCTCGATCTTCTTGGAGATCTATTTGATGTAACTCTTTTTGCGGTGTGTTTGTCGAGATCCAAAGAATTGTGGGTTTATGATCAAGTTTATCTATGAGAAATATTTGAATCTCCTCTGAATTCTTTTATGTATGATTGGTTATCTTTGCAAGTCTCTTCGAATTATCAGTTTGGTTTTGCCTACTAGATTGATCTTTTTTGCAATGGGAGAAGTGCTTAGCTTTGGGTTCAATCTTGCGGTGTCCTTTCCCAGTGCCAACAGGGGCAGCAAGGCACGTATTGTATTGTTGCCATCGGGGATAAAAAGATGGGGTTTATATCGTATTGCTTGAGTTTATCCCTCTACATCATGTCATCTTGCTTAATGCGTTACTCTATTCTTATGAACTTACTACTCTAGATGCTGGCAGGAGTCAGTCGATGTGTGGAGTAATAGTAGTAGATGCAGGCAGGAGTCGGTCTACTTGTTGCGGACGTGATGCCTATATACATGATCATGCCTAGATATTCTCATAACTATGCACTTTTCTATCAATTGCTCGATAGTAATTTGTTCACCCACCATAATACTTATGCTATCTTGAGAGAAGTCACTAGTGAAATCTATGGCCCCCGGGTCTATTCTCTATCATATAAGTTTCCAATCTACTTTATTTTGCAATCTTTACTTTTCAATCTATATCATAAAAACCAAAAATATTTATCTTATCATATTATCTCTATCAGATCTCACTTTCGCAAGTGGCCGTGAAGGGATTGACAACCCCTTTATCGCGTTGGTTGCGAGGTTCTTGTTTGTTTGTGTAGGCGCGAAGGACTTGAGAGGAGCCTCCTACTAGATTGATACCTTGGTTCTCAAAACTGAGGGAAATACTTATGCTACTTTGCTGCATCACCCTTTCCTCTTCAAGGGAAAAACCAACGCATGCTCAAGAGGTAGCAAGAAGGATTTCTGGCGCCGTTGCCAGGGAGGTCTTCGCTCAAGTCAAGACATACCAAGTACCCATCACAAACTCATCTCCCGCGCATTACATTATTTGCCATTTGCCTCTCGTTTTCCTCTCCCCCACTTCACCTTTGCTGTTTTATTCGCCCTCTCTTTTCCGTGTGCCCCTTTTTTGCTTGTCTCTTGTGTGCTTGCGTGTTGGATTGCTTGTCACAATGGCTCAAGATAATACTAAATCATGTGACTTTTCCAATACTAATAATAATGATTTCCTTTAGCACTCTGATTGCTCCTCTTAGTGATGTTGAATCTTGTGAAATCAATGCTGCTTTTTTGAATCTTGTTATGAAAGATCAATTCTCCGGCCTTCCTAGTGAAGATGCCGCTACTCATCTAATCAACTTTGTTGATTTGTGCGATATGCAAAAGAAGAAAGACATGGATAATGATATTGTTAAATTGAAATAGTTTCTGTTTTCACTTAGATATCGTGCTAAAACTTGGTTTTCATCTTTGCCTAAAAATAGTTTTGATTCGTGGAATAAGTGCAAAGATGCTTTTATCTCTAAGTATTTTCCTCCCGCTAAGATCATCGCTCTTAGAAACGATATTATGAATTTTAAGAAACTTGATAATGATCATGTTGCACAATCTTTGGAGAGGATGAAATTAATGATACGTAATTGTCCTACACAAGGTTTGAATTTATGGATGATCATACAAAAAATTTATGCCGGATTGAATTTTTCTTCTAGAAATCTTTTAGATTCAGCCGCGGGAGGCACTTTTATGGAAATCACTTTAGGAGAAGCTACTAAACTACTAGATAATATTTTGGTTAATTATTCTCAATGGCACACCGAAAGATCTACTAGTAAAAAGGTTCATGCTATAGAAGAAATTAATATTTTGAGTGGAAAGATGGATGAACTTATGAAATTGTTTGCTACTAAAAGTGCCACTATTGGTCCTAATGATATGCCTTTGTATACTTTGATTGAGAATAATAATGAATCTATGGATGTGAATTTTGTTGGTAGGAATAATTTTGGTAATAACGCTTATAGAGGAAACTTCAATCCTAGGCCGTTTCCTAGTAATTCCTCTAATAATTATGGTAATTCCTACAACAACTCTTATGGAAATTTTAATAATATGCCCTCATATTTTGAGATTAATGTTAAAGAATTTATGCATTCTCAAAAGAATTTCAATGCTTTGCTTGAAGAAAAATTGCTTAAAGTTGATGAATTGGCTAGGAACGTGGATAGAATTTCTCTTGATGTTGATTCTTTGAAACTTAGATCTATTCCACCTAAGCATGATATCAATGAGTCTATCAAAGCCATGATAATTTCCATTGATGAGTGCAAAGAAAGAACCGCTAGGATGCGTGCTAAGAAAGATTGCTTTGTAAGAGCTTGTTCTTCTAGTTTTCATGAAAATAATGATGAAGATCTAAAAGTTATTGATGTGTCTCCTATTAAATCCCTGTTTTGCAATATGAATCTTAATAATGATGGGACTGGAGATGAATCAACTTTAGTTAAAAGGCGTTCCAATGATTTGGAGTATTTTGATCTTGATGCTAAAATTGGTAAAAGTGGGATTGGAGAGATTAAAACTTTACATAGCAATGAACCTACTACTTTTGATTTCAAGGGATTTAATTATGATAATTGTTCTTTAATAGATTGTATTTCCTTGTTGCAATCCATGTTGAATTCTCCTCATGCTTATAGCCAAAATAATACCTTTACTAAACATATCGTTGATGCTTTGATGCAATCTTATGAAGAAAAACTTGAATTAGAAGTTTCTATCCCTAGAAAACTTTATGATGAGTCAGAACCTACAATAAAAATTAAAATAAAATTTCATGAATGCTATGCTTTGTGTGATTTGGGTGCTAGTGTTTCCACGATTCCAAAAACTTTATGTGATATGCTTGGTTTCCGTGAATTTGATGATTGCTCTTTAAATTTGCACCTTGTGGATTCCACAATTAAGAAATCTATGGGAAGGATTAATGATTTTCTTATTGTTGCAAATAGGAATTATGTGCTCGTAGATTTTATCGTTCTTGATATAGATTGCAATCTTTCATGTCCTATTATTCTTGGTAGGCCTTTCCTTAGAACAATTTGTGCAATTATTGATATGAAGGAAGGAAATATTAGATTCCAATTTCCGTTAAGGAAAGGCATGGAACACTTTCCTAGAAAGAAAATTAAATTACCTTATGAATCTACTATGCGAGCCACTTATGAATTGAATGCCAAAGATGGCAATACTTAGATCTATTCTCGCTTTTATGCCTAGCTAGGGGCGTTAAACGATAGCGCTTGTTGGGAGGCAACCCAATTTTATTTTTGTTCCTATTTAGTAATAAATAATTCATCTAGCCTCTGGTTAGATGTGGTTTTATGTTTTAATTAGTGTTTGTGCCAAGTAGAACCTATAGGATCATCTTGGGTGAAAGTTAATTTGATTCTGCTGAAAAACAAAAACTTTGTGCTCACGAGAAAAAATTCAATAAATCACAGAAATGTGATTTTGAGTTGATTCGTTCTGAATTAGATCATTAGACAAATTACCTAGGACTTACTATTTTGGTAGGATTTTTGGAGTTCCATAAGTATTCGAAAGTAACAGATTTCTACACACTGCTCTGTTTTTGACAGATTCTGTTTTTCGTGTGTTGTTTGCTTATTTTGATGCATCTATGGCTAGTATCGGGGGGTATGAACCATATAGAAGTTGGAATACATTAGGTTTAACACCAATATAAATAAATAATGAGTTAATTACAGTACCTTAAGTGGTGGTTTTTCTGTCTTGCACTAACGGAGTTCATGAGATTTCCTGTTGAGTTTTGTGTTGTGAAGTTTTCAAGTTTTGGGTAAATATTTGATGGACTATGGAATAAGGAGTGGCAAGAGCCTAAGCTTGGGGATGCACATGGAACCCCAAGATATTCAAGGACAACCAAAAGCCTAAGCTTGGGGATGCCCCGGAAGGCATCCCCTCTTTCGTCTTTGTCCATCAGTAACTTTACTTGGAGCTATATTTTTATTTACCACATGATATGTGTTTTGCTTGGAGCGTCTTGTATGATATGATTCTTTGATTTTTAGTTTACCACAATCATCCTTGCTGTACACACCTTTTGGGAGAGACTCACATGATTCAGAATTTATTAGAATACTCTATGTGCTTCACTTATATCTTTTGAGTTATGCAGTTTTGCTATAGTGCTTCACTTATATCTTTTTAGAGCACGGTGGTGATTTTATTTTGTAGAAATTATTGATCTCTCATGCTTCACTTATATTATTTTGAGAGTCTTTTAGAACAACATGGTATTTTCTATGGTTATAAAACTGGTCCTAGAATGGTGGGCATCCAACTTGGGTATAATAAAAACTATCATGAGAAGTGAATTGAATACTATGATCAACTTGATGCTTAATAATTGTTTTGAGATATGAAGGTGGTAATATTAGAGTCATGCTAGTTGATGTAATTGTGAATTTAATAAATACTTGTTTGAGGTTTACAAGTCCCGTAGCATGCACGTATGGCAACTGTTGTGTGACGAATTTATTGCATAGGGTGCTCTTTTGATTGCCTTCCTTATGTGTGGAGGTCGGGGGCGCGCGATGGTTAACTCCTACC
>NC_041381.1:469261369-469261988 GCF_002162155.2 Triticum dicoccoides
AGTAGTACTTTGCTTCAAGGGCTAATAAAACTTTTGCAATAAGTATATGAGTTCTTTATGACTAATGTTGAGTCCATGGATTATACGCACTTTTACCTTACCATCATTGCTAGCCTCTACGGTACCATGCATTGCCCTTTCTCACCTTGAGAGTTGGTGCAAACTTCGCCGGTGCATCCAAAGCCTGTGATACGATATCACACATAAACCTCCTTATATCTTCCTCAAAACAGCCACCATACCTATCTATTATGGCATTTCCATAGCCATTCCGAGATATATTGCCATGCAACTTTCCACCGTTCCGTTTATTATGACACACTTCATCATTGTCATATTGCTTTTTGCATGATCATGTAGTTGACATCGTATTTGTGGAAAAGCCACCATGCATAATTTTTATACATGTCACTCTTGAGTCATCACATATCCCGGTACACCGCCGGAGGCATTCATATAGAGTCAAATTTTGTTCTAGTATCGAGTTTTAATTCATGAGTTGTAAGTAAAATAGATGTGTGATGATCATCATTTTTAGCATTGTCCCTAATAAAAAAAGGAACGTCCAAATAAAAAAGAAAGGCAAAAAAATGAAAAAAAAGAAAGTACAAAAAAGGAA
>NC_041381.1:469262120-469274196 GCF_002162155.2 Triticum dicoccoides
TCTTTATGATAGAAAGTCTTCTATGTTGTCACTTTTATTTACTAAGTGGGATTCTTTCATTATAAAACTTGGCTTCTATATTCCAACGATGGGCTTCCTAATAATGTCCTAGGTCTTCATGAGCAAGCAAGCTGGATGGACACCCATTTAGTTTCTTTTGTTGAGCTTTCATACATTTATAGCTCTAGTGCATCCGTTGCATGGCAATCCCTACTCCTTGCATTGAGATCAATTGTTGGGCATCTCCCTAGCCCATTGATTAGCTGTGTCAATGTGAGACTTTCTCATTTTTTGTCTTCTCCACATAATCCCTATCATTATATTCTATTCCACCCATAGTGCTTATATCCATGGCTCACACTCATGTATTGCGTGAGAGTTGAAAAAGGCTGAAGCACGTTAAAAAGTATGAACCAATTGCTTGGCTGAAACCGGGGTTGTTCTTGATGGGAGTATTTTGTGTAATCAAAATGAGACATAGCCAAACTATATGATTTTGTAGGGATGAACTTTCCTTTGCCATGTTATTTTGAGAAGACATGATTGCTTGGTTAGTATGCTTGAAGTGTTATTATTATTTTATCAATATGAACTTTTATTTTGAATCATTTGGATCTGAACATTCATGCCACAATAAGGAGAAATACATTGAGAAATATGCTAGGTAGCATTCCACATCAAAAATTCTATTTTTATCATTTACCTACTCGAGGACGAGTAGGAATTAAGCTTGGGGATGCTTGATACGTCTCCAACGTATCTATAATTTTTGATTGTTCCATGCTATTATATTACCTGTTTTGGATGCTTATGGGCTTTACTTTACACTTTTATATCATTTTTGGGACTAACCTACTAATCGGAGGCCCAACCCGAATTGCTGTTTTTTTTTGCCCATTTCAGTGTTTCACAGAAAAGGAATATCAAACGGAGTCCAAACGGAATGAAACCTTCGGGAGCGATCTTTTTGGAACAAACGCAATCTAGGATACTTGGAGTGGATGTCAAGAAGCAGTCGAGGCGGCCACGAGGGTGGACGGTGCGCCCTAAGGGGGTGGGCGCGCCCCCTGCCTCGTGGGCCCCTCATGGCTCCCCTGACCTACCTCCTTCGCCTATATATATCTTCGTACCCCGAAACCATCCTGGAGCACCTCGAAAAACTATGTCCACTGCTGCAACCTTCTGTATCCGCGAGATCCCATCTTGGAGCCTTCGCCGGTGCTCCGCCAGAGGGGGAATCGACCATGGAGGGCCTCTCCATCATTACCAAGGCCTCTCCGATGAGTTGTGAGTAGTTTACCACAGACCTTCGGGTCCATAATTATAAGCTAGATGGCTTCTTCTCTCTCTTTGAATCTCAATACAAAGTTCTCCTCGATCTTCTTAGAGATCTATTTGATGTAACTCTTTTTGCGGTGTGTTTGTCGAGATGTGATGAATTGTGGGTTTATGATCAAGTTTATCTATGAGAAATATTTGAATCTCCTCTGAATTCTGTTATGTATGATTGGTTATCTTTGCAAGTCTCTTCGAATTATCAGTTTGGTTTGGCCTACTAGATTGATCTTTCTTGCAATGGGAGAAGTGCTTAGCTTTGGGTTCAATCTTGCGGTGTCCTTTCCAGTGACAGCAGGGGCAGAAAGGCACATATTGTATTGTTGCCATCGAGGATAAAAAGATGGGGTTTATATCATATTGCTTGAGTTTATCCCTCTACATCATGTCATCTTGCTTAATGCGTTACTCTGTTCTTATGAACTTAATACTCTAGATGCAGGCAGGAGTCGGTCGATGTGTGGAGTAATAGTAGTAGATGTAGGCAGGAGTCGGTCTACTTGTTGCGGACGTGATGCCTATATACATGATCATGACTAGATATTCTCATAACTATGCACTTTTCTATCAATTGCTCGATAGTAATTTGTTCACCCACCGTAATACTTATGCTATCTTGAGAGAAGCCACTAGTGAAATCTATGCCCCTCGGGTCTATTCTCCGTCATATAAGTTTCCAATCTACTTTATTTTGCAATCTTTACTTTTCCATCTAAATCATAAAAATACCAAAAATATTTATCTTATCATATTATCTCTATCAGATCTCACTTTCGCAAGTGGCCGTGAAGGGATTGAAAACCCCTTTATCGCGTTGGTTGCGAGGTTCTTGTTTGTTTGTGTAGGCCCGTGGGACTTGGGAGGAGCCTCCTACTGGATTATACCTTGGTTCTCAAAACTGAGGGAAATACTTACGCTACTTTGCTGCATCACCCTTTCCTCTTCAAGGGAAAAACCAACGCATGCTCAAGAGGTAGCACTTCCTCATAGAGATCTTCATGGGTATGAAGATGCACTCCCTCTCTCTCATTGTTAGCATCTCCTAGATTGATCTTGGTGACATGTAGGATTTTGTTTTTGAATTATTACTATGTTCCCCAACAGTGGCATCATGAGCTAGGTCTATGCGTAGATTCCATGCATGAGTAGAACACAAGTAGTTGTGGGTGATGATTTGGTCAATTTGCTTACCGTCACTAGTCTTATCTTTATTCGGCGGCTTTGTGGGATGAAGCGTCTCGGACCGACCTTGCGTGTACGCTTACGTGAGACAGGTTCCACCAACTAACATGCACTTGTTGCATAAGGTGGCTAGCGGTGCCTGTCTCTCCCACTTTAGTCGGATCGGATTCCATGAAGAGGGTCCTTATGAAGGGTAAATAGCAATTGTCATATCACCGTTGCGGCTTTTGTGTAGGTAAGAAACATTCTTGCTAGAAACCCATAGCAGCCACGTAAAACATGCAACAACAATTAGAGGACATCTAACTTGTTTTTGCAGGGTATGCTATGTGATGTGATATGGCCAAAAGGATGTGATGAATTATGTATGTGATGTATGAGATTGATCATGTTCTTGTAATAGGAATCATGACTTGCATGTCGATGAGTATGACAACCGGCAGGAGCCATAGGAGTTGTCTTAATTTATTATATGACTTGCGAGTCAATATAAGCGCCATGTAATTACTTTACTTTATTGCTAACTGTTAGCCACAGTAGTAGAAGTAATAGTTGGCGAGACAACTTCATGAATGCATGATGATGGAGATCATGGTGTCATGCCGGTGACAGTGGTGATCATGCGGCGCCCCAAAGATGGAGCTGAAAGGCGCAAGATGATATTGGCCATATCATGTCACTTTATGATTTGCATGTGATGTTTGTCATGTTTACATCTTATTTGCTTAGAACGACGGTAGCATAACTAAGATGATCCCTCACTAAAATTTCAAGAAACGTGTTCCCCCTAACTATGCACCATTGCTAAGGTTCGTTGTTTCGAAGCACCACGTGATGATCGGGTGTGATAGATTCTAATGTTCCCATACAACGGTTGTAAGCCAAATTTACACATGCAAAACACTTAGGTTGACTTGACGAGCCTAGCATGTACAGACATGGCCTCAGAACACGAGAGACCGGAAGGTCGAACATGAGTTGTATGGTAGATGCGATCAACATGGAGATGTTCACCGTTGATGACTAGTCCGTATCACGTAATGATCGGACACGGCCTAGTCGATTCGGATTATGTATCACTTAGATGACTAGAGAGATGTCTATCTGAGTGGGAATTAATTAAATAATTTGATTAGATGAACTTAGTTATCATGAACTTAGTCTAAAATTGTCTTTACAATCTATCATGTAGATCCAAAGGGCCATGCTAGTGTTGCCCTCAACTTCAATGCATTCGTAGAGAAAACCAAGCTGAAAAACAATGGAAGCAACTATACGGACTCGGTCCGTAACTTGAGGATCATCCTCATAGCTGCCAAGAAAGCATATGTCCTTGAAGCACTGCTAGGTGACGCATCCATTTTCCCAGCAACTCAAGATGTTATGAACGCCTGGCAGTCGCGTAGTGATGATTACCCCCTGGTTCAGTGCGGCATGCTTTACAACTTAGAATCAAGGCTCCAAAAGCGTTTTGAGCAACACGGAGCATATGTTATGTTCTAAGAGCGGAAAATGGTTTTCCAAGCTCATGCCCGGGTCGAGAGATATGAAATCTCTGACAAGTTCTACAATTGTAAGATGGAGGAAAACAGTTCTGTCAGTGAGCATATACTCAAAATGGCTGGGTTGCACAACCACTTGTCTCAGCTGGGAGTTAATCTTCCAGGTGACTCGGTCATTGACAGAATACTCCAGTCGCTTCCACCTAGCTACAAGAGCTTTGTGATGAACTACAATATGCAAGGGATGTAGAAGTCCATTCCTGAGTTATATTCGATGCTGAAATCAGCGGAGGTGGAGATCAAAAAGGAACATCAAGTGTTGATGGTGAATAAGAACACTAGTTTCAAGAAAGGCAAGGGAAAGAAGAACTTCAAGAAGGACAGCAAGGGAGTCGCCGCGCCCGGTAAATCAGTTGCCGGGAAGAGGCCAAAGAATGGACCCAAGCCTGAGACTGAGTGCTTTTATTGCAAGGGAAGTGGTCACTAGAAGCGGAACTGCTCCATGTACTTAGCGGATAAGAAGGCCGGCAACACCAAAGGTATATATGATATACATGTTATTGATGTGTACCTTACCAGCGCTCGTAGTTGCTCCTGGGTATTTGATACCAATGCGGTTGCTCACATTTGTAACTCAAAATAGGAGCTACGGAATAAGCGGAGACAGGCAAAGGACGAGGTGACGATGTGCGTCGAGAATGGTTCCAAGGTCGATGTGATCGCCGTCGGCACGCTACCTCTACATCTACCTTCGGGATTAGTTTTAAACCTCAATAATTGTTATTCAGTACCAGCTTTGAGTATGAACATTGTATCTGGATCTCGTTTGAGGCAAGATGGCTACTCATTTAAATCCAATAATAATGGTTGTTCTATTTATATGAGAGATATGTTGGTCATGCCCCGCTGGTCAATGGTTTATTTTTATTAAATCTCGAGCGTGATGTTACACATATTCATAGTGTGAATACCAAAAGATGTAAGGTTGATAATGATAGTCCCACATACTTGTGGCAGTGTCGCCTTGGTCACATTGGTGTCAAACTTATGAAGAAACTCCATGCAGATGGGCTTTTGGAGTCTCTTGATTATGAATCATTTGACACGTGCGAACCATGCCTCATGGGCAAAATGACCAAGACTCCGTTCTCCGGAACCATGGAGTGAGCAACCAACTTGTTGGAAATAATACATACTGATGTATGCGGTCCAATGAGCGTTGAGGCTCGCGATGGCTATCGTTATGTTCTCACCCACACCGATGACTTAAGTAGATATGGGTATGTCTACGTAATGAAACACAAGTCCGAGACCTTTGAAAAGTTCAAGAATTTCAGAACGAGGTAGAAAATCAACGTGACAGGAAAATAAAGTTCTTACGATCAGATCGTGGAGGAGAATATTTGAGTCACGAGTATGGCACGCACTTAAGGAAATGTGGAATTGTTTCACAACTCATGCCGCCTGGAAAACCTCAGCGAAATGGTGTGTCCGAATATTGTAATCACACTCTATTGGATATGGTGCGATCTATGATGTCCCTTACCGATCTACCGCTATCATTTTGGGGTTATGCTTTAGAGACTGCTGCATTCACTTTAAATAGGGCACCGTCTAAATCCGTTGAGACGACACCGTATGAATTATGGTTTGGGAAGAAACCTAAGCTGTCATTTCTGAAAGTTTGGGGATGCGATGCTTATGTCAAGAAACTTCAACCTGAAAAGCTCAAACCCAAATCGGAAAAATGCGTCGTCATAGGATACCCTAAGGAAACTATTGGGTATACCTTCTACCTCAGATCCGAGGGCAAGATCTTTGTTCCCAAGAATGGATCCTTTTTGGAGAAAGAGTTTCTCTCGAAAGAAGTAAGTGGGAGGAAAGTAGAACTTGATGAGGTAACCCCTCTTGAACTGGAAAGTAGCGCAGCTGAGGAAGATGTTTCTGTGGTGCCTGCACTGACTAGAGAGGAAGTTAATGATGATGATCATGAAACCTGGGATCAAGTTATTACTGAACTTCATAGGTCCACAAGGACACATTCCACACCAGAATGGTATGGCAAACCTGTCCTGGAAATCATGTTGTTAGACAACGGTGAACCTCCAAACTACGAAGAAGCGATGGCGTGCCCGGATTCCAACAAATGGCTTGAAGCCATGATATCCGATATAGGATCCATGTATGAGAACAAAGTATGGACTTTGGTGGACTTTCCCGATGACCGGCAAGCCATAGAAAATAAGTGGATCTTTAAGAAGAAGACTGACGCAGATGGTAATGTGACCGTCTATAAGGCTCGGCTTGTCACTAAGGGTCATCGACAAGTTCAAGGAGTTAACTACCATGAGACCTTATCATTCATAGCGAAGCTGAAGTCCGTCCGAATCATGTCATCAATTTCCGCATTCTATGATTATGAGATCTGGCAAATGGACGTCAAAACGACATTCCTTAACGGTTTCCTTAAGGAAGAATTGTATATGATGTAGCTGGAAGGTTTTGTCGATCCTAAGAATGCTGACAAGGTATGCAAGCTCGAACGCTCCATCTATGGGCTGGTGCAAGCATCTCGGAGTTGGAACATTCGCTTTGATGAAATGATCAAAGCGTTTGGCTTTATACAGATTTATGGAGAAGCTTGTGTTTAGAAGAAAGTGAGTGGGAGCTCTATAGCTTTTCTCATACTATATGTGGATGACATACTATTGTTGGGAAATGATATAGAACATTTGGAAAGCATAAAGGCCTACTTGAATAAGTGTTTTTCTATGAAGGATATTGGAGAAGCTGCTTACATATTAGGTATCAAGATCTATAGAGATAGATCGAGACGCCTCATTGGTCTTTCACAAAGCACATACCTTGACAAGATATTGAAGAAGTTCAATATGGATCAGTCCAAGAAGGGGTTATTGCCTGTACTGCAAGGTGTGAGATTGAGCACAACTCAACACCCGACCTCGGAAGCAGATAGAGAAAAGATGAGTGTTATCCCCTATGCCTCAGCCATAGGCTCTATTATATATGCCATGCTGTCTACTGGACCTGATGTGAACCTTGCCATAAGTTTGGTAGGGAGGTACCAAGTGATCCCGGTATGGAACACTGGACATCGGTCAAGAATATCCTGAAGTACCTGAAAAGGACTAAGGATATGTTTCTCGTTTATGGAGGTGCCGGAGAGCTCGTCGTAAAGTGTTACGTCAACGCTAGCTTTGACACATATCTGGATGACTCCAAGTCACAAACCGGATATGTGTATATTTTGAATGGTGGGGTAGTCAGCTGGTGCAGTTGCAAGCAAAGTGTCATGGCCGGATCTACATGTGAAGCAGAGTACATAGTTGCTTCGGAAGCAACACAGAAAGGAGTCTGGATGAAGGAGTTTATCACTGACCTAGGACTGATTCCCAATGCATCGGGCCCGATGACTCTCTTCTGTGACAACACTGGAGCTATTGCCATTGTCAAGGAGCCCAAGTTTCACAAGAAGACCAAGCACATCAAGCGCCGCTTCAACTCCATTCGTGAATATATTGAAGATGGAGACAAAGATATTTGTAAAGTACATACGGATCCGAATGTCGCAGATCCATTGACTAAACCTCTTCCATGAGCAAAACATGATTAGCACCAGAACTCTATGGGTGTTTGATTCATCACAATGTAACTAGATTATTGACTCTAGTGCAAGTGGGAGACTGTTGGAAATATGCCCTAGAGGCAATAATAAAATGGTTATTATTATATTTCCTTGTTCATGATAATTGTCTATTGTTCATGCTATAATTGTATTAACCGGAGACCGTAATACATGTGTGAATACATAGACCACAACATGTCCCTAGTGAGCCTCTAGTTGACTAGCTCGTTGATCAATAGATGGTTATGGTTTCCTGACCATGGACATTGGATGTCGTTGATAACGAGATCACATCATTAGGAGAATGATGTGATGGACAAGACCCAATCCTAAGCATAGCACAAGATCGTGTAGTTCGTTTGCTAGAGCTTTTCTAATGTCAAGTATCTTTCCTTAGACCATGAGATTGTGCAACTCCTGGATACTGTAGGAATGCTTTGGGTGTATCAAACATCACAACGTAGCTGGGTGACCATAAAGGTGTACTACAGGTATCTCTGAAAGTGTTTGTTCACTACAAAAAAAAGACACATCCGTGACATTTTGGGCCGAATGATTTTTTTCTGTCATACTTATGACACTTCTATGATGATAATTGTGTCAAAACCCGGTATCATCATAGATGTGGTGGGATCCTACTTCTCTGACAAAAATCATGATAGAAAATGGGCTTTTCGTCCTGGGCGGGCCAGAGACAAAGCTGCATGACATTCTTTGGGCCGTCCACAACGGAAAAAACCATGGTAGAAGCGAGGGCAAGAAAAATATCAGGGAGTTCCCGGTTACGGTGGGTGGTCGGGGGCCAAGCGATGCGCATTTCTCTCGTACCGTACACTCGTGGGTGCGAGGCGTTGGGCTCTAATTGAACCTGAGCGAGGCGTCGCCTAACTGAACCCGAGTGATTGCACTGCAGGCTACGCATTACTGAACCCGAGCGATCGAGCGATTCCTTCGCTACTGCTGCTAACTGAAGCCGATCGATGCTGCCTCTGGATGAACAGTGAGCGTTGCTGCGGGGGTTGGATGAACAGTTCCTGGTGGGGGTTGAATGAACATGACCCCGTGGTGTTGCCGCTGGATGAACATGACCCCGATCGATCGAGCCAGTTGGGCTAGGATGAACAGGACCCCATGGAGGGCTAGATGAACAGGACCCCGTGGAGGGAAGGTTGAACAGTAGCCAGTGGAGGACTAGTTGAATAGTAGCCAGTGAAGGGCTACATGAACAGTTTCTCGTGGAGGGGTGGTCGAACAGGAGCCCGTGGAGAGGGCTGGTTGAACAGTAGCCGGTGGAGTAGCGCGCAATGGAGGCTGGATGAACATGAGACCGTGGATGAACAGTCACAGGTGGAGGCTGGAGGAGGTCGATGATGGATGAACAGTAGCCCATGGAGGCTGGAGGAGGTCGACGGTGGAGATGAACAGTATCCCGTGGAGTCCCGTTTTGCGGTACGCCACACCTCTCCCGATGAACAGGACCCCCGTCTCGACCATAGCACTCCAACACAAGCCCGCTTCCTTCATTTTGTGGTACACCACACCCCTCCCGATCAACAGGACCCCGTTTCAACCATAGGAGGTCCAACAGAAGTGCGTTTCCTCCATTTTGCGGTACGCCAAACCCCTCCCAATGAACAGGATCCCGTTTCGAACGTGGCCGGTCGAATACAAGGTTGTTTCCTCCATTGTACGATATGCCAAGCCTCGTTTCCGTCGGCTGTTCCGTCCAAGCCGGTTGGCTCCCATGTGTTCTGTTGCCTCCCGATGAACACGACGCATTCCCTTGCCTCCCAATGAACACGACGACGATGCAGTTTCTCTGTTCTGACCCAGCCATGTACACGAGACCTGGCCATACGTATGCGTGAGTAGGCGTTCGAGACCCCGCCCGTATGTACGTACGTGGCTGTATTTTCTTTCTTGCACCCTGGCCGCTGTACGTACGTGTACATGCTACGTGCGTGCCTCTACATCGACCGGTATGTACGTACACGTACGTGACCAGAATGACAACGCTACGTACACTTCGACCAGGTGGGTCCTGACTGTCAGGCACTTTCTTGAGTGCAAAGATGTAGCTGGTGGGTCCCAGCAGTCAGGGGGCAAATCATTTTTTTGCCCAGAGGCACTTCCTTGCGGGCGAAGATGTAGCTGGTGGGTCCCAGCAGTCAGGGGGAAACGTTTTTTTTCGCGAAATACGGTGGCCTTTCTGGTGGGTCCCTGCTGTTAGGTGGAGGAATAATTATTTTGCGCGTAATAAGGAGGCACTTCCTTGCGGCTGTCGTGGACCCATCTATCAGCCTCTCCACGTATAGTACTCTTCCGATGGAAGTCGGTCATTGACCACATTGACCACGCCGTGCTGAGAGCACCAAGGAGGTGGACGATGGTGAGGCCTAAGAAAGGGGCGACACGGAGCCGGGAAAGACGCAGCAGTGGAAGCCCACGCGGAGAGGAGTACTAGGGTTCACTGGTTTGGCTGCGTTGTGAGGCTGTCGTCGTCGCAGAATAACAGGGGGTGTGGGTGAGTGGAGGCAGTACTGAGTGGAGGGATGGCCTGGCCAGCGGTGGGATTAGTAGGGGGTGGTGAGGCCTCCGCGGCAGCACAGCCGGCCACGGGAGGCAGGTGCAGGCGGCACAACCGACGCTGCTTTGGGCGGCTGGAGCAAGAAGACCAGAGGTTTAAGAAGCACGACGGCTGTTGGATGGATATCGTACGGTCAATGCAGCTAGAATCATTTATATTGACTAAGTTGACAAAGCCCTTGGTACGCGTCAACTTAGTAGGCCCACAGGTCAACTTCCGAAACGGTGCCCCCCAAATGTCAGGGGAGGAATCATTTTTCGGGCGGGTGAAGCTAGAATATCCGAGATTGAAGAGGAAGCACGACATCCATTGGATGGACATCCAATGGCTACTGCTACTAGAACCGTGTGTTGACTATAAGTTGGCAAAGCCTTGCATACGAGTCAACTTATTTTTTTTGAGGGGACGCGTCAACTTAGTAAGCCCACAGGTGTGTGGCAGAGAACTTATAGCCCTTTTGGGATTCGTAAGAATGTGCAGCCCATTTTTTAATTCTAATGGAATTTACTATAGCCCATTTGCAGTTTGTTAAAAGTACAACCCATTTTCTAGCTAGGACGACGATTAATAATTTCAACCAACCGTTCAAAACAGATTTCAATAAAATTTCCCACATTTTGATGGCATCCAAAATATTTTTATCCCAAAATTTCTAGTCAGATTAAATATAATTTCAATATAAATTTATATTACGTAAAAATCCAACAAAACATTGTGCGCGCAACAATTAATGAAATTAAAATTTTCAATATCCAAAAATAATATTTTATAAAGTAATTATGTGTTTGGTGCATTTTTTATAGTTACTGCCTAGTTTTTATAATTACATTCCATTTATTATTTCTTAAAGCCCATTTTCTTGTTAAGCGTAATGCATCCCTCCTAGGAAAGATTTGCAGCCTAGCTGGGCGGAGAATAACAAGTTGACCTTGCCTGGTGAAAGTGCAACTATCCCTGGGCGGTTTTGGTAATGATTAACAACATATAGCTCATTGAACTAATGCCTTTACAAGATGAATATTTCAGGAAAGTTCAATGATTGACATGGCATGGATAAGGATTGTGGACCCCTCAAAATGTTAAGGACAAAAGATTGGCTCAAGCTCTAAAGTCCAAGACTCTACATTTTTCATTTTAGTGATCCAAGATCACATTGAGTCTACAGGAAAGCCAATACTATTAAAAGGGGATGAGGTGTTGCTTAATGGCTTGCTTGCTCAAAAGTGCTTAGTGATATGCTCCACAACCCTCAACACTTTCTCATATCCACATTTGTCCCAAACCCAAAGTCAAACTCGGCCCCACCGATTTGATCCATCCGGCGCCACCGAGTTCATTTGACATAGCCACTGCTAGAAACCCTAGTATTTTCAGTCTTACCGATAGGGATCTCGGTCTCACCGAGATGGCATTGCAAACTCTCTGTTTCCCTTCGTAACATCTCGGTCCAACCGAAATGAGCGATCGGTCACACCGAGTTTGCAATGCAAACTCTTTGTTTCCTTTTCGTAACACTTCGGTCCCACCGAGACGAGCGAATCGGTCCCACCGAGTTTGCCTGACCAACTCTCTGGTTTGCTTATTACCAAAGTCGGTCCAACTGAGTTTGAGTAATCGGTCCAACCGAGATTACGTTATGCCCTAACCCTAATGATATCGGTCCTACCGAGATGCATGTCGGTCCCACCAAAATTTTCTAACGGTCACATATGAACTGAATCAGTCCGACCGAGATTTGTGATCCGGTCCAACCGAGTTTGGTGTAATGTGTGTCACAGTTAGATTCTGGGTGGAGGCTATATATACCCCTCCACCCTATCCTCA
>NC_041381.1:469274249-469305933 GCF_002162155.2 Triticum dicoccoides
ATTGTCCATTATCTGAGAGAGAGCCACCTACTCATGTGTTGATACCAAGACATTCCATTCCTACCATATGAATCTTGATCTCTAGCCTTCACAAGTTGCTTTCCACTCAAATTAGCTTTCCACCAAATCCAATCCTACGAGAGTGAGTTGAGTGTTGGGGAGACTATCATTTGAAGCACAAGAGCAAGGAGTTCATTAACAACACACCATCTATTACCTTTTGGAGAGTGGTGTCTCCTAGATTAGTTAGGTGTCACTTGGGAGCCTCTGACAAGATTGTGGAGTTGAACTAAGGAGTTTGTAAGGGCAAGCAAATCGCCTACTTTGTGAAGATCTACCCTAGTGAGGCAAGTCTTTCATGGGCGACGGCCATGGTGGGATAGACAAGGTTGCTTCTTCGTGGACCCTTCGTGGGTGGAGCCCTCCGTGGACTCGCGCAGCCGTTACCCTTCGTGGGTTGAAGTCTCCATCAACGTGGATGTATGATAGCACCACCTATCGGAACCATGCCAAAAAAATCCGTGTCTCCTATTGTGTTTGCACTCTCCAGACCCCTCCCTTTACATTCTTGCAAGTTTCATGCTTGCTTGAATTGTGTTAAGATTGCTTGACTTGTGCTAAGTTGTTAAAATCTGCCAAGAACTAAAATTGGGAAAAGGCTAAGTTTTTATTTGGTCAAGTAGTCTAGACATACTTTCGATCCTAAAATTGGTATTAGAGCTTTGGTCTCCATTTGCTTTGATTTCCATAGATTTTGGTGATCATAGCCTTGGTTTCACAACCTAGGAGAGTATGGCATCTAGCGAGGGAAATTACCACCGTAGAGGTCCTTACTTTGGTGGTACTAATTTTGCTAGTTGGAAGCATAAGATGAAAATGCATATTCTTGGACATAACCCCGCCGTTTGGGCTATTGTGCGTATTGGCTTGCAAGGTGAATTCTTTGATGGGAGAGAACCAAACCCTGAAGCTACCGTGGAAGAGTTGAAGATGCTGCAATACAACGCTCGAGCTTGTGATATCCTCTTCAATGGATTATGCCCCGAAGAATTCAACAAAATCAGCCGTCTTGAGAATGCAAAGGAAATTTGGGATACTTTGATTGATATGCATGAAGGTACCGAATCCGTCAAGGAATCCAAATTGGATGTGCTTCAAAGTCAACTTGACAAGTTCAAAGTGAAGGAGGGTGAAGGTATCCCTGAAATGTACTCTAGGATTGCTCTCATCACAAATGAGATTGCCGGCTTAGGGAGTGAAGAGATGGCCGACAAATTCATCATAAAGAAGATCCTAAGAGCCTTGGATGGAAAATGTGATACCGTGTGCACATTGATCCAATTGATGCCCAACTACAACGATCTCAAGCCAACGGAAGTCTTTGGAAGAATTGTTGCTCGTGAGATGTCACTCAAGGATAAGGAAGAGCTTCACAACAAGTCAAGTCGTGCATATAAAGCCTCATGTGATGCTCCTACATCATCAAGTGAGAAACAAACCTTCAATGAGGAATTGAGCTTAATGGTGAAAAACTTCAACAAGTTCTACAAGAGTAGAAGCAAGGAAAGGAGCTCCAAGTCAAGGTCCTACAATGACAAAAGATCTTCGAGTCGTGAACGTAATTGCTACAATTGTGGAAGACCCGAGCACTATTCCAACGAGTGTACGAATCCTTACAAAAGGAGAGAAGATTCACCCAAAAGGAGAAGTAGAAGAGATGAATCGCCACCAAGAGAGAGGAGGAGTAGAGACGATCACTATGAACGAAGAACCTCCCGGAGAAGCAAGAATTCGGAAAAGAAGGACAAATCATCAAAGAGCTACGCAAAGTGAAGACATCAAGCTCATGTTGGTGAATGGGTATCCGGCTCCGACTCCGACCATCACTCCGAGAGAAGCCATCACTCCGACTCTGAACATACTCAAGATAAGGTGTTACCGGTCTAGCACTTGTGTCAACCAACTCCTACGACATATTTGACTCACCAAATGAAGGAATTGGAAGATGCTTCATGGCTAAAGGCCCAAAGGTATCACACCAAGAGTATGTTGATTTCAATAGTGACGAAGATGATTTGTTGGTAGATGATGCTTTACTTGTTGACAACTCTAGTGATGAATACTATGATGAAACGTCAATTAATTATGCTAATCAAGATAAAACGAATGACAATGATAAAGAGAAGATTGAGCGCCTAACTGAAGAACTAAACACTCTTAAGTTAGCTCATGAAACTACCTTGGAAGGTCATCGAGAACTTTTAAAGACTCATGAGAAGTTACGCTTTGAAAATCTCAAACTTGAGAAAGAGCATGAGTTTTTAAAGGCAATCAATGATGATCTTCGCAAGAAAAGTTCTTATTACATTGCCAAGCGTTTACTCTTATCTACTTATATGCCTTAAGTAAAATCTAGCAACAAAAGTAAGAAAGATTCTACTTCTAGTAGTAAAAATGGTCATGCTAAATCCAATGTTGTTGCTTCTAGTAGTTCTCTTGATTCCACTAGTGATTCTCTTAGCCAAGTTACACTTGAGCAAGAAAATAGTCTATTGAAGGGAATTATAGAGAAGGGTGTCTACAAAAGTCTTGCCGGGAGTAAGAAATTCGAAGAAATTGTACACAAGCAAGGAAGGCACCGGAAGAATCAAGGTGTTGGTTTTGAACGAAAGTTCAATGCCAATGGAGTTGTGTGGGAAGAAGATTAATACCCTAAGACGAAGTTTGTTCCCCAACAAGAGAAGTATGAACCTACTTCTTTCCAAGGGACACAAGCTCAAGATGATCTTCCACCACAAGACCACAAGCAAAAAGGCAAGGACAAGCTTCAAGAGGAGATTGATGCATTTGAAGAAGCTCCCAAGGCCTTGGTCAAGTGGGTTCCCAAGACTTCATCAAGTTCTACTTCATCAAGTTCCACTACTACCCCAAGGATCCCCATCAAGATGATGTGGATCCCGAAGAATAAGAACTAGAAAGTTCTTGAGGGTGACTCCGCCAACATTCTTCACTCATATAATTTTGGCAAGGACAAGTGCATCCTACTTACACATATTGCACTAGTTCAAGGACTCACAAACCCTCTTGTAAGTAAGACAAGCGACAAGGTAACCTAATGCTTTCGTGGACATCATCTTGTGTGTGCATCACTCTGTGTCTATGGATATCCTTGTTTGTTCCTTGTGGGACTAACCTGTGTAGGTATTGAAAGTGCAACTCACTCCAATGGACTGCTCCAAATAATCTACAACAACATTGAGCATCCACATCTTCAACATGTACATGAAGTCACCATTGACAAAACCCAAAGTTAGTTCATCCCTCTAAAGGGGGGATCTCACATCTAGGGGGAGCTTTACTCTAAAGAATTGAGCTAAAGAAACTCTAAAGGTGTGAACACAACAATGCTTTATGTAGAAGTGCTAACCCCACTTGTGCTTAAACGATGAGTATAACCTATGATCAAATGTTCGCATTTGACTCCTATGTCAATATACTCATATATAGATGACCTAGTCATCGCCAATTGTTCAATAGATGCTAGAATTGCTTGTGCATGCTTTGTCACATATTTCATCTGTCATTTTATTGTGTGAGCATGTCGTTTGCATATTTTACTCATCCGAGGACATCCATTTGTTGTTTTGTATGTTTGGCCTCATTTTTCTTTGACCATGTGGATGGACAAGAATGCCTAAGAACCTTCTCTAGCTATCTATGTTTTTCTCATCTCAAACTCTATTCATGCTATATCACAAAGTTTGATCAAGTCAGATTCAAACCACTCTGTGTGAGGAGCACTCGGAGTCCCCGATTTGTCATAGACTTAAACTTCCGAAACCTCTTTGTGAAATTCGGTCTGACCAAGAAATCCATTTCGGTCACACCAACGTCACTAAGTTGATCTAGGTTTTCATCCCAATTTGAACACTTCGGTCACACCGAGTTGCAGCAACCGCTTGCGATTCTGCAATCTCGGTGCCACCGAGTTGTTCCACTCGGTCACACCGACACGGTCGGGATATAAATACCCACGGGTGAGATTTTGGAAATTTCTTCAAAAACCCTCAGCTCGTGCGTGTCCTGCTCTCCCCCTCGGGTCTTTGGATCGTCTTCTTGCCGACAATGACCTCCGGCCGTTGGAATCTGCCGCCGTCGACGGAATCTGCTCCGCCGTTGCCACCGTAGCGAACACTTGCCGCTCTAGGGCACATGTTCGACCCCTTGTGATCTCTTTTTCCACTCCGATTCCTAGCACAAGGACAATGCCATGATTCTTGCCATCAATGAGATTAATCTATCCAGCTAAATCATCCTTAGGTCTAGATTGATTCGAAAAATTTAGGTTTAGCTCTCCGCAGAATTCATCTCGGACCGACTGAACTGTAGAAATCGGTCTCACCGATTTGGCTTAGGCCATTGCACATGCGCTTTTCGGTCTGACCGAAACGTGCAAATCGGTGTGACCGAGTTCAGGATTCTGTGAAACCCTAGCAATCTCGGTGCCACCAAACTGTGACTCGGCCCAACCGAGTTCACTAGTTTAGGTTCCCAGTGTTGCTTCGGTCTCACCGAGTTTGTCAATTCGGTAGCTCTGAGATCACTTCTTTAGAGAACTAAAACTAAGTTTTTGACTCAATTTTTTTTGCAAAAACCTCTGTACTTTGTGATGCTCATCTACTCTACCTCATCTACAACCTATTCACAGGGTCTGCTGACAGTTGCCTGCAAGATGTCTGACCAGAGTGACAGCCAGAACAGGTTTGAACAGCAGGACTTCTATGAAACTGTTTTGCTTGACAAGAAGCCTATAGTATGTGACATGAGATGGATTGATTGGTCATATATCAAGGAAAATTAAGATCACTTCCCAGGTGTGCTTGATAGATTCAAGGCTTGTGAGGTTGACTAGTTTGTTGGCCAGAAGCTTGCCAAGTTGAATGATGAGCTGATCATGCAATTCTACTCCACTGCTCACTTCTATCCAGATGGTAGAATTGTATGGATGTGTGAGGGTAGAAGGCACCAATCCACAGTTGATGAGTGGGCCAAATTGATAAATGCTCCAGAAGCTCATGAGGATGACCTAGATGTCTATGCAAAGAAGAAGAACGATCACAACTCTATGGCCAACATGTACAAGGAGATTCCAGATGAAGATCTCGAGACTCACAAGTTTGGCTCAGTGAAGCATGTGCTGGCAGGACTGCTTACAATCAATACCATTATGAGGCACACACTTTTGCCAAAATCAAGAGATCATAGAATGATAAGAGGACACACCATCAACTTGCTACATATATTTGATGTCCCTCAAAAGTTCAAAGTGATGAGTCTCATTGTGGAAACAATCAAGAGGACAACTGCAGATCAGAAGAGATCTTATGGGTATGCTCCACACATTCAGGTGCTTATCAACTCCAAGATGGGCACATGCACATATTTGCTGGACAAGGAGCACTTACCCCTCTATCCAGACTTTGAGGACAACACTGTTGTCATGAATGAAGAAGATCCATCATCAGTGCAAGCACATGAGAAGAGAGAGAAGGCAAGGGCAGAGAAAGCTGCAAAGATGCCAACAGCTGAAGAGGCATCTCAAGTGTTCTTGAAGAGAAAGCAAGATCAACTTGGATATCTGATTGCCTCCACCTTGAGGATTGAGACAGGCTTGGCCACCCTGACTCAAAACCAAGAGAGCTTGGAGAGGATAATTGAGCAAAAATTCTATGATCTTGATGTCAAGGTAACTGAGATTCAGTCAGTAGTTGAGCAACTTCAGGAGGAAGTGGAGGAGAAGAAGGGCAAGTCTACTATAGATGCTTTCACAAGAGTGCCCAGGAGTCACAGGATGTAACGCCCCGGATACAACTTTCCATATTCGTAACTCCGACTCTTGCCTTTTCCGGAGATGCGATATGTTATTTCCTCCATGTTTGGGTTTTTGTCTGTTGTTTTGCATTTTGTTCTTGTTATGCATCTCGTCTCATGTCATCATTCGCATTGCATCGGCATCGTTTTCATAAAACTTGCATCCGTTCGGGTTCCGCCGTTTCTCTCCGTTGTCCGTTCGGAGTCCAGTCACACTCGCACGCGCCCGCGGCACCTCCGAAATATTATTTTATAAGTGGCACAAAAATGTTCTCGGAATCGGTTGCAACTTGTCGGGCGTTCTTATTATAGTGTAGACAGAGCGCCTGTCAAGTTTCGTCGCATTCGGAGTCCGTTTGACTGCCCAACTGTTAAACATAGCGGTACCGTTGCCGGTATCTTCGTCGGAAGTTTCGGTTTTCGAAACAGTCGCCGGGCCTCACTTCTCTTCTCTCCTCCCAGTCCGAGGCCTCTCTCCACAGCCCACCTAGTCCCTCCTCTGTCCGGAGCCGCTCGATCAAGATTGGAGGGTTCGAAAAGCCCTGAAAGCCCCCAAACCCTAGCTTTTGCTATAAATAGACCCCCTAGTCCCTTTTTTGGACATCCCTAGCCTAAATCTAGCCCTCCACCTACCTCCTGCCGCAGCCTACACCCCCCTCCTCGGATTCAGTGCCGCCCCACTTCACCTCCGCCACTTGTCGCCGCCGCCACCGCGTCCCGGACCAATCCGGGCGCGACACGTCGCCTCCCAGCGCCCCGCGGCCAACCCTAGTGCGCCGCGCGTCCTCCCCCACGCCTCCAGCCGCGCGGGCCCATCGGAGCCCATCCGCGGCCCGTCCGGGTCCTGATCTGGGCCGAGGCCCACTCCGCACTGCCGCCCCGCAGCGCTCGCCTCCTGCGCCCGCTGCCGAGCCACCGCCCGAGCGCCCCGCTGTCCTGGGCTCGTCGTCGTCGCCGGAGGACCTCGCCGCCGCCTCGGATCCGTGAACTCCGCCATCAGGTCGCGCCTCCTTGTTGCCCCTCTCCCTCTCGCTTCTCTCTCTCAGATCTCTCTCTCTCCCTCTCCAGGATCCTCGCCGCCTTGGAGCACCTCGCCGGAGTCGTCCCCGAGCGCCGCCGTCGCCGGGAATGGGTCCCCGGCCTCGTCCTCCACCGGATCTGATGGATCATGGCCTACCTCGACCTTCCCTACATCGCCGTCGCCTCGAGCCGTCACCGGAGTTCAAGCCCGCCGCCGCCTTGTCCTCGTCCCGCTCGGGAGCGGGGATGAGCGCCCGCTCGTGGGCTGCCTCCTCCCTTGCGCATGGGCCCCAGCGCCCCGGCCCAGCGCGCCGGCCTCCTCGAGGCCCAGCCCAGCGGCCCCTGCCGGCCTTCCTCTCCAGCGCCTGGGCCAGCAGCCTCCAAGGCCCAGCTCCTGCCTCTCCACCAGTCGGGCCTCAGCCCATGGGTGAGCAGCCCCAACAGCCCCTCTGCTCTGTTGGGCCAGCCAGTTTCGGCCCAACGCATGTTTTTTTCCTCTGGACGATTTTAGCTATTTATCCGAGGATTTACAGTTTTACAGAAAACCCCCCTAGTTCATGCATTTAATAACTCACAAACCGTGCATCACATGTAAATAATTTATATATGTAAAATGCTTAGAATTTTGTGCAGATTAATAATATGCCATTTTCATCCATGTTTAAAATGTTTAAATTGCTGTTTGCATTATTTTTGCATAAATGCCACGTTAAAATGATTTATTTCATAACTAAATAACCGTAGCTCCGTTTTAAATAAACTTTATATGTAAATGGGGTGGAAAAATGCCTAGTTTAACATGGTCCACTTTATTTTCCTGTTTAACAACCTTAAAATGTGGTTTAGGACAGAACAGTACCAAATTCATTTTATGCACATGGGGATTTTCGGAATTGTTGTTTTGTTGTTTCGGCCTCATTTAAACTTGTCTAGATAGGTAGTTTTTCATATGCTTCACCTCTTGCCATGTTTAACAACATTTAATATTGTTGTGTACCTAAACGAGAGTGAACTAAATACTTGAATGTGGTGTTTCGTCAATATGCAACTCGTTGCATATTGAGCTCCACTTAACTTGTAGTATTGGTTGTTGCATTTTGCCTTGCCATGCCTCATTAAACCGGACATGCATCATACTTGATTTTGCATCATGCCATGTTTATGCTTGTGCATTTACCATGTTGTTTGTTTCTTTCCGGTGTTGCTTCTTAGTTCCGGTAATGTTGCGATTGTGAGGATTCGTTCGACTACGTCCACTTGTCTTCTTCATGGACTCGTTCTTCTTCCGTGCGGGATCTCAGGCAAGATGACCGCTACCCTGGATCTCACTACTATCATTGCTATGCTAGTTGCTTCGTTCTATCGCTATGCTGCGTTGCCTATCACCTGTTTATTCAAGCCATCCCAAATTGCCATGTCAGCCTCTAACCTTTGACACCTTTCCTATGCAAACCATTGCTTGGCTAGGTTACCGCTTTGCTTAGCCCCTCTTATAGCATTGTTAGTTGCAGGTGAAGTTGAAGATTTCTCCATGGTGGACATGATTTTGGTTGGGATATCACAATATCTCTTATATTATTAATGCATCTATATATTTGGTAAAGGGTGGAAGGCTCGGCCTTATGCCTGGTGTTTTGTTCCACTCTTGCCGCCCTAGTTTCCGTCATACCGGTGTTATGTTCCCGGATTTTGCGTTCCTTACGCGGTCGGGTGATTTATGGGACCCCCTTGACAGTTCGCTTTGAATAAAACTCCTCCAGCAAGGCCCAACCTTGGTTTTACCATTTGCCTCACCACCACCTACTTTTCCCTTGGGAGTCGCTCTCTCGAGGGTCATCTTTATTATAGCCCCCCCGGGCCAGTGCTTGTCTAAGTGTTGGTCCGAACTAAAGCCCTTTGCAGCGCCCCCTCAGGGAAACTTGAGGTATGGTTTTAGTTGTACGGATTGCTCATCCGGTGTTGCCCTGAGAACGAGATATGTGCAGCTCCTATCGGGATTGTCGGCGCATCGGGCGGTCTTGCTGGTCTTGTTTTACCATTGTCGAAATGTCTTGTAAACCGGGATTCCGAGTCTGATCGGGTCTTCCTGGGAGAAGGTCTATTCCTTCGTTGATCGCGAGAGCTTGTCATGGGCTAAGTTGGGACACCCCTGCAGGGTATAATCTTTTGAAAGCCGTGCCTGCGGTTATTGACAGATGGGAATTTGTTAATGTCCGGTTGTAGATAACTTGACACCAGATCCAAATAAAACGCATCAACCGCGTGTATAGCCGTGATGGTCTCTTTTCGGTGGAGTCCGGGAAGTGAACACGGTTTTGGGTTATGATTGACGTAAGTAGGAGTTCAGGATCACTTCTTGATCATTGCTAGCTTCACGACCGTTCCGCTTGCTCTCTTCTCACTCTTATTTGCGTATGTTAGCCACCATATATGCTTAGTCGCTGCTGCAGCCTCACCACTTTACCCCTTCCTTTCCCTTTAAGCTTTGCTAGTTTTTATACCCATGGTAATGGGATTGCTGAGTCCTCGTGGCTCACAGATTACTACCACAACAGTTGCAGGTACAGGTTTATGCGATGATCATGACGCGAGAGCGATGCTTGCTTGCGTTGAGTTCTTCTTCTGCTTCTTCGATCAGGGGATAGGTTCCAGGTCGGCAGCCTGGGCTAGCAGGGTGGATGTCGTTTGAGTTTATGTTTGTGTTTCATCCGTAGTCGGATGATGCTTTGATGTTTTGTGATGCTGTATTCATGCGGCATTGTATGCCTTATGTATGTATCCCCATCTATTATGTAATGTTGATGTAATGATATCCACCTTGCAAAAGCGTTTCAATATGCGGGTCTATCCTTGGTGGGACCTTCGAGTTCCTTTTGGATAGGGTCGCATATTGGGCGTGACAAAGGACTACTGCAGTGCCTGTTCTAGACACAAGAGCTACTACATCTGCACCAGCAGCCACAACTTCAGTGCCACAAGCTCCAGCTTCAGCTCCACCAGCTCCAGCTACTTCAACAGAAGCTTTCATCCTTGGAGTCATCTCTACACCACCTCATGGAGACCAAGCTTGAGAGACGCATAGCACTATGCATAGTTATCACTTTTTGGTAACTTGTTGCCAAAGGGGGAGAAATATGTATAGATCATAGTCTTCGAGAGAGAGAGAGTGTTGCTTTTTTCCTTGTTCTAGTAGCTGCCTTGGGCAAGTTACTAGGTGTACTCCTATGTCTTTTAATCTTTGCTTTATTTGCTTGAACTTTATTATTTGTTTGCTAGATACACTATGTCTTTTGTGAGATTCTTGGATGATCATGTGTTTGATCATATGCTACCCTTAATGTGTGCTTGAATGACATTATACTTGTTATCTATCTATGATCATTCACTTTTCTTGGTGATGAGTGCATGTTTTCAATTATTATCATTTTGAGCGCTCCACCAAGATGTATGTGACATGGAAGAGTGACCCATGATCCTAACAAGTTGTGCATTTGTAGTCCAAAGCAAATTTTTAAATAATGCAAAAATTTAGGGGGAGCTCTTGCTTGTTACATACTTCTCAAAGCGATGATGTATTTCAATCTTATTATCATTTTTCGAAGCTTTGATCTATATGTTGTCATCAATTACCAAAAAGGGGGAGATTGAAAGTGCAACTATCCCTGGGTGGTTTTGGTAATGATTACCAACATATAGCTCATTGGACTAATGCCATTACAAGATGAATATTTTAGGAAAGTTCAATGATTGGCATGGCATGGATAAGGATTGTGGACCCCTCAAAATGCTAAGGACAAAAGATTGGCTCAAGCTCTAAAGTCCAAGACTCTACACTTTCCATTTTAGTGATCCAAGATCACATTGAGTCTATAGGAAAGCCAATACTATTAAAAGGGGATGAGGTGTTGCTTAACGGCTTGCTTGCTCAAAATGCTTAGTGATATGCTCCAAAGCCCTCAAACACTTTCTCATATCCACATTTGTCCAAAACCCAAAGTCAAACTCGGCCCCACCGATTTAATCCATCCGGCGCCACCGAGTTCATTTGACATAGCCACTGCCAGAAACCCTAGTCTTTTCGGTCTTAGCAATAGAGATCTCGGTCTCACCGAGATGGGATTTCAAACTCTCTGTTTTCCTTTGTAACATCCCGGTCCAACCAAAATGAGCGATCAACCCACCGAGTCTGCAATGCAAACTCTCTGTTTCCTTTTCGTAACAGTTCGGTCCCACCGAGATGAGCGAATCGGTCCCACCGAGTTTGCCTGACCAACTCTCTGGTTTGCTTATTACCAAAGTCGGTCCAACCGAGTTTGAGTAATCGGTCCAACCGAGATTACATTATGCCCTAACCCTAATGATATCGGTCCTACCGAGATGCATGTCGATCCCACTGAAATTGACTAACGGTCACATATGAACTGAATCGGTCCGATCGAGATTTTTGATCCGGTCCAACCGAGTTTGGTGTAATGTGTGTAACGGTTAGATTTTGTGTGGAGGCTATATATACCCCTCCACCCTCTCCTCATTCGTGGGGGAAGCTGTCGGTGTCAAAACCGGCGGATCTCGGGTAGGGGGTCCCGAACTGTGCGTCTAGGCGGATGGTAACAGGAGACAAGGGACACGATGTTTTTACCCAGGTTCGGGCCCTCCTACCCGAGATCCGCCGGTTTTGACACCGACATTGGTGCTTTCATTGAGAGTTCCTCTGTGTTGTCGCCTTTAGGCCCGATGGCTTCTTCGCTAGTCAATCACGACACGGTCCGGGATGAGATCTTTCTCCCCGGACATACCTTCGTATTCGGCGGCTTCGCACTGCGGGCCGACTCGTTTGGCCATCTGGAGCAGATCGAATGCTACACCCCTGGCCATCAGGTCAGGTTTGAAAGCTTAAACTACACGGCCGACATCCGCAGGGACTTGATATTCGATGGATTCGGGCCACGACCGGGCGCGCCGCACTGTCTCGATGGGCATGATCTAGCTCTGCCACCGGACAGCGACCAGAGCGCCTCTCAGGTGTTCACTCCGACCATTAGTTCGGAGCCAACTGCGCTAGCCAGGGACGGACGGTTGGAGGCCACCCCAGGAGCCGCAATCTCTGCGGCAATAGAGCCGAATACCTGCCAAGTCCTTCGCAAGGCCGGTAACTCCAAGGTGCCGGACTTCGTTCCGGACTCTGAATATTCTGCACCCCTTTTGATCGAACCCGATCGGGCTCCAATCATGGAGTTCACCGCCGCGAACGTCTTTCAGCACTCGCCCTTTGGCGATATCCTAAATTCGCTAAAGTCCCTCTCTTTGTCGGAAGAACCCCGGCCAGACTACGGTCGGGATGGTTGGGATGCGGATGACGAAGTTCGAACCCCACCCACCACCCACTTGATAGCCACTGTCGAAGATATAACTGACATGCTCGATTTCGACTCCGAAGATATCGACGGTATGGACGCCGATAAAGGAGACGATCAAGAACCAGCACCTATAGGGCTCCGGAAAACAACCTCATCATACGATGTATGCATGGTGGACACACACAACAGAAACGACAATGAGGACCAAAAGGATGCGGCCAGGGATCGCTCCCCCGAAAAACAATCAAAGCGGCAACGTAAGCGCAAGGTCAAGCCCCACCTCGACAAAAAGCCAGCCATAGAGCAGGGTGACTCAACGGACGATGAACATGCCGTCGAGCATCCGTCCAAGCAGGGCGGACAATCCGAACAACCAATCCCCGGGAAGGATAATAGCCCGGACGACCTCACACCAGACAAATTGCTGGAACATTAGAACCTCCACCAAAGGCTCGTCGCCACTACATGTAGCCTGAAAAAGCAGAAGCGGAGGCTCAAGACAGCGGAGGATGCACTCAGGATCAGATGGGGCAAATTACTCAATACCGCACACAAGTACGGCAGTAGTCGCCACACAAAGAGCTATCCGAAGCGGAAACTACTACCGGAATTTGACGAAGAGGCCATAAAGCCCCCACAGTCAAAAAAATAAGGAAGCCACAAGGTCGGATAGACGACCCTACGATCAATCCCACGCGTCAAAGGACGCCGCACTCAATATAGCGCGCGATCCGTCCAAGAATTTGCATCAGAAAACTGGCCCTACCAGATCCATCTATAGGCCAAGAAAGCAAGCTCCAATGAGTGATGCAACGCAAAAAATACCTGAAAATCGCGGCACGCCTAAATACAGGGGGGCCGCACACCCCCTATGTTTTACCGATGAGGTGCTGGATCATGAATTCCCAGCCGGATTCAAGCCAGTGAACATAGAACCATACAACGGAACAACAGACCCTGGAGTCTGGATCGAGGACTACATCCTCCACATACACATGGCCAGAGGAGACGACCTCCATGCCATAAAATACTTACCCCTTAAGCTCAAAGGGCCAGCCTGGCATTGGCTTAAAAGCCTTCCCGAAAACACCATGGGAAGTTGGGCAGTGCTTGAGGATGCTTTTCGGGCAAATTTTCAAGGGACCTATGTCCGGCCCCCGGATGCAGATGATCTGAGTCATATAACTCAGCAACCCAGAGAGTCAGCGCGGAAGCTCTGGAACAGATTCCTTATCAAAAAGAATTAGATAGTCGAATGTCCGGACGCAGAGGCCCTAGCATCTTTCAAACATAGCATCCGAGACGAATGGCTCGCCAGACACCTCGGCCAAGAAAAACCGCGAACAATGGCCGCGTTAACAAGCCTGATGACCTGCTTCTGTGTAGGAGAGGATAGCTGGTTGGCAAGAAGCAGCACCAGCGACCCGAATACGTCCGAACTCAGAGATGGGAACGGGAAGCCGCGCCGTAACAAAGAACCGCGCCGGATAAAGGACAACAGCCGATGAGCACGGCAGTAAACACCGGATTCAAGAGCTCTCGGCAAAATCAAAAAAAGATGCCCCCAAAGATGATAGGGACGAGCTATCCAACCTCAACAAAATTTTGGACAAAATATGTCAAATCCACAGCACTCCGGGGAGACCTGCAAACCATACCCACAGAGATTGTTGGGTCTTTAAGTAGTCCGGCAAGCTCAACGCCGAACACAAGGGGCTCAACACGCCAAGCGAAGATGACAATGCACCCCACGAGCAGATCACCGGAGAACAAAAGAAGTTCCCACAAGAAGTCAAGACAGTAAATCTACTTCATGTGACGAAGGGGAAGAATAGAATGACACCTACAACGACACGCGCTGTACAGCCAGCCCCGGAGGAGCAACCCCACTGGTTGTTACAACCAATCACCTTTGATCATCTGGATTACTCTAGAGGAGACCAGAACGCAGGCTGGACTGCCTTGGTCTTAAATCCAATCATTAACGGATTCCAATTTACAAACACCCTTATGGACGACGGTGGTGACTTGAACCTGTTATATCAGGACACAGTCCGCAAACTCGGGGTAAACCCAGTCGCAATCCACCTCGGCAACACTTCCTTTCAAGGAGTAACGCCAGGTTCGGATACCCCAAGTATGGGTTCCCTTACGTTAGAAGTCACGTTTGGATCACCCGACAACTTCCAAAGCGAAAAGCTAACATTCCACATCGCCCCATTCGTAAGTCGCTATCAAGCGCTACTGGGACGTGAAGCTTTCGCCCGCTTTAACGCAATACCGCACTACGCATCCCTTACACTTAAAATGCCCGGTCCAAAGGGCATCATCTCATTACAAGGGAACATAAATTGACCCCCAAAGTACGGGCAGGGGTGCAGTTGCCTAGACAGCCGCCCACAAATCCAGCCCTACTATCCCGGACACGCCTCGACGAGTCCGGCGTCAATATGCTTAAATTACTACATACCCTCGTGCAAGGGGCTCCGTGTGCTCACGCCCGGAGACAATACGGCCCAACTCTTGCTCCAACTATATTTTGTTTATTTCGATATAGATTTCTTGCACGCTTATTTTTTACTAAGTTCCTCTCTTTCGCAGACGAGCTTCATGCTACGCCCGTCCAAGATACGACACGACGGAGACACAGGCGCAGACGTGCAGCAGGGACCCGTTCCAAGGATTCTTTTCAGATTAAGACCGTGTGTAAACCTTTTTTACTGTCTCTTGTTGATAACATCCCCCGATTTTCTCTATAGCCGAGGAGGAGGCTGGCGTCTTGGCATGTGGCCACACCAGAATTTTTGCACATACCTGTGCACTAGGGGCTTTTTTACCAAGGGCTCTATTTCGGCCCATCTTCATAAGGACCGAACACCTTAGGGATTGTTCGGCGTCGCGAGTTTGGCCCTATATGCATCAGCTCCGAATCATGTCTTTGGTCAAATGTTGGGTTTGCCTGGCTCCTGTGTTTTGCTGCCTTACGTTCCGTTATATCGGCTAACGCGGCACCAGGAGAACTACCGCGATTGTGCCCCGGTTCGGCCGGGTGAGCACCTTAGTAGAGAAAGCCGAAAACTGACTGTCATGATATAGCGAGAGACTGGTCAACCACTCGATAACTTTCGGAATCTTTAGGATTCCCCCGCATTAACGAAGGGCCGCTTCCCGGTCAGGCACACTTGCGCCCCGAGCGCGGTGCCCCTAGGGGCTATTCAGTAGTCCCACTGTCAAACTCCTATGGCTAAGTGAAAGTGATAAAGCATTATAGTCCGGTTGCCTAGTTCGCCGCGCCACCACCTCCTTTATAGGACCAAGACATTGGATTAAGTGTGAACATGCGCCTTTTTGCGAACACCCCCGCATTCTATGCATGGGGGCTGAAGCCAACGACTGCCATCTTTCAGGTTATATACGAATATATACATTAAACGGCCGCACAGGAGGCATCATGATTCTTGGAAGCACAAGTATAAAAAAAGCTTTTTTCATAAAAACACATTTCTCTTTTACAAATAGTATAAGCTATTCGAACACAACATCCTTCGAGCACTGCGACTCTATTATACGAGCGCCAGGAAGAACTTCCTCAAAATAGTGCTTGGCAGGTACTCGGCTTTCGTCCGAATCTTGGGACGCAACAATACTGGCCTTCATATCTGCCCAGTATGTGTTGACACGGGCAAGAGCCATCTGTGCGCCCTCTATGCACACCGACCTCTTCATTGCATCAGCATGCGGCACCGAACCAAGAAATTGCTGCACCAAGCCAAAATAACTCTTCGGCTCCGGCTTCTCCGGCCATAGATGACTCGCAACATATTTCATGGCGAGTCCGGATAATCTGTTCAGCTCCGCCCAGGTGGCTAAATGGTCGGAGACTGACAGTGGGCGTTCTGGATTGTGGTACTGCGACCAAAAAAGCTCTTCCAATTTATGGTCACCTCGGCTGCGGAAGTGTTCGGTCGCGTCCGCCGCACTTGCGGCCAAATCCAGATAAGCGTTGTCCGAACTCCACTGCCGGTCTAATGGAGCATACTTGGGGTCTCCGAACTTCATCCGCAGCATATAAGGCTTTCCAGCCGTGATATCTCCGGCCTGACGCAGCTCCTCCTTCATCGCTCTCATGGCAGAGCGAGTATCCTTGGCTTTGGCAATGATCTTTTCAAGATCCTTCTGAGCCGCCCTATCTTCTTGTTCAAGCAATCTACAACGGTCGGTAGCATCCCTCAATTTTATGGCCATCTCGGCCATTTCCTTCTTGCTCTAACAGTGAGCAGCCTGTTCGGTTTTTAGCTCTTCAGCCGCTCTAACGGCAGCCGCATCACTTTTCCTTGCTTGCTCCTTGGCTCGGGCAAGTTCAGTCGAAAGGTTCTCCATGGCAGCAGCACCATCTACATCATGTATATATATATATATATATATATATATATATATATATATATATATATATATATATATATATATATATAAGGCCCGAGCATCAAGCTCCTATTACTGGGTGTCTTTCGAACATACCTTGAGCCTCGTCTAGCCGCTTATTTACAAGCGCGATGTCGGCATCTGCTACGTCAAGTTGCCGCTTTAGTTCAGCAGATTCATCAGTCCGGCTAGCCACCGAACGCCTCGCCACCTTCATGGAATAGGCGACATATTATACCTGGGATTATGATCCTCTGTGCGCCATCACTCGTGACGACACACAGAGTCTTAGGGGCTACTATTCATACAGGGCACATTTAATATGCGGCTCTACCAAAAGGTACACCTTTTTACATACCTCAAAGCCTGTTAGTAAACTCCTGGCAGCTTCGTACAATCCGCTTTCTGCAGATGAAATCCTTCCAATCACCGTATCCATCAACATACGGTGTTCTTCTGAGATGGACGCCCTACCAAGAAGATCCTTCAGCACCTCCGCCAGCGCGCAAGTGGGTGCCGGACTAGTATGACGACCTTTTGCAGGGTACGGACTAGAAAAAACCCTCCGGGACGATACCTCGGGGTCGCCAGCCTCGTGAGACGGTGGAACAAGGGGAGGTGTTTCGCTCTCTATCATCTCTGGACGAAGATCCCCTAAAGATGAGCTCTGCTGAGAAGGGTTGAGATTCGAACTGCAAGGTAATGTTTCTGTTATTTTCCTCAGGAATAAAACATGAGTGTGATTCATTATGGAACCCCTCCCTTCACTTACGTCTCGGGGGAGAGCGGTTCCCCTTTAGGGGGCGATTCGGCTGGGGCGTTCTCCGGTGCCGAACCCTCTGGCGAAGATTTCTTTCCCCGTTTTGAGGTTATCACCTCTGGGTCTTCAGAGGCAGTCCTTTTCTTTCCCTGGTCGGGAGAATTATCGATTCTTCCCTTCCTAACGGCCTCCTTCGTGGAGGCGGTAGCTCCTTGGGTCCCTCCTTTGCCTTCCACCAACGGCGCGACCTCCAGCATCCTGGTCAGCATGGGATTCGGCACGGTCTCGGGCAGGGGGGCTGGACACCTGATAAGCTTTGCCTTTGCCATCCACTCCTGTTCCAAGGACAACTCTGCTAAAGGGTAGATTTGATAAAAATATGGATGGTGTATCCAAATACGGGGCTACTTACTTTAGCATCCGGGCGATTGCAGCTCAGACCTGTGTCCTCGGACAAATTCGGACACCTTGCTTGTGATCCGAAGAACAATTCGTACATCTCCATGGGTGTCATTCCCATGAAATGTTGTAGGACTCATGGTCCTTCCGGATTGAACTCCCACAGGCGGAGAGGTCGACGTTTGCAGGGCAGTGTGCGGCGAATCACCATGACTTGCGCCACTACGGTTAAATTGATATCTCTTTCTAGAAGATCTCGAATACGGCCCAGCAGCAAGGGCACGTCTTTGGGCGGCCCCCAGTTAAGTCCTTTGTTAACCCATGACGCCAGCCGTGGTGGGGGACCCGAGCGAAAAGTAGGTGGTGCCACCCATGTGGTACCCCTAGGGGCTGTGATGTAAAACCAGTCCCGTTGCCATAAGTCTCTAGGCGTGCCAAGGAAACCGCCTCGCTTTGATGAGAACCCCGGAATAAGGGGACACGATCTCTGCTTTGACAAGACGTGCCAAGGAAACCGCCTCGCTAAACGCGCTGAGGTGGAACAATAAAATGAATAAAAGCCTGGCCATGGCATGATGTCACGTCGTAGAATACATCAGCAGATCCAATTGATACAAATATTATTCTCTCTACGATGGAATGTGGAACTTATTTTGCAGAGCCGGACACTACCCTGGTGTTCAACATCTTCTATGGAATATTCGGAGGAGGAACCCGCCTTGCAATGCCAAAGAGAACTTGCACACCGGACTCGTCGTCATTGAAGCCTGGTTCAGGGGCTACTGAGGGAGTCCTGGATTAGGGGGTGTCCGGATGGCCGGACTAAGACCTTTCGCCGGACTCCCGGACTATGAAGATACAAGATTGAAGACTTTGTCCCGTGTCCGGATGGGACTTTGCTTGGCGTGGAAGCCAAGCTTGGCAATACGATATGAAGATCTCCTCCCATTGTAGCCGACTCTGTGTAACCCTAGCCCTCTCCGGTGTCTATATAAACCGGAGAGCTTTAGTCCGTAGGACGAACAACAATCATACCATAGGCCAGATTCTAGGGTTTAGCCACTTCGATCTCGTGGTAGATCTACTCTTGTACTACCCATATCATCAATATTAATCAAGCAGGAGTAGGGTTTTACCTCCATCGAGAGGGCCCGAACCTGGGTAAAAACATCGTGTCCCTTGTCTCCTGTTACCATCCACCTAGACGCATAGTTCGGGACCCCCTACCCGAGATCCGCCGGTTTTGACACCGACAGAAGCCATCAGATTATGCCTACACTTCCATTATCCATTTTCTGAGAGAGAGCCACCTACTCATGTGTTGAGACCCAGACATTCTATTCCTACCATATGAATCTTGATCTCTAGCCTTCCCAAGTTGCTTTCCAGTCAAATCAGCTTTCCACCAAATCCAATCCTATGAGAGTTAGTTGAGTGTTGGGGAGACTATCATTTGAAGAACAAGAGCAAGACGTTCGTCAACAACACACCATCTATTACCTTTTTGAGAGTGGTGTCTCCTAGATTGGTTAGGTGCCACTTGGGAGCCTCCGACAAGATTGTGGAGTTGAACCAAGCAGTTTGTAAGGGCAAGGAGATCACCTACTTTGTGAAGATCTACCCTAGTGAGGCAAGTCCTTCGTGGGCGACGGCCATGGTGGGATAGACAAGGTTGCTTCTTCGTGGACCCTTCGTGGGTGGAGCCCTCTGTGGACTCGCGCGACCATTACCCTTCGTGGGTTGAAGTCTCCATCAACGTGGATGTACGATAGCACCACCTATTGGAACCACGCCAAAAACATCCGTGTCTCCTATTGCGTTTGCACTCTCCAAACCCCTCCCTTTACATTCTTGCAAGTTGAATGCTTTACTTTCTGCTGCTTATATACTCATTGCATGCTTTCTTGAATTGTGTTTAGATTGCTTGACTTGTGCTTAGTTGTTAAAATCTGCCAAGAACTAAAATTGGGAAAAGGCTAAGTTTTTATTTGGTCAAGTAGTCTAATCACCCCCCTCTAGACATACTTTCGATCCTACACCTAGGTATTTCTAAAAAAAGTATAGCTGGGCTAGCCATTTTTAGCTTGAAAAAACTTTAATATCTGGGCTGGATATCTGGCCTGGGCTAGACGGGCCACAGCTCGCCCAGTTAATACCCTGCTCTCCTCTGAACAACAACAAAAACATCCCTCAAGAAAAACACTGCAGTGCTCACACCTCAAAAACACAAATACTGCTCGAGTTGCTTGGTCCTAGCTGTTGGCCGCTCCCTGTGCAGTTCTCTCAATTATTTACTACATAGGTTGACAATGGTGTGGGACCGTGATGTCAGGATACCAGGAGGAAGCAAAAAAAAATTATAGTTGCATATAATAAGGAGGCACTTGCGTACGTGCGGGTATGGCCTTGGTGGGTCCCCACTGTCATCCTCTCCAAGTTAAGTCATCTCCTCATTCCTCATGACTGTTGACCATGTTGACAACACGAGACGGCGGTGCCACGGTGAGCGCAACAACTCAAAGGACGACGAAGAGGGCCTCGTGGGCCCTATGGATGGTCTGATACAGCGCCCACTGCTCATTCGGGAAGCCAGGATCATAGGGCCACATGTCTGCAACGACATTGTCGTTCGCTTGTTCACCAATGCTCGTTGAGGAGACGAAGGTTGCAACACAGCTCCTCCTGTGCTGGTAGCTCTTCCGCCATTAGGGCGTCGATGTGCGGCCGCACCTGCTCTATGGTGAACACGGCATGGACCGGCTTGGACAGTGGCGCCGGCCTCCTGGTCGGAAGCTATGTCCATCGTCTGATTGTCATCGCTCAGCTCGGCGAGCTCGCTGGCGAGCCAGCATGTCCGGCTATTGGACCGACCCACTGCCAAGCACGAGTCTGATTGCCCTGGCCCACCCAGACCGCCTCCCTCGCCTGCGCGCGCTTTCTGCCCAAAACAATCAACGTTGCCAGCCGCGCTTCCCGGTGCAAGCGATTGCTCTGCCTTCAAACGACACAAGTGTTGTCCGTCCGTCCATCTACCTCCCACATTAATGATACACGGTTGCCGAGGCGGCTACTCCGGCGCCACACGTCCATCCCTTAGCCACCCACCATTGCTATATAAACTACTGCGCCGGCCATAGCCGCAGTCATACGCCTTCGTTCCCTTTCTCCTGTCCACACCACTACTGCCCAACATGGCTTCCTCACGCTCCAGCGCTCTTCAGGACGGGTGGACGACGGACCACAAGGAGATGGCAACAATTGCTGCCGACTAGTTCGCCGGCAGCCAGCCGGAGGACGGCGACGTCCCAATGGAGAACATGGTAGTCGATGATCCGGCGCCAACCCTCTCTTGCGCGCCATCCTCGCCGGTGCTTTGCACCATGACCATCGGCGAGCCCCATGCCCAATACATGGACATGGTGAGGCAGAAGCGTGAGGGGTAGTTCCGGGAGGCACAGGCCAACGCCACCTACAACCAACATCTCCTCCAGGAGCACCTGCAGGCGGAGGAGCAGATCACCGCGGAGAGGGCAGAGCTGCTCGACTCGTACCGCTCCGCTCGCGAGGGCCGCCTCGAGCGCTGGCGGTACCGCATGCGGGTGGCGGAGGCTGCGGCCGCCTATAAAGAGGGCGATGAAGCGGGTGAGGCACTGTTTGGCGAGACCGAGGACGAGGTAGAGGACAATGCTGTCTCTGACGAGTCCCCGCAGCGCCAACAATGAGGCAGAGGACATCGCCAGCTCCACCGAGGCCCCGTCCCACCAACAACGAGGCAGAGGACATTGCCAGCTCAGCCGAGGCCCCACGTTGCCGGCAACGAGGGGGAGGATTTCCCCCGCTCCGCCGAGGTTCTGCCCCACTAGCAACGAGATAGAGGACACTGCCGGCTCCACCAAGGCCCCGCCTCGCCGGCATCGAGGCAGGGTCCCTACTCCGACGAGGCCCCGCCCTACCAACAATGAGGCAGAGGACATCACCGACTCAACCGAGGCCCCACCCTACCGGCAACGAGGGGGAGGATTTCCCCTGTTCCGCTGAGGTGCCACCCCGCCGGTAATGAGACAGAGGACATCGCCGGCCCTGTCGAGGCCCCGCCCCGCTGCCAACGAGGCCGCGCCACACAAAAAACAAGGAAGAGTAGAACACGGTAGGTCGCCGCCGCTCGGGTCCAAGTAAGGCCACCACTGCTACCCTCCGGTTGAAGCCAAGCTAGGCGGGTTGACCATTGACGGCCGATTAGCTTCTTGGCAGCGACGTGGAGTCGGAGAGCTATGTTGGAGAAGGACGCTGCTTCTACTTAACTGCTGCTGCAGTTGGCTGACTGACACGTGGGCCAACAGGCATCTAGGCCACATGTCAGTTATGCAGCTGCACCTGTAGTTAATTCACTGAAGCTCAGCCCGTTGGAGAAGAAGCTTCTGTTTGGCTCAATCGGACACAAGTGGGTAGCTTTGGTTAATTAATTATACCTCCAGCGCACCCCTTTTTAGTAGAAGAATGTATGAAATGTAATGAAATCCGGCATGTTTTTATGAAATCCAACCGTGTATGAATGAATTTATTTTGATTAGTTTGAATTCTTGTATCACTGGCATTGGAAGAACATGCAAAACAATATGTACTAGCATTCCCAGGGTGATCACCTCGTTTGCAGCAGTTTGACATGTACTCCATCCGGTCCTTTCTAGTCTGCATACAAGTTTTGTCTGCAGTCAAAGTATCTCTACTTTGACCAATCTTATAGAAAGAAGTATGCACTTTCACAATGTGCGAAGTAAAAAGGAACATAAGGAGTACAAAGAGTTTGAGCAGCTTTTTAGCGTTTCTGTACATTGCAATCAAACACACAGGCGTGGCAATTCATAGAGAACATTCAAAACAATCGATGATTATGCATCTCAGTGATTCACATGTCAGAGCCAATATTTACTTCACAACTAAAGAATAAAGAAAAATTGATCGACGCTGTTGACATCAATGAGTAAATATCAAATTCATGTCTTCTTGCTAACATCAATGAGCAAAATTTGACAAGGTTGTCCCATTCCAAAATATCAAATGCCTACGATTGTGGAATGGGCAGGGTTTGTCATCAGTTCAGACATTGACATGGCACCTTGTGCTAAATAAACCAGCTTTTCTTTTTTGTGCAGTTCCGCCAAAATCAACCAAATCGCGTGTAGCTTGTATGATTTCGCCCTTATAAATTGCAACGCCTTGAACTTATCGGCACCTCCTTTCTTGTGGTGGAAATGAATGATTCGATGTATTCATGAACATTTTGTGCAGTTCCCATGGAAATCAAGCTGAGAACCCCTGTTTGCACAAATACAAAAAAAGTGCTATAAAAGCAAATTGTACTATGAATTGACAGTTTAAACAAGCACCTACATGGTCCATGTAGAGCACACTTTCAGAAAAATGGAACTCACCGGAAAGAATCCTAGAACAACATTGTACTTGCGCATCATAACAAGAAAATTGAGATTTGACAGTCCTTCTGAGCTGAAGTTAGTTTGGTCTTGTGGGGAGTAATGTAACCATCCTTTAACTTCTCCTTCTGATGAGAAGATAGACAAGGCTTCTTCATCCTGGCATAATCGGAACTAGTCACTTCACGTACTCCATATTCTTCTTCAGAGGAGGATGATCCTGTTGTGCAAAGACAAGAGGACAACTAAATGCTAGCATCCCCGTTTGCTCGAAAAAAGGAAAGGAAATATTTAAAACAACACAGATGAAGCACTTCTCAAGGACAATACCACTTTCTCATGACAGTATCTAAACAGTAGCACGACACCAATATATATGACAAAGCTCAATCATATTGATGAATTCCGTGGGCGAGTACCAACCTTTGTCAGGAGGCTTATTGTGTAGAGCAGACAGATGAAACACTTCTTCGGAACCATCTGTTGCTATCTACTATGGTGGTCGTGCTTACTATATACTCCTCGATTAGTTTAATGTTTCCAACATCTTCTTGTGTAGTTCCACTAAAATATATGGTATCTTCAAAGAAGATCCTTTTTTGCACAAGTAGAGATATTTACATATTACATTACGAGTGGCATCAAATCAGTGGCAAAACAATTGCTCGTTCCAGCCATAGCAATAAATTAAGATGCAACACTATATCATTCCTTGTGTCATCACAGTTCCAGTGCTTCATTACAGCACCGGGAGTTGATTTTTGTTTTTCTTCCGCTTGTTCTTACCCTTCATCACTTGGTTCAATAACAGACAAGCATCGCCTTCAATGTAAGATTTGGCATGTCAATTAGGGAGCACAAGTATAGCACTAAATAATGACATTAATTTTCTGATGAAAGTGGCAAAATATAGGCCAACAATTGTGAAATATCCTTATCTTACCTCAATGGTATGTTACGGTGCACATACTGATTGGAAGTCTTGTCTCCATTTTTGCAGTTCACTAAAATCAAGCAACATCACCGTACAAGTAGCACAACATATGAAAGCACACTGCAGAATTATGTGAAAGAAGGCTAGTACTGACCTCTCATGATGCGGAATTCAAACAACTTAGAAGAAGAAGATCTGAACCAAATTTGCCAACACGGATATGAAATAATATCTCCTCTTGTGCAGTTCCACTAAGATTAAGCAATCAAGCAACGTTGTCGGTGTGACATTTTGGTTGAACTGCACAAAACACTCTTAAAAAAAGTGTTTTGTGTAGTGCAAGAAAAGGTCACAATGGCAACGAGGTGAAGTAGATAACCCTGTTTACACAGAGGTGCAAAGGAAACAACTAGTGGTCAATAACGGTGGATGACATAGAAGCCAACAATAAGAAGCATCTAACTTTTCTAAATGGGAAAGAAAGCAAGACAATAGCATTTCTCAAACGGTGGCATTGATTAATATTAATAGAGAGATTATATTAACAATAAAAGTCGTTAAACATGTAATTTAGTTTTAACTGTGGCATTGCATCAATTTTCCAGTAGCATTATTAGAGGGTGTTTGTTTACTGGGACATTTTGGTGTAGGGACTAAAAAAACTCCGTCTCAGTCCCATCTAAACCAAACAGGAGGGACTTTTAGGGACTAAAAGTGGGCATTTGAGACTAAAGAAAGATGACCCCGAGGGAGAGTCTTTTTGGGACTTTCTCCAACAGTTGTCCCTGCCCCGCATCACACCTTATCTCTATTAGTTCATTACTAGGGGTAACATGGTCTTTTAGCATGTCATTTAATAAACTCTATCCATGTTTAGTCCCTGGAACCAAGCAGGTAGGGACTAGGGAGTTTTTAACCAAACATGGCCTTAGATTAACAACAACTAAAGAGTTGCACGGGATAGTGGACCCACCATCACCATGTGCATCTACCGATGTACTAGGGTGATGCATAGTCTATTGCAACAAAGAACAAACAACCAAGGAGCATATTTGTGTTGGTCCGAGTTTTGTTATCTTTAGACACCTTTCCCTATGTGAGCGCAACAAATCTAGTCCTGCTCAAACTCTACAGCCTTGTCCCCCAAAACAAAAGATCAATTTGTTACAGATGTGTGTACTGCGTTTGTCATTGTTTTCCCTTTTCGACCAAAGTAGGTGCTGGATAGCCAGTCTATACTAGTACTTTCCCCCGTCCTTTCCTCTTTGAACCACATCCTAGATTTATGCTATACAGCTTTCCCCACTACTTTCCCCCATTCCTTTCCTCTTTGAACCTCATCTTAGATTCATGTGATACAACTTTCCCCACAACTTCCCCCCTTCCTTTCCTTTTTGAACCATGTCCTAGATTCATTCTATACAACTTTCCCCACTACTTTCCCCCATTCCTTTCCTCTTTGAACCACGTCCTAGATTCATGCTATACAACTTTCCCCACTACTTTTCTGTTTGATCCAACACCTAGATTCGACTGCAGAAGCGGAAAAAGCCCACATGCAGCTAGAGCAATGCATGTGGAATAAGTAAATTATACCTTAAGGTCCTTGGGGTGTGGTTTGGTGGGCGACCGGGGGCCGTTTGGCCCACACTATCTACGACGACGAAGAAGAAGGGGTCGGAGGCCCTCCCACCCCGCCGCTGGGTGAAAGTGAATAGTTGTGCCACTAGTGGATTTCCTCCCTCACTGACGGCGACAGTGTTAAGCCTCCTTCCCTTCCCGGTGGACAGATCGTGCTGACTCTTTGATCAGTAGTGAGGGGAGAGAGAGAGAGAGGCCAACGAAGTCTTGTTTAGATCTGGAGTGGGTGAGAGAGTGTGAAGAGATCAACTACAAGCGCTGAGGCTCCAGTGTATATATATATACTGGAGAGAGAGTGTGTGGAGAGTGCAAACCCTAGAAAACAAGTGCCGAGGCTGCAACTTATATGTGATGAGGTGATTATACGGTCACTACGAGATTGTATAGCATCGTATCCATCCATTTTGACTAGTCAAAGAATCCTCCTAGCACCGCCCCAAATCACTTTCTCTCTCTGTCATGCGGGGCCTACGTGTCATTGGGTGGAAGAAAGAAGTCGAACAAAAACAAAATTATGCTCAAGTGTAGTTATCGAATCCGAGACCTCAAGTTTGATGAACGAACAGGCTAACCAGCTACACAACCCTCCCGTTATGTTCAACGAGAGGAAAACAATCTTTTATACATTCTTGCATTCTTGTGAAAAGCATGCCGTGTTTTTTTTTGCGTGGGAGTCATTGGGATTTAAATCATAATCGTGTCATGTGACTTTGGTGGTAAGACTATCCACAGTGGGAGTAACATTGGTGGTAACCTCAAACATCTTTAGGCAAAATAGATGAAGTGGCGAGTAATTAATGAGGAAAGAGAGGCAAGTGGTAACATATCTAGTTACTGTAGCATCACACATACCAAGACAAGATGAGTCTACAATCTAATAAATGAAGTGTTGCATGATACCACCCAATGTTACTCCCAACTATAGAGGTAGTAACATGGAGTAGTAATATTTGCATGCTACTAGTCTAAGTTACTATCCATTGTGACTAGTCTAAGGTGTTTTGGGATTTAAAGAAGTGTTGGTAGTACAGAAATAATGCAACCTTAGTCACCTTACCTCTCTCCATGTAGTACATTGGGTCCCACTAGTTAGAGGGTGAAACAAACAAATTAATAAGAAAAATTAAAAGCACCAGCGGTGTATCTTACCTCACACATCTCGCTACTGCTCGTGAACACTGTCCAATTGATCCCGCTGTTCACTCACGTACTATTTTAAGTGAATCATTATTATAACATGCACACAATTTTGGGCACTTGTATTCGACCTAAGTTAGTGTGCCACCGTATCTCGTACTACTCCCTCCGTCTAGGTGTAATAAGTCACGTTAGAAGGTGCAGTGGGACTAAGGTGCAAGCAGATTGGAGGAGAAGGAGAAACTTGACCGGTCCTTCCTCCAATCAAAGCCCTGATTTATGTCTCTAAACGCAACAATTAATCCAAACAACTAAGAGATGTCATTTTAACTACCATGCAGGGCCACATATGAACTCTCATGCAAGCCGACTTTGATTTCTTGACTGATCAACGCCTAGTTGCGCTCCATGCATTGGGTTTCCGGGGGAGATAACAAGGCAGAGTAAGTAACATCACTCACTAGCAACGAGGCTAGGAGGGGATTGATATGCGAAGTTAATGGACGATGCGTAAACATTTTGGTTATATCTGATTTTCATAAGATGAGTTAACACCTAGACGGAGGGAGTAATACTCTACTCCTCAGTCCAGGTTTGATGGAATATTCATCACCTCTTCTCTTCTTGTATGTACTGCATTTAGCTCACTTCCTGTGGCTTCCCACTCGCACGATATTCCTATTCTATGAACCTATGTGTGTGTGTGTGCGTGTGTGTGTGTGCGTGTTAGAGAGAGCGACACATCGACCTACTCCTACAGAGAGATGGTGTGTAGTGTACGATTTAGCCGTGAGAGTTGGTGCATCTTCTCATTTTCGGGCATCCGGTCGGGACAGCTGCCACGCCCTCTCGTGACCAGCCTGGCCCACCCAAAGTCCCTCCATCGCCCGCGCGCGCTTCCTGCCCGAAACGGTCATTGCCACTCCAGAGAATCGGTGCCACATTCATGCCCGGGCAGAGCAGACGCGACCTCTCAATGGCGCCTGCGTTGAAGAAAGCGGATTCAAGAGTGATGGTTGCTTTGTCTGTCCAACTTACTACTGAGTCTATGTGATTGGACGGCTCATTCGTCATTATTACTAAGGTGGTACGACTGCTGGATGTCCCACATTACGGCAAAAGGAGGTAATTACAATTTTCTCCATTCTTATAGTGGAGGAGTGTGAAAGCAGTGAAAACACACAAGCTCAGTGATTATGCTGTTCATAGTGGTGAGTAACTTGGACTAGTAACATGCATATGTTACTAGTCAATGTAACTACTACGCGACTTTTGCCGTCAGAAGCGAGCCGATCTGGCTCTCCTGAGTTAGCATGGTTTTTCTAGCCCACCCAAGCTAGCTAGCCACAAAAGCTAACATATTTTAACAGTTCCAAATGCCTAACCTTGCCCGATTAGGCTATAAGCCATTCTTGCTAAGGATCCAAACGCTCCCTAAGTAACAGCGCTCGCTAGCAATGAGGGCAAGATGGGATTGAGATGTGAAGTTAATGGGCGACGCCTAAACATTTTGGGAATATCTGATTTCCGTAAGATGACTTAACACCTAGATGGAGGGATTACTACTCCTCAGTCCAGGTTCGATGGAATATTCTTCACCTCTTCTCTTCTTGTATGTACTCCATTTGTATCTCACTTCCTGTCGCTTCGCACTTGCACGATTTTCCTATTCTATGAACGCGCGCGTGTGTGTGTGTGTGTTTAACAACATGTGTGTGTTAGAGAGAGCGAAATATTGACCTACTCCTACAGAGAGATGGTGTGTAGTGTATGATTTTAGCCGCAAGAGTCGGTGCATCCTCTCATTTCTGGGCGTCCGGTCGGGATAGGCGGACAGCTGCCATGCACGCTCCTGACCAGCCTGGCCCACCCAAAGCCCCTCCATCGCCTGCGCGTGCTTCCCGCCTAAAATGGTCAGCGCCGCTCCAAAGAATCAGTGCCGCATTCATGCCCGAGCAGAGTGGACGTGACCTCGCACTGGCGCCTGCGATGAAGGGAGAAGTGGATTCAAGAGTGATGGTTGCTTCGTCCATCCAACTTATTGTTGGGTCTATGTGATTTGACGGCTCATTGGTCATTATTACTGAGGTGGTAGGACTGCTGGATGTCCCATGCTTTCGACAAAAGGAGGTACTACTAGATTACAAATTTCTCCATTCCTATAGCGGAGGAGTGCGAGAGCAGTGAAAACACGCAGGCTCAGTGATTACATGGCCCGCCTCACACTATCACCATATTTTCTGGACCGAAATTGCCTTACACACGACAATACACGCACGATCTGCAAACGATGTATCCCTCCCCAATAGTGTTTCCTGCATGCACGCTTGCTTTTGCTGCTACCAAGTAGGATCGTGTAGACGTCGGCTGTAAAACTGTCGTTCGTGTAGCAGCGATGTGTACACCGGGCGACACCTAACTCTTTACATAGTACTAGTATAGTACGCACTGTAATTTATCAGCGAGATAAATTTGTACAATGCTATGAAGCTTCCAGCTTCTGTTTCATGTATCTTGCGTCCAAGGTTGCCCGTTGCAACATTTCATCAAATACAAAGGAGACTAACATGCATGCTATTGCATCTCAATGATTGACAGATCATAGCCAATATGTACTCCCTCTGTTCCAAAATAAGTGTCTCAATTTTATGCAAACTTTAGTACAAAGTTGTACTACTACTAAAGTTGACACTTATTTTGGAACAGAGACAGCTAAAGAAAAAAAATGATCCATGCGGTCCCTAGAGCCCTTGAACCATAAACCCTAACCAGGCTTTAATTTGCGGCAATGTTGGGGCTTCCCAAGAAATGTAGTTTGCAACCCTTTGACCATCGGATCATTTTGTGCAGTTTCACCAAAATCGAGAAGAGCATCCCTGTGGCAAAGAAATTGAAGAAGCGTGATTAGAATAAGATTACTGGGACTAGTTGATGAGACATAAACTCATCACAAATATAGTACGAAGAAGCTAGTAGAGGTATGTGCGGGGCAAAGAAGTAGAGAAATATCCACATGGAGTGATGTGGGCAGCTGGAGCAGTGGTGCAAGCCGGGTGTAAAGGGAGTTGTACCTGAGGGATGTCGGGACGTAGCTCTACCTTGAGGAGGGCGGCAGGAGGCGTCAACTGCCCACGTTGCGGCAGTGAGCAAGGGACGAAGGCAACCTCACCGGCTTTGTGAGAGAGAACGGCGGGGACCCCTGATCGGGACGTGCCGATAGTGGGTTTTCATCGTCGGCGACGGCGACCGCATCTACACTAAGCATCCACCCCTTCCCCCGGCAGACGTGATCCGCCGGGATGTTAGAGATGTGGCCACAGTCATTTTGTGTGAGAGAGTGTGAAGAGAGCAACCCCCATCAAGCAACCGTGTAGGCTGGCCCGTCCTGACTATGTATATAGTGGAGCGATTTCCTTTTCTCTCAATATGAACTTATTATATTGCGTACGCGCCAGCGAAGGAAAAAACTTTATTTATAAATGGCACGACACCTACTACTCATCTCCTATAAACCTTGCGCTTGGCATCTCCAAAATATTAACCTTGCGACTAGCTCTTCGCCTCTTCGGGAAGTCGAGCAATAATGGTACTGCAATATATATCGTTCGGGCTATATGAGACCGAATGAATTGCTGCACGTCCACCACGCGGGCGAGGGTCTAGGGGCGAGGGAGAGTGTGTACTATTACATTTGTTTCAATATGGACTGCATACAGAGCAAAATGAGTGAATCTACACTGTAAAATACGTCTATATACATTAGTGTTTGGAGTATGTACTAGTAGTTCATATTGAAATCTACTAAAGGACATATATATGCCAAACTATATGATAATCTCTCTAAGCAAGGTAGGGACGAGGAGTAAATGGAGGGAGTAGTAAAATTTTCTCCTCGTCCTGCGAGCCACCGCGCGCGTGGGCGAGGGAGCGGGCGTAAGGCGTACAATACTACTAGTAAGAAAGCTTCACCTCATCCTGTGAGCCACCGCACCCGTGGGCGGGGGAGTCATCGTACTAAGCAAGCTTCTCCTTGTTCTACGAGTTGATGAGACACATCAAAAGTATTCCAGTGTATAGAGCCTTGCCTCTAAGGTAGGCCCTACATGGTTTGCCTCTTTTTTTAACATAATGCGCCAAGTCACAATTTGTTTGTTCACCTGTGGTAGACGATGATCCCTCCATAAAGTGGACAACCAGTACACGTGTCAAATTACCACGTCGGCTGCCTTTTCGTATAGAAATGAGATCCATCGTGTACGCGCGCAGGTGTGGTTGGGAAATAGACATGAGTACAGGCGCCGTGTGTGCACCTCTTCTCATCGTGCAAGTCCCCCACCTGCGTGGGTGTGTGTGTGAGAGATACAAACCTAGATAGATGGCATGTGCATTCGTGAGTGTTTTTTGTTTGGGGGGGGGTTGATTTCATGAATGTATTTGTGGGAATATGTGTCGATGGCAACTCAAACAAAATTTTGCATGCAATGTGTGTGAAATGGAGGCTTAACCATATCATATATAGAGGGTCGGGCGATCCACGAGAAGAGAGGGAGGGGTCATAGATATCGATAGAGTCTAAGAGAGGATCAAGTGGGTGGGTGCGAGATCGATGAAGAGAGCCATCGAAATCGTGTGTGTGTGCAAGTCAAAGATATAGGGCGACTGAGCTACCGGAACGTCAGAGGGCACATGTCAAGTTTGTGTGTGGCAGGGA
>NC_041381.1:469306194-469309017 GCF_002162155.2 Triticum dicoccoides
GTGGCAGGGAGACATGACTAGATCGCTCAATGATCGGTGTGTGTGGGGGGGGGGGAGGGGGAGGCAGAGGCCTAACTATAGGGGTAGAATGACTCGTATATGTGTTGAGAAGGAGAGACCCAGCTATGTATTGAGGGAGATCAGTCGACATCCATACATAACTGAAGGACGGAAAATAGGATGGGAGAGAGAGACATGAGAGAGAGGGAGGGAGAGGAGTAGAGTGCTGGATGGGTGATGGAGTTCCTTCTCGAAGATGGTGGGAGAGGCCTACTAGACAAACTGAGGGTGGAACTGCAATATTATCGATAAGAGTGGGGATGTGTTTCTGTGTGTGCCTGTGCATGATAGATCTGTCGGGGCGCATCCATGGATGATGAAGGGGAACCATGTGTTTAGTAAGCAAACCTAACTAGATCAGTACATCAATTCTTGTTTGTCAAAGGAAGAGAGAGACATAACTAATGAGGTAGATCGATCGACGCGTGGGAAAAAATGAGTTATAAGGACTTAGCTAGCTATATGTATAGCGGGAGATCAGTCGGTGTACATCCATTTGTTAGAGGCAAATAAGGCCCAACGAGACGGATAGACAGAGAGAATGCAGCTAGGAGGCGGTGCGAGAGGCCGAGCTACTAGCTAGATAGGGGGAGGAGTGTGCGGTTGTGAGATCGATGAAAAGAGGGGCAATAGTTTACACGTGTGTGGGACCGTATGAGAGACACGAGGCATGGACACATAAAGGAGGAGATGGAAGGTGCGTGTGTATGTTGTAGGCAGACATTGCTGGAGAGGTTTATCGATTGGTGTGTGTCGGAAAGGACTTGTGGAGATTGTGGGAGAACGACCTAAATAAAAAGAATGAATGTGCGCGATGGATAGAATGCTGAGGGAGGGGGAGGGCGAGGAGGGTGTGTGCATGCACGAGAGAAAGTTAGTGGTAGCTACAAAGGTTAGAGGATTGTGTGGGTGTAAGAGACTAACAAAGATCATAATTTGATATGAAAGTGGATTCATATATTTGAATAGATCATAGTGTTATAAACATATGCATGCATGAATATACCGGTGATACGCGTGTTGTGGTTTTGCACATGTTATACCATATTGTGATAATGCAATGCGTTTGCAACTCATAGCTAAATGTCGAATAATCTAAACCATACTATACATCGAACAATCTCACATTTTATTTGAATTTGTGATAATGTGTGGCGTTTGCAGCTTACAACTAAATATCGAACAATCTAAACAATATTGTATGTCGAACATTCTCACATTTTATTTGAATTTGTGGTAATGTGTGGTGTTTGCAACTCACATCTAAATACTTGTAGGCATAGGGGGCGGGGCACCATACATTATGTGATAAACACATTATACATATGAGACATGGTTTAGATTATGAAGATCTAGCTAGAGCTTGAAATGTACTGTGATTTGAAATCAACATAAAGTGGATTCAAAAAATCGAGTTCGAGTTCATATAGTACACATAGTTCATATGTAACTCGAGACTAATCATGTGGTGTGCTATGACGATAATACACAAGCGATGATTTACTTGACAATAATGATGATTGTAGATCTTATTAAAACAGATTAACGAATTCAAATGGTTTGACTTCACAACAATCATTATTGTAGATCTTATTCAAATAGAGAAACAGATTCAAATTTAGTTCATATTGAAGCGGTAGTATATACGTTTGGAATGCACTAAAACGGTCATTTGAGTAGTAGGTTGCATGGATTATACACGTAGAGAAATATTTTAATTGAACATAACATGAATTCAAAGTTTTGGATGACATTTGTAGTGCGAATTGATTTGGTACAGTGAATTGATTTGGTACAGTACACGTTAGGTTTGTTCGGAAATTTCAACCCGCGCCTTGTTAGCCCAAAATATTTAATATATATCTTTGTCTTGTTGTGCTCCGACAACTCCCTCCATCTCAACCCATGCCTTGCTATTCCAAAATTACAACACTCGTGAAAACTCGCACCTCCTATGAAATCCTGACATGCAAAATTCCCGTGATACCCCTGAACCGAAACAATCGCCTCAAATCGGTGGGGGTACTTTCATAACTTGCCCCACAATTCGGACAAGCGCGTCCCTAAGCCATGGTTCCCCACTCCCATCCCATCCGCCCACTCATTCGTACACCGAGGCTGCGAAAACCGCGAAGCCCCACACCCTCCTACATCCGCCAACCAGCCGGAGCCTCTTCCCCGACGACATCGTCCACAACAACACCTCGACGTTCCTGATCCACCGTACCAGATGAGGATCCATCATCGATCTCGTTGTCCTGCCGGTTCAGCCACCTCGTCCTCCACCTCCAAGGAGCTGCCCTGATGTTTCCCTCGTCTTTCGCGCCACCTCCATTCCCACACAACCGTCTTCACCTGCACCACCAAAAGAGCATCATCATCACCGTTTCCTCGAATGAAGTTGTGGCCTAATCGGCACCACCAAAGAGGTTGTACACTAATCGCTGCATTTTCTTCTTGATTCGATCTCTCGATGCTGCCGGCGCTCGGTCCCGAGCCGACACGGCGCGACTCCATCCACGGCGACGTCGTCGACCACTTCCTCCACGACGTAGCTCCCTCGGCGGCGACGTCCACATCAGTAGGAGCTACTGCTTCTTTAGCTCTCACTCGCACTGCTGATCTTCTCTTTTTCTTGGTCCCCTGCCTGGTCTACTCTTGCTATTTCTCTTGCTCGCGCTGCTGCTCTCGCTCTTGCTCTTGCTTGCGATGCTGCTCCGATTTAGCTACACTTTAGTCGATTGAATTGAATTTTGGGTCAGT
>NC_041381.1:469309280-469351749 GCF_002162155.2 Triticum dicoccoides
GGGGCAGTGGTCGCCAGCTGTGGCGTGGGGATCACCGGAGAAAAAGCTTGGCATGGGGGGGCCTAGAGGGATGGACGGGGCGGCGGTGGACCAGCGGTGGGGAGTGTTTTCGGGGCGGGCAAGGTGGCGCACCACTGGCCGCGGGTGGTGGGGGGCGGCTGTTTGGCCGGCGGTGGCTGGCGTCTCAGGGGGGTGGATGTTGAAGATGAACTGCAGGCCCTTGATTTCGTATCCAACAGCTGCAAAATCGACTGACCAGAGATGAAAAAGTCAGTAGACTGACGTGTAGCCTCACCTCTAGTGCGTTCAGTTTCAACAATAAAATTCAGTTTCGACAGCAAAATTCAATTTCGATAGTTAAGTTCAGTTTCGACAGTGAAATTCAGTTTCGACAGTTAAGTTCAGAGATGAGCGGCTGATGTATTTTACATCTCGCACTTTGTGGTTTTGTATTTTACGTCATCTATTGGAGATGCTATTAGAATTCCACTCAGGTTAACATTGTCTCTCTTGTCCTGCTTCAGCCTCGGCATCGTACAACTCACCGGAGCTGCTCCAACAACAAAACCCTCCATCACAGCGCAGCAGTACCTCGGGCTCCATCTCCAGACGCCTAAGATCTTCTTCCCCTCCTCCGACATCCAAGTCAGTCGGAGCATCTTCACCAGCCAACCCAATCACGCTGAGATCGACATGGCTTCGCCAAAGAGGTTGTACACTTGTTGCATCTCTTTTTTACTCTACATGTTATATATATTGTCCACTGAGCACACGTAGTAACGTGAAATACGATTACTTTATCCTACTATATGACAAGCCGGGAGGTACCAGGCAACTTAGCTATCTGTGATGGACTCTCTTGAACGCCATGATTATTTATCTCTACGCGTTTGAGCTGTGCATTTGTCGATGGGCCTGGGAGTTGAGCTAGTAGGGCAGTGGCATGGGTCCAAAGTAATAGAAGTAGCACAAAAACATTTTTTTAGTGTAGGATTTTCCTTGCTCAAGCCTGCCTACCATAATCACCAGTGCTTGAAAGGAAAAGTGAATGAAAAACATAGGAATTGGAAAGTTTCCTATGGTACTACTATTCATGAATTTGATTCAAAGGAATGGAGCAAAGGAAAACTGTAGGATTTATTCCTTTAGTGTCTCCTTGAAAGAAAAACCATAGGAATTTTAATTTCCACTTGTCCTCCTTTTCAAATTCCTATTAATGAAGCACAAGACTAAGAGATAGTAGCATAATAGCATTATAACCGTACATTTTCTTGTGATTTGAATTAATCTCACCATGCTTCTTTGCATCCTGTGATCTTCCAATTCTTGTGAACCAAACACCTAGATTGGCAGAAATCTTGTGTTTTTAAATTCTCTATTTTGCACGTGCTTTCCTATCCTATTCCCGTCTATTTCCTATCCCTGCATCGTTGGAGTCCTCAAATTCAAACAAGCCGTTACACAATTACTTATGTTACAGATATGTCAAAGAAAACCTTGTGTGATTTTTCCTGCTCCTGCGGCGTTGTGTTCCACCCCAGCTCAGTTGCACCAACGACGGAAGGGTTCACCACAGCAGGGATCCATTCCCCAGTCTGTCTTTCGCTGCCTCAGATCTTCTTCCCCGCTGTCGGCAGCCACGATAACTGCATTACCATCATCAAATGAGCAGATGACCTTGACGACTACACGGGTCCGCAAGAGAGGTCACATTCTTCCGTGTCTGCTTATGTTATGCATCGCTTAATATGATGACATGCTACTTTATCATCGTGTTCACGTTCACCTATTAGACTTCGAGTCAGGTCCAAACTAATGCTGAAACTTGAGTTTATGGTTGTGGGGTACATATCGGGGCCATAATCAATAGTATCTATCTACTATCTGGTTAATCTCTATTGTCTACTATGAGTTTCATGTTGGGTGGGAAACAAATAGTAAAGAAGCCATTATCTGTATTTTTTAACTGAAGCCATTATCTACCTGCTATTATTGGTTTTGGGTCTATCCACATGTTGCTACCATCACTCTGGATTTCTGCATGCACTCCTTACATAATCTCACTATGTTTTATTCCTATGAATGATGGTTATTATAAACAATGGAACTGCACATGTAGAGCAAAAGAGACGAGCCTTGCATGGCAATAAAATTTCATGCAGACGTCACTCCATGGTAGGCGCAAAGGCAGCCCCCCTCCACCCATTTCGGATTGTAATCGAGAGGAAGGTATCTGTTCTGAGGGGGATTCAGAAGGAGAAGACCACTCTTATTTACCCCCTGAGGTCTTTGCTCTAACTTGGCATGCTGATGTTGGTTATATCGTGCATATGGTGCCTTGCATTGCTTACTTTATACATCAAATATGTCATCTACTTAGTTTAGACATCCTTTGTGCGAATGCCATCTGTTTAGTTTATTCATCGTTTATGTGAATTATGCAATGCCATCTTGTTTAGCCAGGCATCATATATGTGAATTTTGCAATGCCATCCTGCTTAGCCAGTCATCTTATATGTGAATTATATTAGGCCATCCTTCTTTCGTTATGTATTACATTTGTCAACAATGTTAGTACATTCAACTACTCTTCATGTGCATCAGCCGTTTGACACGGTGATGAAAAATTCTGGAGTGAAAACAAGGTCTTCAGAGCAGATATGCTATTTGACGAAGCGCATACCTCGCTGGTTACGGATAGCTCCTCAGAGGAGGATTCAGATACAGATGACCAGTCATACCCGCCCCCCCAAGGTGTATGCTCTAACTTGGCAGGGTTATGTTGCTCATATCATGTGTATGGTGTCTTGCATTGCTATGTCATTTGATTAGTTTAGACATGCTTTGTGTGAATGCCACCTGTTTAGAGTCTAATTACCATATATGTGAATTATGCATTGCCATCTTGTTGCAAGACATTATATATGTGAATTATGCAATGCTATCTTGTTGCAAAGGCATTACATATGTGAATTATGCAATGCCATGCTGTTTAGCCAATCATCATGTATGTGAATTATATCATGCTATCATTTTTTTGTATTACGTATTCCATTTGTCGACAACATTTGTATATTCAACTACTCTTCTTATGCATCAGCCATTTGAAGCGGTGATGGAAGTATCTGGAGTGAAAACAAGGTATTGGGAGCAGACAATGCTACCCGCTGAAGCAGACATCTTGCTGGTTACAGAGAGCTCCTCAGAGGAGGATTCAGAGACTGATGACCAGTCCTATTTCCCCCCCTGAGGTCTATGCTCAAACTTGGCAGGGTTATATTACCCATGTCATGCATGTTGTCTTGCATTGCTTAGTTCTTACATCATATATATGGATTGCCATCTTGTCGTGGAATTGTCATGGCAGATGTCCTTAGCGTGAGGACTTAGTCGCGAGGCCAACACATCTATGTGGTAGCTTGAGAGGGGTCGAGCGGAATCGAGAGACGCAACACAAGACAAGGATTTAGACAGCTTCGGGCCCCAGGAAACATCATCCGGTAACAACCCTACATGTTGGTTGAGGCTAGGTCTCATTATGCTCATGAGGGAGACGTTGTATCTCCGGCTCTCCCCTAGTTGTGTCTAGCCTTAACAATTATTTTCTTATTCTCCCTCTTGGGGTGCGTTGCCCCTCCTTATATAAGTTGAAGGGGCAGGTTACTTGACTAGTCCTAGTAGGATTAGGATTACTCTATTACAAGTGGAGTCCTAGTCTTGCTTCCTTTATAAGGGAATATTCCTTATGCTTTCCTCTTAAGCCGGCCCACCACAACATGAGCCGGCCTTCTGGGCCTTGGGCCTAGTCTTCTATCTGACCCGCTGTCAGGGCCATCCGTGAGTCGCCAATCCTCTGGCGTGTTACCAATGAAACGCCAAGTCCGGCCGGGTCATACCACGGGGTATATCCTCGACATTAGCCCCCAGTTTAATTTGGATTTATCCATGTTAAACTGATCCTGTAAAATAAACACAAGAACAAACTTGATAGGTTGTGCTCCGGGTTAAATATTTTCCTGAACCGGCACCTGATCATCCTTAAGTCCTTGTCATTTCCTCCTGGCTGCGCATTCATGATCTCATATCAAATCTCCTTTAGCAGATGTGTTCAAACATTACCAATGCAAAAAATCCGGGCACTTCTTCTGAAAAATCCGGGTTAATAGGCCAGCTTCATAACCAATTTGCTGACATTGGCTCTTGTGGAGAAATATTATTAGAAATAATCCATTTGAGTCGGCCTTCAATGCTCTGACTCGACAAAAATATTGGTCTTGAAATATTCAACTGATATTCAGCCGGCTTAAAGATGTAGATCTGTTTTGCTCAAAACTAAGAATTTGAAGTTATCCCTCCCTTATCTGTATATCACCTGTAGCCCCCAAGTGTCGGGTTGTCATGCTTGCAGCAACCTGGGACTTGTAATTACCTTATGCTCATAAAAACTTCAACCAGTGTAGCCCCCGAGGGCCAGGTCATTATGCAAAAATGATCAGGGACTTTTGTATATAATTCATTGATAATAACATCATATGATGTGATCTCCACCATTGGGCCTGAACCCACGTCCACAAGGTTAAGAGCTTTGTACTCTACCAACTGAGTAGTGGACCTTTTCAATATAATGGATTAAGGCTTGTGTACCTTGAGGTTTTGACAGGAGCAATTGGTAGCTGGCAAGGGCCAGCTCATTATAATGTGGTGAGTCGGAACTTCAATAAAGTGAGCAAAAAATTGACTTTGTATTAGCCCCCAAGTGCCATGGTGCATTCTAGTAGTGACATGGGACTTGCATTTTGATGTAATCTCAATTTGAATAATGTAGCCCCCAAGTGCCGGGTCGTAAGCCTACGGCGACTCGGGACAATTCCTTTTATTTTAGAAATAATCATATCCATTGATAAATAATAGCCTTTGTGCTAAAGCGACTTTGAAAACCATATCAATGTAGTAAAGGTGATAACCCAAAATTTAGGAGACAGAACTACCAAGTATTTAATATCATCATGAAAATCCAACCAAGTTTGGCTATTAGAAATTTGAATACCTTATCGGTTGACAAGTAGATCCGAAGTTTAAATACTTGGCGGCTCTTGGCCGATGGCGACTTAATACGCATTCATTGTAAGCCGAAATTTTTATAACCCGGTGGCCTATAGCCCTTGAGAAAATCAATAATTGATAACCCTTTTGAGACACCAATTTTAGTGATGAGCTTGGACTGAAGCATTTATATAAATCATAGTTCTGCCAATCCTGCACAGAGTTTAAACAACATATGCCCTGGCGACTTAACGTCAAGAGCCAGGGCGGGTAACCACCCAAATGTAGTCTTACCCTGCACACAAGTAGATCACAAGAACCCTTGGCGGTTTGCCGCAGGGCGGGTCATAATACCTCACATATAACCACTGTGATATTGAATTTGTACTGCCGGTTTACCTAACCTGTGCAGTAAGGGTGATAACCCAATCCTTCGAAGCCAATGCTTCCACATAGATGATGATTGTCATAAGCTGGCGACTTATAGTCAAAAGTCAAGCCGGGTTAAGCATAAAACACTTATATACATTTGAGGTATAATCCAAAAAAGGTCTCAAGTCAAACCCAAAATTGTTCACAAAAAAGACTTTAAAAAATTTAAGGCTTCTGATTCGTATACGATCAGAAAACCGTTCCAAAGGGGTTGAGCTAAGATTCGACTACGATCATATAGCCCCCAGTGGCTTTGGCATTGCCGATCAAGAGGGTACCGATAGCTATGTTCTCTTTGGTTCGAATACGACCTATGTTTGAACATGAAGCCCCCAAATGACCTTGAGTGTTGTTTAATGACGCTGATTCAAATACGATCCACGTCGGACCCAAAAGAGGTTAAGCTATGATTCGGATACGATCAAGAAGCCCCCTAGTGAATTTGGCAGTCTGCCGATCAAAAGGGTTTCGACAGCTATGTTCTCTTTGGTTCGAATATGACCTATGTTTGAACAGGAAGCACCCAAGTGATCATAATAAGATAAGCCGTAAGGCAGGATTCCTATGTTTGAACCGCGCATCATGGCAGGAAGTTCTTTTTGGAAACCTTTAATTTTTCTTAGAACTCAAACTTGCGAGAGATTAATTCTTTTTGAACCGGAACTTTAAACCGGATATTGACAGTTTCAGAGATTTGTGGGAGATAGATTTCCCCTTGAACCGGATTTTGAACCGGATTTGAGAGCTTCAAAGCTTCGTGATAGATAAATTTCCTTTGAACTGGATTGTAAACCGGATATTTAGAGCTTTCTTTGAGCCGGATTTTTAAACCAAATATTTGAGACCTTCAATACTTTATGGGAGAGAGATGTCTCTGTAACCGGATTTTGAACCAGAATCCTTTCTGATGACCCAGAACTTATTCATCGTGCCAGGATTTTGTCATATACTTTTTGAGCCGGAATTTCTCTGACGGCCTTTAAATTATCATCAATATAGCAGTAGCCTCCGAGACCGGGTTATCTTTCCCTACATCATCCTGGGGCACTTGAATTTGTTTAAACTGGCAAGACTTGCTGAATCATATCATCGTAGCCCCCGGGTCTTAAGATGACTCAGGGAGTTGTCTTGAGATTCTTCGTACTTGACCATAGCAAAAATATATATGTCATTGGTGTTGATAAATGTGAATCTACAGAGCAGGTTATAGATGATCCCGTATGAACCGTGTCAGCAACTTGGCCAATGGTTCCTTCCAACTGGTTGTTTGAACTTCACCAACTGTAATGGCAGCGACTTGTGCACATGTTCATCGAGTCCTCTAGCGTAGATGGTGGCTGAATGAGAATTTGCCTCCAATTTGTTGGAAGAAAAACCGAGCTACCCAAGCTGTGACTTGCTCATACTCAATAAACAGCTCGTGCAGACAGGTGCGGCCCGGTATGTTGATGTAGACCAGGCCGTGAGAGACCGCAACATCAGAGACGGCTCAGACAGATAAGTCGGCCGCGGCATTGTACGACGGTGCGGACGGTAGAGTCGGCCGCATCATTGTAAACCGGCACGGACGGGCGAAGTAATCGCAGGCGTGGTCCCGGCAAGCTGATGCAAACTAGGCCACAGGGGCGGCGACTTGCTCACGTTCATTCACCGGGTGGTATGACACGGACGAAACGCCAGTGCAGAACATTGCTAACACGTGCTCTGTACCCATGGTATAGACCACGTTTACAATGAATAGTTGTCCTGCATATCAAAATATACAGTCCAAAGTAATTGTTCTTTTAACAAAAAACAATATGTGGCAAAAAATAGACTTAGATAGATGTCACCTGATATGTTAGGCCGGAATTTATCCACCGCTGTGAAGCTAAAATCAACCATGGATGAGTCACCCATATAGCCGTCTAGCAGCATGGCACGGACCAGCCCTAGCGCGATAATCTTAGCACACGCCCCTTTGCTACACCTTGTAACAAATAATAGTCCTGTCCAAAAATAGCAAACACCAGAGTAATTTTTCTTTGATAAAAATAATATGCACAAAAAATAAATAGACAAGATAGCACCTGGTATTTTTCGTTGGACGATCACGGACGCTGAACGTGCTTTGACCAAAAAATAACTGGACAGATGCACGGCTTTCCTTCCATCCATTCATCCACGGAGACTTATCTCAGCGCATCATATTCCTGTTTCCGACACACTCTTCTTCTCTTTCTTCTTTCTCTCCTTGCCAACAGAGCAGCGTACAGGAGCAACCGGCTGCAGGCGCCGTTGAGGCACGCAGAGGCGTGAAGGTAGTGAGGTGAGCGGGCGGAGATGAGGCCGGCTGCTCGGAGCGGCAGCTCTTGGCGTAGCAAGGGCGACTTGGCGGTGCGCGGGTGAGGCCGAGCCGCGTCAAAGGGGCGCCTGGCGGAGGCAGGTCGTAGTGTGAGCAAGTCTGGCTCGAGACCACACCAGCGAGGGTGACCCGGTGTAGAAGATACGGCGGTTCCCGCGAGGCAATAGCTCTTTGCGGAGGCTGGTAGGTTGGAGAGGCAACTGCTCTGGGCGGTTCAGCGGGCCGCAGCCGGGTCAGAGGTGACCGGCGGATGCGGCTTGACCGCGCAGGCGCGCTGGTGAGGTGCGGTGCAAGGCAGCCAGGGCGACGCAGGAGCCGGGCCACGGGCGGATGATGCAGAGCAGGGCAGCACCACGTAAATCGGAGCAGAGACACGCGGGCGTAGCCTCGTGCAGCGATGAACTGGCCCGAGTTGTAGACGGCCGAAGGCAGGTCGAACACACGGGGAAACGGAGCCGGCAAGGGCGCTCATGGCAGAACCGTCGGCGCAGCGGAGGAAGCGAGGCGCGACTGAACTGACGGTGGAGGCGGCGATTCAAGGCCGGTGGGTTGTATCGATCATGGCAACTCAGTGTTGTGGTGGTGACTCCATCCAAGACCGATCGGAGATGGCAATTCAAGACCGGCGGGTTACCAAGGCCACGGGAGTGGAGCTGTGGCTAGCTCAGGAAGTGTGGCCGGCTCAACGCACCGCCGCGGACATGGCAGGGCCGACTCTGCAGCAGAGGCGAGCTCCTGGCAATGAGGCGGGATGGCTCGAAGCCGGTTACGACGAGTTACGGCTTTGGAGGCGCACGACAGCGGGGTCCAGAACCGGCCGTTGTGAAGGCGTGGAAGGAAGCCGTACGAGTGGGACGCCGGATGAGCCGGGTCGCGTGGAGCTGGTGCGAGGCAGCCGGAGCTGCAGCCGGCTAGCGCGGGCACATACCTAGACGCAGGCATGTAGAGGCGTTGCCGCGCACGAGTAGAGAGGCGGGCGGAACAATAAGCCGACACGGGGAGCAGCCGGCCGAGGCGTGAAGCCAGCGCCGGGAGTAGCACGCGCGGGTCAGGGGAGCATGGGGCCGGAGCGAATTTGGCAATGGGGAGGCCGGAGCCGGCCAGTTAGGGGCGCAAGCCAGTGCGGTAATCCGGCGATCGCTAGCTCCTCAGATCACTGAATAGATCCCTCCAAGAACTCAACACCACCGTGCACGAGCCCCACGGTGGGCACCAACTGTCGTGGAATTGTCACGGCAGATGTCCTTAGCGTGAGGACTTAGTCGCGAGGCCAACGCATCTATGTGGTGGCTTGAGAGGGGTTGAGAATAATTGAGAGACGCAACACAAGACAAGGATTTAGACAGCTTCTGGCCCCGGGAAACATCATCCGGTAACAACCCTACATGTTGTTTGAGGCTAGGTCTCATTATGCTCATGAGGGAGACGTCGTATCTCCGGCTCTCCCCTAGTTGTGTCTAGCCTTAACAATTATTTTCTTATTATCCCTCTTGGGGTGCCCTACCCCTCCTTATATAAGTTGAAGGGGCGGGTTACTTGACAAGTCCTAGTAGGATTAGGATTACTCTATTACAAGTGGAGTCCTAGTCTTGTTTATAAGGGAATATTCCTTATGCTTTCCTCTTAAGCCGGCCCACCATAACATGAGCCGGCCTTCTGGGCCTTGGGCCTAGTCTTCTATACCTGCCGTCAGGGCCATCCGTGAGTCGCCAATCCTCCGGCGGGTTACCAATGAAACGCCAAGTCCGGCCGGGTCATACCACGGGGTATATCCTCGACACATCTGTTTACTTTCTTACTATATAAATCATATATTTGAATTATATCATTCCATCATGTTTACATACACTGCATCTATCTGAATTATGGCATGGCAACCCATTTAATAAAGACATCATACAGTTATATCATCTCATCCTGTTTAGTGTTTACAGTCATCATATTTTGAATTATGTCATTCTATCCGTAATGTATGTGAATTATGGCATGACAACCTATTTAATAGACACATTATATAGTTATATCATGTCATCCTGTTTGCATAGTCATCATATTTTGAACTATGTCTTACCATCTGTTTTAGTTAGCCATCATAATGTGAAATTGTGTCATGCTATCCTGTTTAGTTAGCTATCATATATGTGAAATTGTGTCATGCTATCCTGTTTGGTTAGACAAGATAAATGTGAATTATTTCATGCCCTCTTTTATTCCCCACTATCCATTGCTCCTGTCTATCATACAATGTATGTACTTTCAATTACTTTTCTTGTTTATCAGCCATTTTAATTGGAGAGGGTGATGTAACAACACGGTCTTCAGAAAAGATAGTGCTACCAGTTGATGCAGATAGAACCACGGTTGTACTTGCCCAAGAACCAGCCCCACCACACATAACCCAGACTCTCATAGATTGTAGCCCTACCCAGTTGGACAGAGAACCAGCTACACCCCTTCTAACCCCAACCCCGGCAGATAGTAACCCAGTTCTAGTTGACACAACACCGTCTCCACCATAGAGCACCCAAACACGAGAAGTTAGTAAGGGAACTGCAGTGCCCAAAGCAAGAGGACCACCACCCCGAATCCCAACTCAACACTTAAAGGAGAAGAAGATTTGTTCTCAGGTGAGGTTCTGTAGCTATGGTTCATACTCCTTTGCTCTTGCATCACTGTATTTACTCATACCAACTATTTTCAAATTTGAAGGATGGAATTGAAACTCCGATGGCACAACAGGTATTTTTTAAACCTATTTCTTTAACTGGTTTGCTGTTGTAAGTTTCTCTATGTTGATTTCAGTTCCAATTGAATAAACAGTTATGTTCTCATGTCATGCACATTACAAGTGTTGTTATTGCTCTATAGTTTCCACACTTATATTCTGTCTATTCTGCTTTGTCTTGAACAAATATTATTTGAATAGTGTCTCTATCTTGATTTGGCAACAAAAACTAGAATGATATAGACCATAAAGTGACCATGGTACATAGATATATGTTTGTTTCATGATGTTATCCTGTGCACTTTACTACTGAACTCATTTACCAAAATTAGTTTCATATACAACATGGTAAACCTGTGATGTGTCTGCTTGTTTCTCTTTTAGAATGCGGACAAAATATTGGAGAACAGTACCCCGTTATGCAATGGTAAAGGAAGTAATGCATATAAGGTTCTAGATAGTGAGACATCCCTGTTGGTCTCCAAGAAAGCTGATAAAAACTATCTTGATGATAGTGAGAGAACCCAAAAGTCCTGTCTTGATGTAGTGTTCGAGTTACTGGCCACTACTGCTAGCACAAGATCTTCAAACTCGCTGCGTGAATCAGTTCGTCTTCTTGAGTCTCAACTTCAAGTTGAAAGACATCGATCAGATGTGCTGCGACGGGAAGCTGGAGGACTGAGGAAGTCCCTGCAGAATTCAGATGCATACTTTTTGGTGCAATAGCAAGCGCTGGAGGATTTAAGCGCCAAACAAGAGAAGGTTAATAAGCTTGCTAAGCATCTTGCCACCATTATGGGTACACAGGATATTGTTTCTTGAGATCTTCTAAAGTGTTTTCAGTTCTGGACTTGTTCTGCAGCGGCATTTATTTTCGCTGGTCGCCAACTTTGACAACCAGTGTATATGATATGCTGCTTTGTTCCCTATATTTGCACTGGTGGCGAGCTTTGATGCCCAGTGGATGTAATATGTGTAATAGCCGTGTTAGCCTAGCATAAGTTGCTTGCTTATTTATTTCCTTGTTGTCTTGTTTATTTGTTTACTTGTAGTGAGTGTAGTTCTTTTTCCGCAGTTTGCTAGCGGCCACAATAACCTATTTTTTAAAACTAGGCCACAATAACCATGGGCTACATATTTACTGTAGTGACACTGGGCCTCCTACGGGTCGTAGAAACAATGGGCCTTCTACGGGCCATAGAAACAATGGGCCTCGTACGGGGCGTAGAAACAATGGGCCTTCTACGGGCCGTAGAAACAATGGGCCATCTACCATCCGTAGACACAATGGGCCTTCTTCGGGTCGTAGACACAATGGGCCTTCTATGGGCCATATCATCAATGGGCCTTCTATGGGCCGTATGATTGATTGGCCAAACATTGGCCAATAACAGACCGCATTATGGCCGTAAACGGGCTATAGTTGGAATCGTTCGTTCATGGGCCGACCATAATGGGTCGTCGTTAATCGGCCATATTTGATGACGCTATGAAAAGGGCCCAACGTAATAACGGGCCACAAACGGGCCGACTATAACCACGGGCTAAATTTGGCCCACAAGCAAAAAATTACAGTAACGGCCATAAGGAACCGAATGCTGGAAATGAGCCCCAGAATAAATGGGCCCTGAGAAGGCCGAAAGATAATGTGGGCTGGAATCGGCCCAATGGAATAATGGGCCATTAATGGGTATAAAGTGATACACTGTTTATTACGGGCCAGTTTCACCACGGGCCGTTAACGGGCCAGGAGTTACAAAGGGCCTCATATGGGCCAAAAGACGTCATGGGCCATACATTGGCCGGAAGTTAAAATGGGTTGGAATCATATTGGACGGCCCAGATGATGCTACTGGGCCTAATTCGGATAGGTCGTAATGGGCCCTGGGTTAGCGGGCTGTAAATACGATATATGCGAACAAGCCATTAACAGGCTTTCCGTGGGCCGACCCGCCACCTTTTGACCAAGTCAAATGGGTCGGCCTTTTCACAGGAGTGGGCCTCTGTTGGGCCGTGCCACGTGTCGACGTATCATAGGCGCCTTCGGTCGAATGAGTGGATGACATCTGTCCCAACAATGAGCCGACACGTGTTTCCTCCAGCTAATGATGATTTTACACGTGGAAAATCCCCATTGGTCGGGGCTGTTAACGGGTTATCGGATCCAGAACCGGACCTGATAGCTTAACGGCATTCCATTATGGTGGATGCCACGTGTCGGTCACCCTTGACGAAAGCACTTCTACGACACGTGATTTATCATCAGGGAAGTGGACACTTCCGTGATGATAATTTTGGTAATGTCATGGAACACTTATACGACAGCACATGTATGATTATCTTGATTCTGTCATAAACTCGTCATGGATGTACATGCATGACAGAAAACGCGACCTACTGTGACAAACACATATCATCATGGAAGTGTATTTTTTGTAGTGGTTGGGTTGGCACAAATCGAGACTGGGATTTGTCACTCTGTATAACAGAGAGGTATCTGTGGGCCCACTCAGTAATGCATCATCATAATGAGCTCAATGTGACTAAGGAGTTAGCCATGGGATCATGCGTTACGGAATGAGTAAAGAGATCTGCCGGTAACGACATTGAACGAGGTACGGGGATACAGACGATCGAATCTCGAGCAAGTAACATACCGATTGACAAAGGGAATTGAATACGGGATTGATTGAATCCCCGACATCATGGTTCATCTGATGAGATCATCATGGAACAAGTGGGAGACAATATGGGTATGCAGATCCCACTATTGGTTATTGACCGGAGAGATGTCTCGGTCACGTCTGCATGGATCCCAAACCCATATGGTCTACACACTTAAGGTTCGGTGACGCTAGAGTTGTAATGGGAAATTGTATGTGGTTACCGAAAGTTGTCCGGAGTCCCGGATGAGATCTCGGACGTCATGAGAAGTTCCAGAATGGTCTGGAGGTGAATATTTATATATAGGAAGTCCAGTTTCAGTCACCAGAAAGGTTTCGGGGGTTATCGGTATTGTACAGGGACCACCGAAAGGTGTCCGGGGGTCCACCGGGTGGGGCCACCAGCCCCGGGGGACCAAGTAGGCTGAATATGGGTGGGAGGTAGCCCCTTAGTGGGCTGGTGTACCGCCCAAACGGCCCAAGGCGCCTAGGGTTAAAACTCTAGGGGTGGGGGCACTCTCCCCACCAACTTGGGGGGGGGGGGGGCAAGCTCCCCCCTTGGCCGCCGCCCCCCTGTAGATGCATCTAGGGGGCCGGCCCCCTCCCCCCTTCACCCTCTAAATACAGGGGGTGGGAGGGCAGCCGCAGCCTTCCCCAGGCGCAGCCCTCCCCCCTCCTACGCCTCCTTCGTAGTAGTAGTGCTTGACGAAGCCCTCTGGAGAACCACGAGCTCCACCACCACCACGCCGCCGTGCTACCGGAGTTCTCCCTCAACTTCTCCTTCCCCCTTGCTGGAACACGAAGGAGGAGACAACCCCGGGTTGTATCTGTGTTGAACACGGAGGCGGCATCCGTTCGACGCTTGGATCGGATCTTCCATGATTTGAATTGCCGCGAGTACGACTCCATCAACCGCGTTCTTGTAACACTTCCGCTTGGCGATCTTCAAGGGTATGAAGATGCACTCCTCTCTCTCATTGCTAGCATCTCCTAGATTGATCCTGGTGACATGTAGGAGTTTTTTTTGAATTATTACTACGTTCCCCAACAGTGGTGACCCCTTTAACCTATAAAGGGAGGCCCATGGCAACAATTCGCGGGGTTGGAAAGTTGGAGAACTCACCCCCATACGCACGTAGTCGCTACCACCCTGAGGCAACCCTTGACGGGCAAGCATACTATGCCCCGCCACCACATTTCGACCATCAATCTACAAAGAAGGAGTAGGGTTTTATGCCTTGCGGCGGCCTGCACCTGGGTATAACTGCCCGTGTGATCTCTGCCGTGCTGCCCCATGTTGGTCTGCTCTTTGTGCGATGCGGCGTCGACCTGTCGAACCAGCAAGGGGCCATCCTAGTCCCATAGGTGGTTGTGGTTTCCCGAGACATCTTTGGCGTGCCAGGTAGGGGGAGCATTTGCGCAAACCTGAAAACGTGAGCAGCGTGTCACCTTCATCGCCATCTGCTTCTTTGACGGCGCCACCGACCATGGCGCATAAGAAGAAGCCCGCTTCTTAGGCTCATCCATCCACCTTGAAGGCTCTGCCACCCGTGGCCTCCAACAATGCAGGGGCACAAAGCCGTGCGAGAATGAGGACGTTGTTGGGGACGTGGTTGGAGCAGGCGGCACCGCACCACTTCCCCCGCGGTCGACGCAGGAGCGGGAGGCGCCAGAGGAGAGCAGCACCAGCAACACCTCGATGGCCACACTCCGCTCGCCAACGGGCACAGCCGCAATGATGATGCTCGGTCTGGGGCGAACCGCCGCCCTCCGGTTGCCCCTACCACACGCACGACCATTGCGCGTGCGCTCTCCCCTTGGCGGGTCAACCGAGCTGCTGTGCCCAATGCAGCCACTAGCCCTTGAGCGCCTCTGCGTCACCACCCTGCCATCTAGGTGGTTGCACCGCAACAACGGGGGTGCAATGCTGCCGTTGCTGGCTCCGTCAGGAGCCAAGTGACGTCGTGATCGACTTCATCATCGTCTATGCCAAGCACAACCTCGGAGTCCATGTCGTGGGCTCAGCTACTGTTGAGGTTTCCGTCGGCGGACGAGCAAATAGACGAATGGCATGCCACCGTCCAAAATATGCTCAAATTCGCCGAAGCCGAGGACTCATGATGAACTGACCCGCCACGGCCTCCCCAAGCAATGGGGACGGCTTATGCTGCTTCTTGTACGGAGGGAGCCGTCTCCATGGTGTAGTCCCCGCCATGGCAGCTAGCTCAAGCGCGACCAAGTCAAGACCCCGACGATGTCTCGATGGCCTCCTCTGACCCTCAAGCACGTAGAGACCAACGACGAACACGAAGGATAGGTGGAGAGGAGACGTGTGTGTCGTCGAGCAGCACCACAATGACCTCCTCTGGACCAACGGGTGCGACGGCCCCGACGTCGGTGAGCCCACGCTTGGTATTGGTGACCCCCTACCTTTCGAGGTTGGCTGCCCCGCCTTCACCCGTGAGCTGCGGCAAGTCCATTGGTCGTCCGTTCGAATGTTCAAGCCAGAGATACCTGAGAAGTACGACAGGAGGCTGAACCTAGTAGAGTTCCTGAGCATCTACACCATCGATGTTCAGGCTGTCGGGGGAAGAGATGAGAGGGTGTTCACCAAGTACTTCCCTTTGTCCCTCAAGGACAATGTGAGGTCTTGGCTAATGCACCTGCTGGAGAAATCTATTTCGTCATGGGGGCAGACCTATGCCACGAGTCCATCGGTGCCTTCACCGGTGGCCACCAGGAGCCGGGCCATCCCAGTGACCTGCAACTTCTCCAACAAAAGGAAGGAGAAACCCTCCGTAAGTATTTATAGAGATTCAACAAAGTTCATAGAAATATTCCAAATATCCATCCAACAACTGTGATAGCTGCCTTCAAATCCAATGTGCGCAACCGCCAGATTCATTCTAAGATGAATGTGCGGTTGCCCAAGACTGTGAAGGAGTTGTACACTCTGGTGGATAAGTGTGCTCGGATGGAGGAGGGAAGGAAATTGCCTGGAGAGGAAGATTGCATCAATGTTGATTCAGAGGATGACAATGAATCAACCAATAAGAAGAGCAAGAAGCACAGTAAGAAGCGTAGGGATAAGGCAGTAATGACTGTTGAAGGATCAGGCACCCAAGTACTGGCAAGGTCGCCAAGGCTGAGGTCCCCGACAAGGAGGCTAACGTGTGCGCTGATTGACGGGAAGCTGCTGCTAACGAGAAGGCCGGGAAGGGCGATGGTCCATACTGCAAAATCCATCGGGCCAAGGGCCACGACCTTCAAGAGTGTTATCAGGTTGAGCAGTTGGTCAAGAGATAGAGAGCTGAGTCCGAGAAGCGTGACAAGGACAAAGGTCAGAATGCCGCTGGCGGCAACGGCCGAGGCGGTGAAGCAAGTCGCCCCGACAAACCCTTTTATAGCAAAGGAAAACCCGCCAGGGGTCAAGAGAAGGAAGCCCGTGATAATGAGACTAATGGAGAGGATGAAGAGGAAACTAGTGAGCAAGAGTGTCAGAAGGCCATTGACTCCCTGTGCGTTGATGTGGGTGCATCTTTGCACACCTCTCACCGCCATCTCAAGCGGTGGGCCTGAGAAGTCAATGACATGGAACTAGCGCCAGAAGCCCGGAAGCCGCTCAAATGGTCCCATACGCCCATCATATTTGATGAGGAGGGTCATCCTAGCCGTACCACTGCGGTAGGGTGCCTGCCATTGTTGGTCTCTCCAACAATTTGCAACCTCAAGGTCACGAAGATGTTGGTGGACGGTGCGGCCAGACTGAATCTTCTTTCCCCAACAGTTATCAGCAAGCTCCAGATAGCAGAGGAAGAGCTAGAGGTTATCGACACGTTTCAAGGAGTTAATCCTCGCAGGAGTCCTCTAAGGGGAAGATCACGCTGCCGGTAAAGTTTGGGGGAGAACTGAACTTCCGGACTGTGAAGATTGTGTTTGACGTGGTTGATCTCCCCCTGCCGTACATTGGGATTCTTGGATGCTCGACTTTGGCTAAATTCATGGCGGCATCCCACTATGCCTACAACACCCTGAAGATGCCTGGGCCACTGGGGGTTATCACCATCCCATCAGATGAGAAGGATGCCATCATTTGTGTGGTCAAGATGTACCGGGACGCGGTTGTGGTAGAGGCAGCAACGGCAGCAGTTCTCGCCAAGGAAAGGAAAGGAAAGAAGAAGGATTGTAGGACCTCCGACAAACAGTCAAGGAAGCGTGCCCCCACGGAGTGCACGACACCCGTTGATGATGTGCTGGAGTGTTCCATCAGCAAGAGGTCCAAGGTTGCTGCTCCAGAAGTGCAAAAGGTCCCGGCAGGGCTGGCTTACGTTGATGGAACTTTCACTATCAACGCCACCCTCGATGAAAAATAGGAAAGCGCTCTCATTGCCTCCTGTGGGCGAATATTGATGTGTTTGCATGGCAACCATCTGATATCCCCAGTGTTCCCAGGGAGGTAATCGAGAACCACCTTGCTGTCTGCCCACACGCCAGACATGTTAAACAAAAAGTCCAGAAGTAGGCCATGGAGAGGTAGCAGTTTATTGCAGAAGAGATCAAGAAGCTTGAGGCAGCTGGTTTGGTCAGAGGGGCGCTACATCCTACTTGGCTAGCAAACCCAGTGGTGGTCCAGAAGGAAAATGGGAAGTTGATACGTCTCCAACGTGTCTATAATTTTTGATTGTTCCATGATGTTATATTATCATTCTTGGATGTTTTACAATCATTTTATTGTCATTTTATATCATTTTTTGGTACTAACCTATTGACATAGTGCCAAGTGCCAATTGTTGTTTTCTGCATGTTTCTTACATTGCAATAAATCATAATTAGATGGAGTCCAAATGCCAGGCCACTTCAGATGATTTTTTATGGACCAAAAGGAAGATATTGGGCCCTGGTTGCACCTGGGGGGAGTCCCTAGGAGGGGACAACCCACCAGGATGCGCTAGGAGGCCCATGCGCGCCCTGGTGGGTTGTGCCCACCTCGGGTGCCCCCCGGACCGTCTCTTTTCTCTATAAATACCCCAATATTTTAGAAACCCTAGGGGAGTCGACGAAATATTCATCCAGCCGCCGTAGAGTCCAGAACCACTAGATCCAATCTAGACACCATCATAGAGGGGTTCACCACTTCCATTGGTGCTTCTCCGATGATGCGTGAGTAGTTCTTTGTAGACCTTCGAATCCGTAGTTAGTAGCTATATGGCTTCCTCTCTCTCTCTCTCTCTCTCTCTCTCTTGATTATCAATACAATGGTCTCCTGGAGATCCATATGATGTAAGTCTTTTGGTGGTGTGTTTCTTGGGATTCAATGAACTTTGAGTTTATGATCAGATCTATGTTTTTATCATGAAAGTTATTTGAGACTTCTTTGATCTCTTATATGCATGATTGCTTATAGCCTCGTATTTTTTCTCTGATATTTGTTTTTTTGGCCAACTTGATCTATTTATCTTGCAATGGGAAGAGGTGTCCGGTAGTGGGTTTGATCTTACAATGCTTGATCCCAGTGACAAGAAGGGAACCGACATGTATGTATCGTTGCTACTAAGGATAAAAAGATGAGATCCATATCTGCCGCAATAGATAAAGGGATCTTGTCTACATCATGTCATCATTCTTATTGCATTACTCCGTTTTCTCATGAACTTAATACACTAGATGCATGCTGGATAGCGGTCGATGTGTGGAATAATAGTACTAGATGCAGGCAGGAGTCGGTCTACTAATCTTGGACGTGATGCCTATATAGTGATCATAGTATGGATATCATCATGATTATTTGAAGTTCTATCAATTGCCCAACAGTAATTGTTTTCCCACCGTTTGCTATTTTTCTCGAGAGAAGCCACTAGTGAAACCTACGACCCCGGGTCTCTTTTCATCATATTTGCCTTTGCGATCTATTTTCTCTTGCATTTATTTTCAGATGTATTAAACCAAAAATACAAAAATACCTTGCTGCAATTTATTTGTTCAATGATCTATTTATCCTATCCACAAATTTACCTCACGCCCTTTGCCAACCTTGAGGCGCCATACCCTGATAGGTATTGACAACCCCTTTAACACGTCGGGTTGCGAGGTGTTGTTATTTGTGTGCAGGGGCTGTTTACATTGTGTTTCTTGGTTCTCCTACTGGTTCGATAACCTTGGTTTCATATCTGAGGGAAATACCTACCACCGCTGTGCTGCATCACCCCTTCCTCTTTGGGGAAATACCAACGTAGCTTCAAGCGATATCAAAAGGAATTTTTGGCGCCGTTGCCAGGGAGGATCTTCAACATAACCAAGTTCCTAATCACAAATCTCATCTCCTTGCAATTTACATAATTTGCCATTTGCCTCTCGTTTTCCTCTCGTCCACTTCACAAAAATTTGCCATTTTATTCGCCCACTTTTTCGTTCGCCGTTTTCTCATCAGATCTCTTCTTTGCTTGTGTTCCATGTGTCTTCTATTTGCTTGCATATTTGCTTGCTAAATATCTCTTGATATGTATCCTCATCTAGTTGCTAATCTTTTTAAGAGATCCAATTATCATGAACAAATTGCTAGTGATTTGAGTACACTAGATTATCTTTATGAAGTTTTGCTTGAGATTCGTGAATCTGAAAATGGTGATGCAGAAATTTATGAAGTGATTCATGATAGCTCTTTGAATGAAAAGCATGATTGCAACGATTTTAATATAAATTCTATTAATGTCAATTGTGCTAATAGTATGCAAAACCCCAATCTTGGGGATGCTAATTTTACTTTGTCCATTACTTATTGCAATGATCATGATTGGCGTGCTTCTTCATATGATCTTGAAAATTTATTTAAGCCCCATGATGAATATGAGAGTGGTAATAATGTTTGCAATATTATTGTAAGTGGGTTTGGAAGAGTGTCAACTTTAGATTCCACGTATTTGGACAATGTTCAATCTTATGAATATTTTGATAAAAGTGGGTTTGGAGAGGTCATGACTTTAGTTAATGTTAATCCCACTATTTTGGAAGAGTGTCAACTTTGCGTGCATGTGGATCATGTTGAGAATATGTTATGTGATAGCTATTTTGTTGAATTTGCTTATGATCCTACATGTAATTATTATGATAGAGGAAAATATGGTTGTAGAAATTTTCATGCTACTAAATTAGCTATCGTTATGTTGAGATCGTCAATGTTTTATTCCTCTTCTTTGCATATGTTAGATGTTTCTTGTCTTGATAATTTGTTCGTTTGCTTATAAAATTCTTATGCATAGGAAGTATGTTAGAATTAAATGTGTTTGTCATATGTTTCATGATGCTCTCTTTGTGTTTCAATTCTTATCTTTCGTATGAGCATCGTTGAAATCTTATGCCTAGCTAGGGGCGTAAAACGATAGCGCTTGTTGAGAGGCAACCCGATGAATAAAATTTATTTTTGCTTTTTGCTTTATGTTTTTGAGTGTTAGAACAATTATGCTACTATTATGATTGTGTTTCTTGTGTTTCAATTAGTGTTGCCAAGCAATGCCTTTGGGAAGACTTCGGTGAAAGTTTATTTGATCTTGCTGAAAAACAGAAATTTTGCACTCACGAGATTCGTTGTCATTTTTTACGGAAGAGTGATTTTAGTTGATTCTTTTTGAGGAGGATTAATATACAAATTCCACACGTCCAACAATTTGTTTCTAAATTTTTGGAGTAACATAAGTATTTGAAATTTTCAGAATGCTACATACTGTTCTGTTTTTGACAGATTCTGTTTTCTTTGCGTTGTGTGCTTGTTTTGATGATTCTATGGTTTTCTTTGATAAGTTTTTGCAATAGAAAAGTTGGAATACAGTAGATGGAATGCAAAAACAAAATAAGGATAAGTTTGATACAGTACTTATAGTAGTGGTTTGGTTTCTTATACTATCGGACCTCACGAAGGTTTTGTTTGAGTTTTGTGTGATTGAAGTTTTCAACTTATGGGTTATCTTATGATGGATGAAGGAATAAGGATAAGCAAAAGGCTAAGCTTGGGGATTCCCGAGGAACCCCAAGATAATATTCAAATAAGTAGCAAGCAACTAAGCTTTGGGATGCCCCCGAGTGGCATCCCCGCTTTCTTCTAACGACAATCGGTATTTTACTTGAAACTATATTTTTATTCGTCACTTGATATGAGTTTTGCTTGGAGCGTCTTGTATGATGTGAGCCTTTGCTTGTTTTGCTTTTTGTTTTTAGTGTTGAATCCTTGCTGGACACACCCTTTTTAGAGAGGCAAAAATTATGCGATGCTTGCTCCTATGCTTCACTTAAATTTTTAGAGCCATGGACTTGCTCTAGTGCTTCACTTATATATTTTTGAGCATGGTGTGCTTTGTTAATTTTGAAGAAATTCTCTCTTGCTTCACTTAGATTATTTTGAGATAAATTAAGAAATTATGCTCATGATCTTCACTTATATTTGTTTGAGCTTACCAAAAGCAACATATGAAAATAGTTTCAAAGTGATAGATATCCAAGGAGGATATAATAAAAACTTTCATGAATATCATTGGACAAAATAAACTTGATTCTTAGTAATGGTTTTGAGATATGACGATATGATGTGTGAGTCATGTTGATGAGTAATTGTGTTTTAGTAAGAATATTGATGTTAAGGTTTGTGATTCCCTATGCAAGCACGAAAGTCAAATAGTTATGCAATGAAATTTATATCCTACTTATGGTGCATTATTCGGTGTTACTTATGCTTAATTCTTGGGTACGAGATTTTTCGCTTTTTGGTTGGTCGCTTCTAAATCTTTTTGCTAGACTTCATTTGCACTAAGTATGATCACTACTTGCGCGTCCAAAACCCTGTAAACCAGTTTTTCCATATGAGTCCACTATACCTACCTATATGCGGTATTGCTATGCCGTTCTAAGCAAATTTGCATGTGCCATCTCTAATGTTCAAAATAAATTTCTCTTTTGTGTGCTCGACTACTCGCGAGGCGGTAAAGGGTAGCCAATATTTTCCATGCTAGATGTGTTATTCTCGCGATGAGTATTTATTCACTTGTCATTGCACGAGAGTCTCGAAATGAAAAATGAATTTAATTTATGTTGTCAAATAATAAATTCCTTGGAAAGTGTTGGTATGGAAGGCACCCATGGATACGGCTATCCATGGAAACTGGAAGTTATGGAGGAAAAAGGAATAAACTTTATTTTCTGTTTGGGAACCGCTTATGATGTATCTAGCATGGAAAGTGTTGGGATGCTCCAAGTCGTTTTCGTTGATAGGAAAAGTATGCCTCTCAAAAATAGTTTTATCTCTCAATTTAAGCTTTGAGCTCTGGCACCTCTACAAATCACTACTTCCCTTCGCGAAGGGCCTTTCTTTTACTTATGCAATTTTCATTTTGAATTTGAGTCTCCATCTTCTCTTATAAAGCACCAACTAAGGGGCACTATGATTGTATTTGAGCATTGGGTTTAGCTAATATTCGAGTGTGTTTCATGAATGGATCAATGATTGAGCATGATGGGCTAGGGATAACTTGCTTTAGTGTTGTGTCGGTGGGAAACGACACCTATGGGATCACAAGAATCCCTACTATGGTTGCGGGGCGCGGGATCGTGAGAAGAGCAGGATTAGTAATCAGCACAAAGGTGATTTACCTAGGTTCGGGCCGCAAGGATGCGTAAAACCCTACAGTCCTGCTTTGGTGATTGTATTCAGTGTTCTTGAGCTCCTGAACTAGCTATGGGTGCTGCCTGGTTCCAAAGAGCCAAATCCTTTTCCAGTGCGCCATGGGCCTCCTTTTATAGGCGAAATGGGCTGCCACAGTGGCACACAGGAGGTGGAAAGTTCTACAGTGCTGCGATCTTATCGCTCGTATTACAGGACAAGACGCATTAAATGTGTGGCTTAGGTGTCCCTTCACTTTATCGGGGGCGGGGGCGAGGCCCGTCCTGTCCGTCGCCGCTCCTCCTTGCTTCGACATGCGCCCTGGCCAGCGATGGATGTGGTGCCATGTAGGAAGGCAAGGAGCTGAGGTGGCGTGGTGGTGGAGCCTCCACGAAGGGTTGCATGCTGCCACACAGGTGCCAGCCCAGCTGGTTGGGTCGGCAGTTCCATGTGGATCGCAGTGGAGACATGGCTGGCGTGGGCCTGGCAGTGGCCCCGCTGGCGCCCATGGCAAGGGTCTTGCCGTGGTGTGCTATTGTCCCTGGCAAGGGCCTTGCCAGGGGTCTCGTGGGCTTCCTTGGCAAGAACCTTGCCGAGGATCGTTGCCTTCCAATCCTCATCTGATCTTGAATATTCTTTGTCTTCACAAAGATCTGCATGCCACCATGGAGGTGCCTCCCGAACCCTGTCTCAACGTGGTTGTTGGTGTCGGAGACCGTGGGCTCGAGGGTGGCCTGCTTTGTTGGTGCGGGCGAGCTGCCTCGACAAGGGTCTTGCCGGGGCTGCTGGGGCTACCCCGGCAAGGATCCTTGCCGGGGAAACCTGCTTTGTCCATCCGATATTTGTGGCCTTGGTCCTTGATGTTGCTTTGTTTGTCTTGTGCCTTCTGCTTCTCTCCGGCTTCCCTTCTTTGCCCTGATATGCGTGGCCGTGGCACTTGGCTCTGACTGCCCGTGCACAAGTAAAGGGGTCAAAAGGAGAGCCCCTACTTTTGTACACCGACATGTTGATATTTTGAAAGACATGGTTAATTGTTGGTATGCTTGAGTATCAAAGTCTTCATGTCAAAACTATACTATTGCTTTGAGTTATATAAAAAGTACATACACTACAAAAAATACACTTCTGTGATGATACATGTTGGTCACAATAGGTCGCGTTTTTTGTCATGCATGTACATCCATGACAATTTTATGACAGGGTCAAGATAGTCATGCTTGTGCTGTCGTAGAAGTGTTCCATGACATTACCAAAATTATCATCAGGGAAGTGTCCACTTCCCTGACGATAAATCACGCATCACAAAAGTGCTTTTGTCAAGGGTGACCAACATGTGGCATCCACCATAATGGGATGCTGTTAAGCAATCGGGTCCGATTTTGGATCCGATAACCCGTTAATAGCCAGGACCAATGGGGATTTTCCACGTGTAAAATTCTCATTGGCTAGAGGAAACACGTGTTGCCTCACCGTTGGGACAGGAGGCGCCTATGATTTGTCGACACGTGGCATGGCCCAACAGAGGCGCATTTCGGTGAAAAGGCTGGCCCGCTTGACTTGGTCAAAAGGTAATGGCCCGGCCCATGAAAAGCCTGTTAACGCATATTCATATATAGCCCATTTAGGGATCGCTAACTCCCAGCCCGTTACGGCCTATCGGAATTAAGCCCAGTACCTTCATCTCGGCCATCCAATATGATTCCAGCCCATTGTAACTTCCGGACCATGTATGTCCCATGATGTCTTTTGGTCCATATGAGGCCCTCTGTAACTCTTGGCCCATTAAAGGCCCGAGATGAAACTGACCCATAATGCATAGTGTATCGCTTTATACCCATTAATGGCCCATTATTCCGTCGGCCGTTTCCAGCACGTGTTAACTTTCGGCCTTCTAAGGGCCCATTTATTCTTAGGCTCATTTCTATAATTCGGTTAGTTATAGTCCGTTACTGGCCTATTCCGTTTGTGGGCAAAATTCAGCCTGTGGTTACATTTGGCCCGTTTGTGGCCCGTTAACCCGTTGGGCTGTTTTCATAGCGATATCAAATGCGGCCTATTAATGGCCCGTTATGGTCCACGAATAGTACGCCCATGTTTTGCGAAATGATTATACACCCCGTAGAAGGCCCATGGATCCTACAGCCCATAGAATAACAATGGATCCTATGGCCCGTAGAAGGCCCATGGATGATACGGCCTGTAGAAAGTCCATGGATCCTATGGCCCATAGAAGGCCCATGGATCCTACAGCCCGTAGAAGGACCATGGATCCTATGGCCCGCAAGAGGCCCATCGTTACAACAGTACGTGTGTTGCCATGATTATTGTGACCTAGTTACCAAAAATAGGTTATTGTGGCCACTAGAAAAACGCGGAAAAAGAACTGCAGTGACTACAATCAAACAACTAAACAAGAAAATAAGGAGATAGATAAGCAAGCAACTAACGCTAGCCTATTACAGCTATTTCACATATTACATCCACTGGGCATCAAAGTTCGCCACCAGTGCAAATATAGGGAACAAAGCAACATATTACATACACTGGCCATCAAAATTGGCCACCAGTGCAAATAAACGAGGCAGCAAAACAAGTTCATAACTGAAACAACTTCAGAAGAGCTCAAGAAACGTTATCCTGGGTATCCACCATGCTGGAAATAAGCTTAGCAAGCTTATTATCTTTGTCCTGTTTGGCGCTAAAATCCTCCAACGCTTGCTGTTGTACCCGAAAGTATGCATCTGAATGGTCCAGGGACTTCCGCAGTCCTTCCGCTTCTTGTCGCAGCACAATTGATCGATGTCTTTCAGCTTGTAGTTGAGACTCAAGAAACCAAATTGATCCAGATAGCGAGTTTGAATAGCTTGTGCAAGCGGTAGTGGCCAGTAACTCGAACACTAAACCAAGACAGGACTTTGGGGTTGTCTCACTGTCTTCAAGATAGTCTTCCTTAGCTGTTTTATCAGCTTTGTTGGAGACCAACAAGGATGTCTCACTATCCTGAACCTTATTTGCATTACTTTCTTTACCATTACTTAAAAAGGCACTATTCCCCAATATTCTGTCAGCATTCTAAAAGAAGAAACAAGCAGACACATAACATGTTTAGCATGTACTAGTATATGAAACTCATTCCAGTGAACTAGTTCATTAGTAAGGTGGATATGATTAAACTACCAAGTCTTCTATTGCCAAGTAGTAGTACATAATAAAAGCATCAAACAAACATATATCTATGTCCTATGGTCACTGCATTGTCTTGCCAAATTAAAATAGAGACACGGTTCAAATCATATCAGTTCAAGACAAAGCAGCAGTGAAAGAATACAAAGCGTGGGATACTACACGGCACAACAAGATTTCAGATGGGTACCACGGGTCTACATGTACAACAACACTATTGGCTCTGTTGCCATGCTAGTAATGTGCATGATATGAGAAGTCAACTGTATACACAATTGAAATTGAAATCAACAGAGCTATTGATAAGAGCAAACCAGTTAAAGAAACAAGCGTGAACATACCTCCTATGCCATTGTAGTTTCGATTGGATCCTTCAATTTAAAAATAAGTTTGTATGACTAAATACAGTGATATAAGAGCAAAGCAGTATGCACGATAGCAATGGAATCTTAAATTAGAACATTTGTTCTTCAGGTTTAGGCACTTGTTCTACATGAATAGAGTACAGTAAGATGCAAGAATATAGTACTTAAAATAGAAAATGAGCTCATAGACCGTACCGCATTCTTGGTTTGGGACCAGTACAGAACAAGGCGTTCCCAGTCATCATCCAGTAAATGTGTCTCAGGAGAACATGAGGGAATTTGATGAGTTTCTTTGCCAGTGAAGTATGTTTTCTTCAGGCAATTCCGATACTGCCACCAAGCATTCTTGAAGATAACAGAGGTATTAGCACAGGTTACCCCATCCTAAGTTTCCAAATCGGTCCTTCTCTATAGAGAAAAATGGGAAAATTTGGTGTATTATAACCATCATGGAGGTAGGATGTATTGGACAAAGCAAAGTAATTGCCATGAATAACATTACTTACACATAACTCCTGGACAAACACCTGCAACTGGCATTTTCCTTCATCTTCAGTATAATATTTCCAAGATGGGAAGATACACACATAGGATTTAACAACATCAAATGCGATAGATGCTAAACTACGACTGGCTGGTTGTGCGTCCTTCACAGGAATAGGCGTACTAACTGGTGGAGTTGGGGTTCGCCGTGGTAGTACTGGCCCTTTGGGCACTGGAGCTTCCTTACTAACTACTCTTTTTTGGGAGCTCTGTGGTGGAGATGGTGTTGTGTCAATAGGAACTGGGTTACTATCTGCTGGGGTTGGGGTTAGATTGGGTGAAGCTGGTTCTCTGTCCATCGCAGTAGGGTTACAATCTGCGAGAGTCTGGGTTATGTGTGGTAGGGCTGGTTCTCATGCATGTACAACTGGGGTGCTATCTCCGCAAAGAGGTAGCACTGTTTCATTTGAAGACCGTGTTTTTACTCCGCTAGATACTGGCATCACCCGCTCCAATTCAAATGGCTGATAAACAGGAAACATAGTTGAATGTACAGACATTGTATGCGAGACAGATGCAATGGATAGTGTGGAAAAAATAGGGCATGAAATAGTTGACATGTATATTGTTTAACTAAAACGGATAGCATGACCTAATTTCACATATATGATGTCTATCTAAATTGATGAATAACTAAACAAGATTGCATGACATAATTCACCTACATGTTATCTAAGTAATCAAGATCGCATGATTTAATTCACATATGTGATTTATATGCTAAACATAGGGCATTCGATATGATGTCTGAACTAAGAACATGGTGTTGAATATTGTGTATATGATGTCTAAACTATGCAATGCAAGACACCATATGCATGCTATGAGAAGTATAACCGTTCCATGTTAGAGCATACACCTCGGTGGGGGAATAGGACTAGTCACCTGTCTCTGAATCCATCTCTAAGGAGCTATCGGGACCCAACAAGAGATCTGCTTTAATAGGTAGGACTGTCTGCTCCGAAGGCCTTGTTTTCACTCTAGATTTGTCCATCTCCCACCCAAATGGCTGATTCACAGGAAGAGTAGTTTAATGTAAAAACATTGTCGACAAATGGAAATGTAATGAAGAAAAGGATGGGCAAGATATCATTCAAATATATGATGCCTGGTTAAAAAGGATGGCATTGTACATTTAACATATATTATGGCTGCCTGAAAGACATGAGATTGCATAATTCCCATATATGATATAGAAACTGTCGGATATCGGGTTCCGGCAAAACCCTTAAGGTTCGAACTCTGGGGTGCGCACAAAGACATCCTCCCTACCGATCTACGCCCACAATCTCGCCGCGATTCTAAGCTTATAAGATGAACAACACGAGGGGCACGAGGTTTATACTGGTTCAGGCCACCATTGTGGTGTAAAACCCTACTCCAGTGTGTAGTGTGTGGATTGCCTCTTGGGCTGATGATGAACAGTACAAGGGGAAGAACTGCCTCGCGAGGAGAGGTGTTCTTGTGCCGGTGTGGTGTGGATGAACTGAATGATCTCCCTGGCTACGGTAGTGGCTAGTCCTATTTATAGAGGCCTTGGTCCTCTTCCCAAATATTGAGCGGGAAGGGGTTCCACAATGGCGAGATTTGAGTGGGGACAACGAGTACAAGCTATCCTGACTAAAGGTGGTCTTCGACTGCCAAAGGCACTGGCGATGACGCCGTCTTGCTGGTCTTGGTCTTGTCGCGCTGATATGGAAACCTTTGCTTGATGCTTCGGTACCCCGCGCCTACGCTTGCCCCCTTTGCACCAAAGAGGAAACAAGGACACTGCGTTGGCCATTGCCCGCCTGGTCTTGATCCTCATGGCTTGCATCATGTGCACCTCGCGAGGTACCCCGCGCCTTGATCTCTCCGCCGCCCGCGAGCCTTCCTGGTGAGGCCGCCCCTGAGGAGGCCTTGCATCGTCCGCCCCACGAGGTTTGGCCCCTCGCGAGGGTCTTGAACTTGGGTTGAGCCACGCCGTACTGGGCCACTGCTGAGCCACGCCGCAGGCCGCAGGCAGGCAAGTCTGAATACCCCCATATCCAGGACGTCGACAGTAGCTCCTGGGCCCAAGGCGCGCTCGGACTTGTCTTAGCAGCGAAGACAAAGGGCAAGTGCGAAGTGCCGCGGGCCCCAACAGCCTATGGCCTTGGTTGACGCATGTCAACTGATTGGACGTGGGCGTCTCCGCTTCCCCATGCTCCCCCAATATCCGCCTGGCTAGGCAGCCACGAAGCTTTACATAGTTATTTCCTCTTTGCCGCCTGCGTGCTTCCTGTTCCCCTTTCTTCCTCAAACCTATGTTTCCGCTTCCAATCTAACTTGAGCTCTACCCCCTCCATCGCCATAGCGCCAACCGACAAAGAGAAAGGGAAGAAGCCCATGCCCTCGTCTAGCTCGCCTCCGGCAATCGAGCCCGCTGTAGGCCGGTCGCTGGTGCTCAATTGGGAAGCCTTGGACAAGGTCTGCTCCACACTCGCCTCCAGCTTCAACGAGTGTGGAAAGATGACGGCTTGGCCTGCATCCCATGCCTCCGTCGACAGGATCATCACGGAGGTTCGATTCTTCGTCGACGCCCTGTGGGCTGGCCTGGTTCCTCCTTTCTCCGCCTTCTTCAATGCGGTGCTTTCCCACTATCAGATCCATATGATGCATCTTAATCCTCAATCTGTTACCCTTCTTGCTGTCTTTGCCTTTGTCTGTGAAGCCATGGTGGGCATTGCTCCTTCCATTGCCCTCTTGTCCCACTCCTTCTCTTTGCGCCTGACCGACCCTCTGCAGTGCTTGGGGTGCGTGAGCTTCCAGGCCGTGGCAGAGACGGCCGCCTCGGGGATTGACTTTGGCCTTCCACCTTCCACGAGCGGGTTCGGGACGCGGTGGCTGTATGTGGATGTCGGAGTGCACAGCTCCTTGCTCTCGCATCCGACATTGCCTGCTGTCCCCAATCCGGGCTGGGCCCATGAGAGGCTCGTGAGCCCCCGGCTCTCCTTTGTCTGGCGCCGACTGGGGAGGTTGATAGAGCTCGACGTGACCGCACCCCGGGTGGTGCAGGAGTTCCTCCAGTGCCGCATTGCCCCTCTCCAGCACCACTCCCAACCGATGTGGGCCCTGACCAGACACCAGGACCGCATGAGGCTCCGGGAGATGGAGATGGCGCCTAAGACGCTGAAGAAGGTGCTGGAGGTCTTGACAGGCGATCCTTCACCGAACGATATTCGGCACGGGGGCAGCCTCCCGTATCTCTGCTCAGGCAAGGCCGAGTTCACGAGGCAGATGCCTCATTTTGACGAATGGGGGCTGCACCCGGCTGGCCTCGTGGGGCCTCGCGAGAATCCCGTCGCCGTGGTTCCCTTCCCTGCCGCCGACACTGATGTTGCCCCAAGAGCGGGTGCAGGGGGCAAGCATCGTGTGAAGCTGGAGGCTCTGGTGTCGCGGTGCCGATGCCGCACGGGGCTCCCAAGGCATCATCCTCTGGAGCCCGTGAAGCCCACCCCGAGGTGGTTGTTGATGGGGGGACGCGACGCGCGACTCCCGAGGCCGGAGCCCCCGAGGCCTCGGCGGGTCATCAGAAAGTGGTGCCTGATCGCGCCTCACAGCTTGGCGCCCACGAGGTTGGATGCCTGAGTGCCTCTTCATCTGCGTCGCGCGTCGATCCCCACGTTGCGCGCTTGGGTCGGTTCCGCATGGACTTCGACGCCTTCAGCAAGAGGAAGGAGTCTTCGAGTGGCGGCGGGCGCCCCTTCCGACCATTGAAGCATAGAAAGTACCTTGCCATAGATGAGTAAGTACCTCATTCTTGCAATTCCTCAGTCGTTGCTCCCTTTTCTGATTGTGGCCCTTCAGGATCCCTCCTTCCAAGCCTGCAGAGTTTGCCAAAGGAGTTCTTCCAGCCTCGCCTCCATAGCTGGCCTTGTGCGTCCCCAGCTTGCGCGCTATCCCTGACACGAGTTCGGCCAGAGAAGCAATCCGGCCCGCAGAGTTCCTTGAATCTGCGCCCTTGCCTCGCTTCCTTCGCAACCTCGCCCGGGGCGTGACCAGCCTCCCTAGGGCTCCTTCTCTAATCGCGGACGGCGAATGGTTGAGGTTGGTCCTTGGCTCTTCTTCTGGGGGTGGATCTGCGCCGGCCTGGGTCCCTTCCAGAGCCCGTCCGGCAATTGTGGGGGCGCCAACCCCCAACCCCCTTTCGAGAGGGGGCGTACCGCTCTAGGGCCTGCCGCCAATGCTGGCGGCAGAAGACGATATCTACGACATGCTCAGGCGAGCGCGAAAGCGTAGCATCATCCGCCAGGGGTTCCTCCAGAAGGCGATGGACGTGATGGGATAGCTCGGTGGAGAGCTCGCAGACGTGGATGCGTGTCTTGAAGCTGAAGGCCTGTGGCTGATTGAGGAGCAGCGCAAGCTGAAGGTGGCGGTGAGCCTCGCACGTCATCAGCGGGATCTTGACAACGCGAAGGCCGAAGCATCTCTTGCAGCCTCGCGAGAGGCCTGATCTCGAGCTATTGGGGAGGCTCGGGAAGCAGACCAATGGCACGAGGTCGCGGAGAAGCGCGCATGGGAGATCTAAGCCTAGAGCGCTTCCCTGGAGCAGCAGGTGGAGCGGCGTCAGGCCGCCCTTGCATCGCTGAAGGGGATGCCCACCAAGGAAGAGGAGCTCCGGAGGCATGAGGAAGCACCGATGCTAGAGGTTGCCGAGCGCAACATCGACCTCGAGCGGTTGGAGACGAGGTAGCTCCAGGTCACCTAGGTGGAGGACGATGTTGGCATGCGGGAGGCTCGGTTCCAAGAAGAGGTCGACTGCCGCGTGGCAGAAGTTCGCGCGGATCTTGTGCATGAGTATGGCCAGAGGATGGGGTTGATTGAAGTTGAGGGTGCGGGCACGACCGCCGCCCTCAGGTCCAAGCTGGCCGAAGCGATGCATCGCGCGGAGGCCACTACAGTCGCCTTGGTCTCGGCAGACCGAGTTGGCCTCCTCCCGCGCCGAGCTGCTTCTTCTTCAACGGCGAGTTGATGACACTGAGTCTGTTGCGCGGCAGTACAGAGAAGAAATTCTCCAGCGGCAGACGCTGGAGCACATGCATGGCCCCATGCTCCAAGAGCTCAGGGACAGGGCCAACACGGCCCTGGGTAATGTCTGTGATGCGAATGCTCCATACCCTCACGTGACAAACTATGCCGGCCATCTCCAGTTCTTCACTGACGTGCTGACGCATCTAGAGAATCGCTCCGAGAGAGCGATGTCTACTACGCAACCTTCTTCTTGTAGACGTTGTTGGGCCTCCAAGTGCAGAGGTTTGTAGGACAGTAGCAAATTTCCCTCAAGTGGATGACCTAAGGTTTATTAATCCATGGGAGGCGTAGGATGAAGATGGCCTCTATCAAACAACCCTGCAGCCAAATAACAAAGAGTCTCTTGTGTCCCCAACACACCCAATACAATGGTAAATTGTATAGGTCCACTAGTTCGGCGAAGAGATGGTGATACAAGTGCAATATGGATGGTAGATATAGGTTTTTGTAATCTGAAATTATAAAAACAGTAAGGTAACAAGTGGTAAAAGTGAGCATAAACGGTATTGCAATGGTAGGAAACAAGGCCTAAGGTTCATACTTTCACTAGTGCAAGTTCTCTCAACAATAATAACATGATTGGATCATATAACTATCCCTCAACATGCAACAAAGAGTCACTCCAAAGCCACTAATAGCGGAGAACAAACGAAGAGATTATGGTAGGGTACGAAACCACCTCAAAGTTATCCTTTCTAAACGATCTATTCAAGAGTCCGTAGTAAAATAACATGAAGCTATTCTTTCCGTTCAATCTATCATAGAGTTCATACTAGAATAACACCTTAAGATACAAATCAACCAAAACCCTAATGTCACCTAGATACTCCATTGTCACCTCAAGTATCCGTGGGCATGATTATACGATATGCATCACACAATCTCAGATTCATCTATTCAACCAACACAAAGTACTTCAAAGAGTGCCCCAAAGTTTCTACCAGAGAATCAAGACAAAAACGTGTGCCAACCCCTATGCATAGATTCCCAAGGTCACGGAACCCGCAAGTTGATCACCGAAACATACATCAAGTGAATCACGTGAATATCCCATTGTCACCATAGATAAGCATGGCAAGACATACATCAAGTGTTCTCAAATCCTTAAAGACTCAATCCGATGAGATAACTTCAAAGGGAAAACTCAATCCATTACAAGAGAGTAGAGGGGGAGAAACATCATAAGATCCAACTATAATAGCAAAGCTCGCGATACATCAAGATTGTGCCAAATCAAGAACACGAGAGAGACAGATCAAACACACAGCTATTGGTACATACCCTCAGCCCCGAGGGTGAACTAGTCCCTCCTCGTCATGGAGAGCGTCGGGATGATGAAGATGGCCACCGGTGAGGGATCCCCCCTCCGGCAGGGTGCCGGAACAGGGTCCCAATTTGTTTTTGGTGGCTACAGAGGTTTGCAGTGGCGGAACTCCCGATCTATTGTGTGCTCCTTGAAGGTTTTAGGGTATATGGACTTATATAGGCGAAAGAAGTCGGTCAGGGGAGCCTCAAGGGGCCCACGAGGGTGGAGGGCGCGCCAGGGGGGCGCGCCCCCTGCCTCATGGCCTCCTCGAAGCTTCACTAACTTCAGCTCCACATCTCCTGGATCACGTTCTTTCCAAAAATCACGCTCCTAAAGGTTTCATTCCATTTGGACTCTGTTTGATATTCCTTTTCTTTGAAACACTGAAATAGGCAAGAAAACAACAATATGGGCTGGGCCTCCGGTTAATAGGTTAGTCCCAAAAATAATATAAAAGTGTATAATAAAGCCCATAAACATCCAAAACATATAATATAATAGCATGAATGCTTCATAAATTATAGATACATTGGAGACGTATCAGAGAGCTCGCCAACTTGTCGAGGAGAGGAGCCGCATCCTTCTTGGGCGTGCATTCTCCCGCGTCTTCAGCCATCTTCAGGACGAAGATCCCCACGTCGACTTCGACGCCGTCATTGCTCCGGTGCCCGTGGCCATTCGAGGCGACCTGGCGCACTGGGTAGAGGACAACGTGGATGCTCTTGTTAGGGCCTTCGCTTCTGATGATGACGGGGTGGTAGTGGCCGTGAATGAAGGTGAGGTGGTGAATGGTGTCGAAGGTGGCGCCAAAGACAGTGATGGTGATGCTAGTGACGGTGACAGCGGCGCTAGGGATGCCTTTGGAGGCGACTTAGAGGACGCGGTGAGTGATATGTCTGACTGATCCTGTGTCTCCCTGCTGCTTTTCCTTGCACACAAAAAGCTCGGGCGCGGCCCTGAAGTATGTGAGAGCATTTTGGGAGGGGAAGCCCCTCATGTAAAAAGACCGTCGTCTGCATGCTTGTAGGGGCGACCCTGAATGTGCGCCTGCATGAGGTTACAGGCCCCGTGATGAGTTAGTTTCTGTGGTTTACCTTTATCCCGGACAATCCTCGAGTAAGCTTGCGGGCCCGCAGTCCTCCGAGGCACCTCTGGGGGATCCGCCGATCATGTGGTGAGAGCCTCGTGAGAGCAAGTGATATCCGCGGGCCGGTGTGTGCGCGTGCTTGGCCCAGCCCCGCCCACGAGAGGCTCGCGAGAGGGAGACAATCGACGCGAACTTCGAACTAGGGCAGAAACCAGAACACGAGAAATCACACGAATGAGACAAGACCCCCCCCCCCCGAACACACGCAAACGCAAATTCAATTTCAACTTAAATCTAAAGCAGGGAAGATCGACCACAGAAAAGGAGGCAAAAAGCAAAAGGCCACGTCCGGCACCTAGTCTAGTCTTCGACGTCTTCTCACCAGCGCAGAGCTAAGTGCTGCCACTAGGCCTGGGCGGGAGCCCTCGCGGCCCGAGGGCGGCTCTCCGGAGACTCCGGGGCGTGTACAGCCCCAACTCATTATTACGTGAGAGTGTCACAGGCGGCGAGCTTCACAGGCACTGGGCCTTCTTCACAGGTACCGGCCTTGCTTCATATCGCCAGACGAGGGCCCTGCCTTGCCCATGCTCGATCGCCATTGACGGCGACCGGAAACCAAGGACGACGCCAATGGGGTAAATCGGACGCCAGCGGTTCCCCCGATGCCCACGAGTCCTCTGTCGGGGGCAGGCTTTGCAGCACCTCCCCGGAAGAGGGCCTATCTCCGGGAAACACCTTGCTCTGTGCGCCGTGGGGAGGGGCCTGGCTCCCGCCCCCTCTCCAGCGTCTCCAGTGCGCCCCTCCTAGCGGGAGGGGGGCTGCTGAGCTAGGGCAGCCTTCCGCTGCAGTAACATGAACTTCCTGCGTCCCATGGTTAGCATAAGCTTGCTCCTGAGGAATTAGCGGTACCCGATAGCTGCTGCTGCCAGCGCGCTTGGTGAGGCTTCCTTGAGGCCCCTGAAAAGGCTTGGATTCTGGCGTCTCTTCTTCCCAGCCTGGCCCGAGGAACGAGCCATGGTCGTCTTCCAGCGCGTACTCCCGGTCCACCATATGGGGCACGTAAGTCTACGAGGTCGCCATCCCGAAGGCTTCGCCGTAGTGAGCCATGCTCCATGCGGCTTGGCCCAGCCGGCCGTCTTGGGGATGATAGGGCGGCGGCCCGCCTGGGCTATAGGCGGCAATGTGCATGCCCTCACTCACCGGGGGTGGTGCTGGTGCAGCCTGACGCCCGACGTTAATGGTTGAGCCGGTGTTGATGAAGCCTTGGGGCATGCTTGAGGGTGCACGGGCGCGGATGGGCCCGCCGCTTGATTTGCCCGGGGCCTGGGGTGGAAGCTGGACGCACAAGGGAGGCGCCCCCGAAGCTGCGGCATCCAGGAGCTCGGCAACGCGCTCCATCAGCACGTCTCTGCCGCTCTCCTACGGCCTGCACCGCAGCAGCTCCCAAACCATCGTGAGCGCGGCCCTCGTGTTTGCTTGCTCTCGCCGGGTGTGCGGTGTTGTGCCCGTGGCGTGATTTGAAGCCCTTGCTGCTGATCGCACCTACCGCGGGGTGAGGGCAAGTGGCGCTTGACTGCGTCGCCCGTGCCCTGCAACGTTTGCGGAGCGCGAGCTGCTTGAGGCGCGGGGTTGAGGTCACCTTGGGCAGGCGGCACGGCATGGGCAGGCCATGCCGCCCAGCAGTCGGTGTTAGCCTTTGGATCACCGGACATGGATGCGACGAGGTAGTGGAACATAGATTGGTGGAGGGAAGATTCTGGCGCACCCCTACCTAGCGCGCGAAATGTCGGATATCGGGTTCCGGCAAAACCCTTAAGGTTCAAACTCTAGGGTGCACACGAAGATCTCCTCCCTACCGATCTACGCCCACAACCTTGCCGCGATTCTAAGCTAACAAGATGAAAAACACAAGGGACATGATGTTTGTACTGGTTCTGGCCACCATTGTGGTTTAATACGCTACTCCAGTGTGTGGTGTGTGGATTTCCTCTTGGGATGATGATGAATAGTACAAGGGGAAGAACTGCCTCGTGAGGAGAGGTGTTCTTGTGCCGGTGTGGTGTGGATGAACTGAATGATCTCCCTGGCTACGGTAGTGGCTAGTCTTATTTATAGAGGCCTTGGTCCTCTTCCCAAATATTGAGCGGGAAGGGATTCCATAGCGGCAGGATTTGAGGGGGGACAACCAGTACAAGCTATCCTGACTAAAGGTGGTCTTCGACTGCCAAAGGCACTGGCGATGACGCCGTCTTGCTGGTCTTGGTCTTGTTGCACTGATATGGAAACCTTTGCTTGATGCTTCGGTACCCCGCGCCTGTGCTTGCCCCCTTTGCACCAAAGAGGAAACAAGGACACTGCGCTGGCCGACGCCCACCTGGTCTTGATCGTCATGGCTTGTATCTTGTGCACCTCGTGAGGTACCCCGCACCTTGATCTCTCCGCCTCCTCGCGAGCCTGCTTGGTGAGGCCGCCCCTGAGGAGGCCTTGCATTATCCTCCCCGCAAGGCTTGGCCCCTTGCGACGGTCTTGAACTTGGGTTGATGAAGACGGGTCATACTGGGCCACTACTAAGCCACGTCGCATGCCGCGGGCAGGCAAGTCTGGATACCCCCATATCCAGGACGCTGACAGAAACTAAACAGGTGGCATTATAGAACATGTCTAAACTAAGAAAATGACATATATGATGTCAAAAGTAGGCACTGCAAGGCAATATATGCATGATATGACTAACATCATCATGCCAAGGTAGAACAAACACCTTGGGTGGTAAATAGAAGTGGTCATCTGCGTCTGATCTGCCTTGGAACAGATATCTTCCTCTGGATTACAATCTGGAGAGGGGGGGGGGGGGTTTGCCATTGAACCCACCATGGATTGATGTCTGCATGACATTGTATTGCCACGCAAAACTCTTCTCTTTTTCTCTACATGTTCAACATGACTGTGTACAATATCTGACATGCATACGAAAAAAAATATGATGATATTATGTAAAGAGAGCATGCAGAAATTTAGAGTGATGGTAACATGGATGGATCCAAAAATAATGATAGCAGGCTGATGATTGCTTTAATTTAATAAAAATATAGATGATGATTGCTTTACTATTTGTTTCCCACCCAAGAGGAACAACATAGGCATACCCTAGGTCAACCAGATATTAGACATAGATTATTCATTACTGCCTCGATATGTGCCCCACAACTAATTTAGAACTCAAGTTTGAACATTAATTTGGACCTGACTTGGAGTCTAAGAGGTGAACATGATGATAAAGTAGCAGGTAATTTTAAGCAATGCATAACATAAGCAGAAACAAAAGAGTGCGACCTCTCTTGTGGACCCATGTACTCCTCAGGTTCATTTGCTGAGTCGGTGATGGTGATGCCGTTGTGGTGAGTGCCGGCGCCAGGGAAGGAGATCTGAGCTGGCGAAAGACGGTCAGGAGTCGTGATGTCTGGTTTGTTGGATGATTCTCGATGAGCAGCTCAGGTGAGGTGGACGACGTCGCGACAAGAGCAGGACAAACCACACAAAGTTCCATTCGACACCTACCTGTAACTGAAGTAATTCTATAAGGGCTCATTTGGCTTGCATGATTCTAAAAATGCAGGGATAGGAAAAACAGCGGAATAGGATAGGAATGCACATGGTAAACGGAGCATTTGTAAACACATGATTTTGTCAACTTGGGTGTTTGGTTCACATGAATTGGAAGAGCAGAGGAATGCAAAGAAACATGGCCAAAATAAAGTGAAACCATATGAAAGCGTGTATAGTTAGAATGTTATTCTGCCACTAATGCACTCGGTCTTGTTTCCATGCATAGGATTCTGAAAAGTAGGTCCAAGTGGATGTTTTGCTCCATTCCTTTCAATAAAATGCATGAATAATTGAATAGTAGAGTGCCATAGGAAAATTCCCCTTTGCTATGCTTCTCCACTGAACCAAAATAACCCTAATGGATTGACATGAATGTAGAGTAATAAGTGATCCAACAAGTGTACAACCTCTTTGCCGTAGCCATGTCGACCTCAGCATCATTGGGTTGGTCGCTGAAGAAGTTGAGGCAGAGGTGGCTGTCGAAGGTGTGGAGAAAGATCTGAGGAATCTATAGACGGTGTCCAGGGCACTACTCTGTTGTGATGGATCATTCTGTCGCTGGAGCAGCTCTGGTGAGCCGTAAGACGTCAAGGCTGAAGCAGCACAAGACAGACATTGTTAATCTCAAGTGGGATTCTAATAGCATCTCCAATAGATGATGTAAAATAGATGTAAAATTTACATCACCAAAAACCACCTGACTACAACAGATGAGGTAAAAACCGTTGACTCTGAACTTAACTGTTGAAACTAAAATTTACTATGGAATCTGAATGTTACTATTGAAACTGAACGCAATGGTAGCAGAGAGGCACTTGACATGTAGTTTAGGAAGGGCCTGCAGTTCATCTTCAACTTGCACCCTCCTGAGCCGCCAGCCACCACCCCCCGAACCACCGGCCCCAGCGCCGCCTCGCCGCCCCGAAACAACTCCCCACCGCCGATCCGCTGCTGCCCCGACGCCCCGGCCAGCCTCTAGCCCCCTGCCCCCACCCTGAAACCTAAGATAGATAGTGGGGTACCTCTCCAGTGAGCCCCCCACCCCGCTGCGGGTGGTTCTTCCTTAACTCCGGCGAGGCCCCCCTGAAAATCGACTGACCCAAAAGTCGATTCAGTCGACTAAAGTGTAGCTAAATCAGAGCATAGCAGCAGCACGAGCGAGGGGGAGAACAACAGTAGCAGCGCGAGCGAGCGAGCGAGAGCCGGAGCAGTAGAAGCAGCGCGAGCGAGAGCCGGAGCAGCAGCAGCTGTGCGAGCGAGCGAGAGCCGGAGCAACAACAGCAGATCCGGCTGGTATGGACGTCGCTGCCGAAGGGGCCTCGCACTGGGGGAGAGCCATCGTGGAGATGTCGCCCGCGGTGCTGACTTGAAGGTAGCCGCTCCATGGGGGTGTGGGATGGAGCATCATCGGCGCTGGGAGGTCATGTTAAGGAGAAGGTGCAATGCGATGAGTGTACAACCTCTTTGGTGGCGCCGAGTAGTCCTCGGCTTCGTTTGAGGAGTCGGTGAGGATGATGCGGTTCCGATGGAGGAGGTTAAGGCGGCGCTGTGGGGATGGAGCAGCCGCGATAGACGAGACGATCATTGAAGCAGCTCCTCGGAGGTGGAGGATGGGGCGGCTGAACTGGCGGGACGATGAGATGGACGACGGATCCTCATCCGGGGAGGTGGACATAGTACGTCGAGCTGTTCCGATGGGCGATGTTGTCAGGGAAGAGGCTTTGGCTGGGCAGCGGTGAGGTGGCGGACGGAGGAGGGTGGGGTTTCACGGCTGGAGCGGAGAGGTTATGGCAGCCTGGGATTTCGAATGGCGAAAAGGAGGCGATGGGAGGGGGTGAACCATGACTTAGGGACGCGCTTGTCCAAAATGTAGGGTGTGTTACAAAAGTACCCCCACCGATTTGAACTAGTGGCCCTTTTGGCTTAGCGTTAGAAGGGGGATTTTGCGTGTCGGGATTTGGCAGCTGGAGGGAGTTTTCGCGCGCGTTGTAATTTTGGGATAGCAAGGCACGGGTTGTGAAGGCGCCGGTTTTGGGAGCACAATATCTGAATTTTCAGGATATAACAAGGCGAGGGTTGAATTTTAGGGACAAGCCTAATGTGTAATATTGTACTTGTACGTACCAAATCAATTCACACTTCCTTCAACAAAAAAACAAAATAAAACTATTCACACCACACAAAGAGAGAGTCTTGCCCCGTTTTACTATACAAATGCTATTCAAAGCTACTCCCTCCTTCCTTCTATATAGGGCCTAATGCGTTTTTCGATGCTAACTTTGACCAAATATTAGAGCAATAATATATGACATGCAACTTACACAAAGCACACCGTTAAATTCGTGTGTGGAAGGAGCTTTCAATGATATAATTTTCACATTGCGCATGTCATGTGCTATTAATCTTATCAATAGTCAAAGGCGGTCTTAAAAAACACATTACGCCCTATATAGATGGAAGGAGGGAGTATGAATCCATGTTATGTCCAATTAAATTTTTTCGCTGGCTCTATAATGCATGTAACCTACTAATACCAACATTTTAGTGCATTCCAAATGTCTATACTACCGCTGCAATTCGAACTGAATTTGAATTTGTTTCTCTATTTCAATAAGAATCTACAATCATGGTTGTTGCCAACTTCAACCATCATTCACGTATTACCTTAATAACACACCACATGATTACTATAGAGATAGATATGAACTATGTGTACTATATGAACTCGAATTCTATTTTTTGAATACACTTGATGTTGATTCCAAATAATAGTACATTTGATGTACTAATTATATATTCATAATCTAAACCATGTTCCACATGTACACCGTGTTTATCACACAAAGTATAGTGCCCCGCCCCCTACATTATGACAAGTATTTAGCCTTGAGCTGCAAAAGCCACACATTAGCCCAAATTATAATCAATGTTCTACATATTATATGTAGTACTAGCAAGATGCCCATGCGTTCCATGGAACATCAACATGATCAAGGGGAGGCCTTATTTGTAAATATGGAGTGGGGTGTGGGTATCTTTTTTCAAAATTGCCATAGTTTCCTTCGTATCCGTAAGATATAAATCAGACGGCCTATATTGCATGATGGCAGGCACGCCATCATCAACAACTCTGTTTTTTATAAGAGTAGAGATAAAATATATTATATGTAGTATACTATGTCCATAACCACACCATGTATATCACCGTTATATATATTCACACATGCGTCGGTTTAAAACAGTATGATAAATTCTTCAAATATTCATTTGCTTTTTATAGTGAATTATGATATCTATTTGTCTTTTACACCCACACAATCCTCTAATCTTTGTAGCTAGTGCTAACTTTGTCTCGTGAATGCACACGCCCGCATCCCTCTCACCCTCCCTCAACATTCTCTAGCTCCATCGCGCAAATTCGTCTTTTCACTTTAGGTCGTTCACGCATGGCGTGTGTAGGCCCCCCAGCTCCTTCTTTACAACACACATCGATCGATATGCCTCTCTAGCCAGGTGTGCCTAGCACAAACACAAGCTTCCCCTCCTCTCTTATCACCGTCCATGCCTCACTCCCACCACTCTTTTCATCGATCTCGTACTCGCACACTCTTTCCTCCTCGATATAGTATGCCTCTCGCACCACCTCCTAGATGCATCCCTCTTTGTGCCTTATTTGCTTCTAAAACATACATGCATGTATACCGATCGATCTCCCAACATATACCTAGGTCGACATTAACTATTTCCCCCCCCCACCCATCGATCGACGTACCTCACAAGTTATGTCTTTCCTTTCACTGACAAAGGACGATTGATCTTCTTATGTAGTTATGTCTGCTTACCACAACCATATCGTGCCCCCTCATCATTCGTGCATGCCTCCTGACCCGTCTCTCACACACACGTGCATAGACAGGCAGCCATCCCCTCTATTATTGCTATTGTAGGTGTGCCCTCCATTTGTCTAGCAAGCCTCTCCCACCATTTGTTAGAAGCAACTCCACTACCACCCCTCCAACACTCTAGCTCTGTCTCTCTCCCAACCTTATTCCCCTCCAACACATATGCATGGATACCGATCGATCTCCCTTAATATATGAGGTAGACCTCTCTCTTCCTCCACACATATACCAGCCATTGTACCTCTATAGTTAATTAGGCCTCCCCCCACCACACGTCGATAGTCGAGCATTGTAGGTAGGTATCCATGACATAGAGACAAACTGCACATGTCCCCTCTCACGTTCCAGTAGGCCAGCCACTCTATATCTTTGACGTGGGCACACACAAATTCGATGGCACTCTTTATCGATCGCGCGCGCGCACACACACATCATCATCATCCCTCTCTTTGATTCTATGGATACCTCAAGCCGATGATACCTCCACTCTCTTCTCGTGGATCGCCCCCTCTATATATATGATATATCTAGGACTCTATTTCTCACACATTGCATATGTTACATTTTTCGATTGA